>NC_058107.1:20433999-20781499 GCF_914725855.1 Thunnus albacares | reverse complement strand
CTGAAATGATTAGTTGATTAATCGATCAGCAGAAAATGATCTGCTACAATTTTGATAACTGATTATTTGTTAAAATAATTTTAAGCACTGCCATACATTCTCTGGTTTCAGCTGATCAAATGTGAAGATTTACTGGTTTTCTTAGTTTTCTGTGATAGTAAAAGCAATATATTTGGGTTTTAGTCTGTCGATCGAATGTGCAATTTGGCTCTGAGAAATTGTGATCGACATTTTTCACTGTTTTTTTGACATTTTAGACCAAGAAAATAATCTGCAGATTAACCAATAATGAAAATACATGTTAGTTGCACTCCTACTTATTATATTAAAAAACAAGTTGAGTCTTTGTCAGAGATGTGTTGATTCAACTGTACAGTAATTTCAAAGACTGTAGTTTTTTAGTGTTAATATCAAAGTTTCATTATGTTATTGTGATGTGTTCCTTATCGTCATGCTCACTTCTTGTAAAGATGTGGACCTGTTTATTGAGACAGATTAGATACAGTTTAAACAGAATCGCCTACTTAGTGTATATGCTGAGTAAATATAGGACTACAAATAATAGCATCAAATCCTTACATTTGAAAAGCTGAAACCAGTGATACATTTCTGTCAATTTACTAATCAATTGACTGACAATTTCAAAAGTTCCTTGTTATCATGTCCACCTCCTGTAGAGATGTGGACCCACATATTGAGACAGACTGTACTTGACAATGCAAATTTCTTTAACAAAATTACCTATTTTTTAGTATTAATTTGCATGTATCCTGTTTGTTTGGATCCCTGATTATATCTGAGCAGTGTGTTGTCCTATCAGAGCAGCACTGAGCTGTGCGGTCCTGTGGTGTTGCTCTGAGTTGGCTGTGTGCTGCAGTGCAGTGTTGAGATACGTGATACTATAAGAGTTGCCTATGGGGGGCGCTATGATCCATGGTGTAATCAGTATTATGGATTACTCCTGATTCTACCACACTTGTTGTCTCTGAGTTATCATGTCATACCATTTTCTTGCCCTGTAAAATTTTAGTGGCATTGGTTGTTGTAATGGTGTAATTGTACTGTTTGTTGTTTGATAAAAGACTCATAAATGAACAAATTTAAACAGCAGATAATTACCAAAACCCTTCATGTTTGATGGTGGAACTAAGTATTGTGTATTCCTATTCCCTTTGCAGTACCCCCTGTTCATCAATAGAGGGTGCTGTCTAACCTCTATTCTTCACTGCTTGACGTTTCTTGCCTTTCCGATTGATAGTCTGTGACGACCAACCATAATCTGTTTCACGTGGTTAAAAGGGCAGTATTATTATCCTTTGATCCACTTGAAATTACAAAATGGTCCACTGTAGCGCAAATATAGCAAGGGTTTTTGTTCATCCCATCATCTCATTTTGGCTGATACTAGTGACTAACACCACTGCTAAAATAACTCTGCTGTAAGCCACAGTTGATAGTGCAGAGGATGGCACAGGCCTGTACCACAGAATACTGTATCTCACTGTAGGCTGTGGACTTCTGCCAGCTAACACACTGGAGACTTTTTGCTATTACAAATGTTGAGGTGGATTCGGCATGAGCAGCATAGTAAACACTTGGCTGTATCTGTACCTGCCTGCTGCTGATGTGTGAATCTGACTAATGCAAAGCAATAAGATTCATTATTAGCTTTCCTGTCATTATGACCAACTCTGATTAAATGCAGTGTTTGTTGGAGAAATATTCTCTAGACCTGTGCACCCATGTGACCTGTCCCTGATGAGGAGGATGACTAAATTAGACAAGGAAATGAGAATATTATCCCAAGAGCTACACCTGTGGCGTGGGTGTAAATGAGTGCAAAACTGACATTTACTTTCAGCAATGACTGGCAAGAAAGTCCGGTCAAATGTGTGTTTCGCACGTTAACACGCACTTGACCTGCAGAATGTGGCATCTTAAGATGAGGGAAACTAGTCACATGCTTCTAGGAAACCTTTTCTGTCTCACTTTCAGGCTGAGACATGTTACTGAATCTGGTTACACTTGAACAGTTATATGACTGTCTGCGTTGTTATCATAGGTTGTTATCCTGAGGTTTCATACAGTATGATTCCATGTGTTGAAAAAGCTGTCACTCCTGTCTCTTTTCACTGTGTTGAGTTTATGTGTGGGTGCTTGACAGAGAGAGAGAGTGTGCGTGTGCGTGTGTGTGTGTGTATGTGGCTCTGTCATGTCCCGTCCACTGTTTTTAGAGGAGCACTGGAGCGGCTAATGTGCTGGCGGGTGCTGGCCGTCACACTGAAGAGAGCTTGGGCAGTAGCTGTGTGTTTCTTTCTCCCCCCAGGTCCACACAACCTGTCCCTTTGTGTCCCAGGGAGGACCACCCCAGGGACAGTCTATATACTGGGTGCACAGTGAAACACTAAAACAGGCTTATGTTTGGTTTTTAAGGTCCATTTCAGTTGTTTTGTATGTTTTAGCCTACTATGTTCTAACAAAACAAATTGTATGCTTTATATTAAGGCAGGACAATATGACCTGAAAATCAGGTCACATTAGATGTACCAATGATAAATCATGAACAAAAATGAATTTATTGTAAGTTCTTAACATTGGAAATGCAAGTTTAAAGCCTACATGGATGAAAAGTCCTTAAAATGTGAATCTACATACATCTACAGTTCCATGACAACTGCTAATGAAGATCATGTGACACGATCAAAAGCTTTAGACGGCTGTTTCACAAAAGTGATTTCTTAAGTGCTTGCAGATCTCTAATAGTAGAAACGTCACATTTCAAACATTGTAGATAAATATGTTAGTCCTTCAGG
Source organism: Thunnus albacares (assembly GCF_914725855.1). Lineage (NCBI taxonomy): Eukaryota > Metazoa > Chordata > Actinopteri > Scombriformes > Scombridae > Thunnus > Thunnus albacares. Next base: position 20,778,686 of record NC_058107.1, on the reverse strand, counting down.
GTTCTTGCATCCTTATGGATGGTTTGAAAGTATGGCATTTGCTTCGATTGGTGAAACGTGTCAGAAATAACAGGAGAGGGATTGATCTCATGGGGATTGGGGGATGAGGGATTGTTTTCTCAACTGCTGTTTCCAAGGTCAAGAATGAACTCTGAGCCTCAGAGCAGTTAATGTATTTCTTTTTTTTCCTGTTTAATTACAGTATGACATGGTAAAGATAATGGACCGTTGGCTGATTGGTTAGTTGCTTCTCAGGTTAGATATCACGGGTTGTTGCAGCTGTTGTCATTTTGCAGATATTTATTTACAATTTGTTAGAGTATGTTTAGGTTGGTTAGAGATTCATAATTCAATAAATTTGGTGAATTTTCCAGCCCATTACTGCCATCCTTTTCTCAAAACAAGCCATTCACATTTAGATTGATTCACTTCCTTACAGGCAGCCATTAGTTTCCGTTAATTTCAGTGCAAAAAGAAAATCAACTTGCATCACAAATAACTCAAGTTACATTTAGGGATGCACCTATTTGAGTTGACTGTTTCTGCTATCAGTTACATTCATTCAGTGACTAACTGGCTGCTGACTCAATTTTGTAATGCCACTCCAATCCCTAGCCTCATGTAACCTTACATAAAATGATCACGATCACAGCGAGGTATACAGATTATATATTTGAGATAGAACTAATGTTGGATTGGTACTAGTTATAGATCACTTTCTTGTTGGTGCACTGCGCTGAAGGAAACTCTGACACCTCTGATGCCTCAGAGTTTTCCAGTAAAGCGTCTTTTTGACTGTATGTATGTCAGTATGTGATGGGTGTGGGACATCCTCTGCCTCACAGGTTTGTTCCAGGTTTATCCGCACATGATCCACCTACTATAAGTGGTCCCACTTGCTGTGTTAAAATCCACTGTAAAACTGTACCTCTATTAGCTCAGCAAGAGTATAGCTTAACAAGACCAATCTAGTTGGCTAAGCAAAAACCACCTTATTTTGCAGTCAGTCCCAGTGGTAATTCATTTAGGCACATTCCCCAGGAGTTCGATATTGTGATGGATCTCTGGCCACAGAGCTGTCAGCCCGTCTGTATTTGTGTTGGGATATGAGGGAGTGATTTGTGTAGTAGCATTGCAGACAGAAGGCAATATCACCAGTCCAATTCATTAGTATGCTGCAGTATAGAGAGCTGCTATCAGATCAGGGGAAGCCTTGGCTAGAGAGCAGAGGAAAAACACAAAAAGAGAGCAAGACATAAGTGCAGGGATATGGACAGACAGCAATTCAAGATAATGAGTGTAATGTAGAAGGAATAGCTCATAAAAAGATGGTAACAGTCCTCATTTTGTAACATAATTTTTCTGTTAAATGATATAGAACAGTGAGCCTAGAAATCCTCAAATTTAATTCCCTGAAGAGCACATTTGATTCAAATTGGGCTCAATATCACCAGTGATTTGACTGTAGATGATGACTGTCAAAAAAGACCTGATAATTAAGAACAGGGGGAAAAAAATCAAAGATTGGGACGAATGGATTGGGAGTCATAATACCCTTCCTGTTTGCGTACATCTTCATATGCAGCCATTTAAAATAACTAATGGAGGAGAATAAAAGTGAGCCAAACATCAAGATGTGGCTGCAGAATACTATACTATACTGTTATAAAATATAACAACAGCCATTCCCCAGCTGTACTTTTGTGTGTGTGTGTGTGTGTGTGTGTGTGTGTGTGTGTGTGTGTGTGTGTGTGTGTGTGTGTGTGTGTGTGTGTTTGTATGCACTGAAGCACGTGTATTGGCATGTGTGTGGACTATGTGTGTGTTTGTGTGTCTACAGTATCATTGTGGACTGTATGTGTGATGTATAGTGAGCCAGGCAAAGAGAGATGTTAAAGGATCTTTTTTGCCTGCGTCAGCAGCATCGCAGGGAGGAGAGGAGGGGAGGGGAGGGGAGGGGAGAGGAGAGGAGAGGAGAGGAGGGGAGAGGGAGAGGGAGAGGGAGAGAAGGGAACGGGAGGAGAGACAGAGAGAGGCAGAGCAATACCAGTAAACAGGTGCCGGCTCCATCAGCACCTCTCTCCCTATGCACCTCTTTCTCTCTATTCACATATCCACACATACATTGGGCATGAGCATAAGACAGAAAACCATTATACTATAATAAACTATATTTATACTACTCCTTGTCTTTTATTGTAAAAGTAATAATAGGGATCGTGGAGAGAGGACAGGGAGGCAAGAAACCAGGAAAAAAAGCCAATTAAGCAAATCCTCTGGTGCTTTTACTGTAGAGACTGTATCACACTTTACAATAGATGTTCAGGGAGTGATATGGAGTAGGTTTTCATTGCTCACAGCCCCACTCTTATATACACAGGCACACTGCACCAACATCCTTGCACGGGTACCAATCCTGTCTGCTGCAGCGCCTGAACAGTAGAGAGGGAGGAGGGAGCAGAAAGAGGGGGAGAGTTAACGAATAAGAGGCAATTTTTTTTTCCCTCATGCATGTTTTAGATTTTTTTATTTCCTCTGGTCTCCTGGTGTGTGTGAGTGATGGTGTGATTGGCTGTGGTGATGGTGGGTTCCCTGCACAGCCTAGCGATCCTCCACAGATGGACACACAGCAGGACTATTAGATACTGAGAAATTAAATACAGGAAAAGGAAACAAAATCAATGCAATGTGAGGAGGGAGAGCTGACTTTGATTTAAAGCTGCTCAGTCTATTCCTCAACTGACTGTCAGTTCATCCCTTTTTAATCTTTGTTGATGGGGTGGGTGGAGGGGTTGAAGCAGTTTCACAGAATGTCAAAGCAATAAAGGGAAGAGAGATGTAAAGACTGCAGAGAAGAAAACAAGTGAAAAAAGAAGGAAAATCTGTTTATTCACAATTATTTACCCTTTTTCTGCTGTATAGAGAATGAGGGAGACCAGAGAGGAAGGCAGCAGAAAAATTGAATGAGGGAAGTGAACATGAACGATTGAGCGAGAGAGAGAGAAAGAGAGAGAGAGAAAGAGCTGCGCTGCAGTAGCATCCCACAGCAGACGGCTGAGGACTGCCGGTGTGTGTGTGTGACTGCACTGCTGAAGAGGAAGAGGAGGAGGAGGCAGAGGGTGAGCACGCTCTCAGACTCTGTAGGGCCATAGAGGAACACACAGCAGCAGCGGCAGCGCTAGCGTTGGCCTGCATCAGGTAGAAGTCCCCGCACCGTCGCCCAGCAGGCCACCGCCGTAGGATCTGGACACGCCAACACCACCCAGACCCCCACCAACGCCATGGCACAAGCGGCCAAACACCTCCGCAAGAACAAGGATTTAGAAGCCCAGGCAGAGCAGGAGCGCAAAGAGAAGGAGGAGGAGAGGGTCAAGAAGAGGAGCCGCTCGCGGGATAAAAAGCGCAAGGTACTGGGACTATTCACAGGTGGGGTAGTCAGGGGTGGGGTGATGGGTTAAGGTTGGGAGGGAGGGGTGGCTGGAGAGGGGGGCAGGAAGGTTGAGACGCCCCCCCTTCTTTCTATGTCATGCTAAACTGCGGTCAGGGGTGCCGGGGCACACATGGAAACCCAGTCATGTTGTGTTTCTACTGTGTGTACACACAGTCTCCCTGGTACACATGTATGTTGTGTGCATACAGACACAGGGAAACGGTACAACACACTGCATGCTTTCCTACTCCTCTCGACTGCTTTATACCTGCTTTATTGACTGTCCTGTCTAAGCCGTCTGATAAGGCAGTGTAGTACTCTTCTCTCACTGTGTCTCTGTCCCTCTTCACATCTCTGTCTTGTCCCCTCTCTCTGTCACTTCTCTTTCTTTGTTTTCACACTGCGGTGAGGTGAAATTTCACTACAGCACTAATCATCCACGAGGACAGTGAGCTTGCCTGTGTCCGCAACAGTCCGTTCTCTTTTGCTCTCTGCTTTTCCTCTATGTGGCATTGTAATGACCGCAGAGCAATACCTGCAGGCTTCTGTCTTGCTGAGAAGTCCAGGCAAAGCCTGGCTCATTGTAAACAATAAATCTCTGATCCTCCAGTCACCGACTGCAGGGACATATCATAAAGCTGCCGAGTCTATTTTATTCCTCTGGCCACTCGTTGCATTTCACTCAAACTCATTAATGAAAATGAGTCATCCGCAGATTGTGCTGTTGTGTATTGGTGGGAAATTGGTCCTCAGCAACCAAGTGTGAGTCCAGCAGCCTTATGAGCCTGCACTGTGCCAGGCTGGCTGTAAACCAATCTGATGCTGATGCAGTAGAGACAGTGTTATGGACAGGAACACAGTATAGCTCTTCCACTTTCCCAGAGAGGGGAGGCTGGAAGGCTGGGGTTGGGATTAGATTTTTCTTTCTGTTGTGCTTGTACAAAGTCGGGTGGCAAGGGGTTTGAAGGTGTATTTAAGAAAAATCAAGGCAAGAAAAGAGAGAGAGCAAGAAGAAAGAAGAGAGGGAAAGGCAGTATGACTCAGATACACCTGGGGTAGATGTCTCTCAGTAGGGGATAGCTCCTCAGCTCTTTTTGTTGGAGAGTCAGACACAGTCCTTTCATTGCAGACACACACATGCCACCGCTCTGTATGCAATGACTGACATGAGCCAGTGACTCCTGGGCTGGATTTTCTTCAACTCTAACATTTGCTTTTTGATAAAAGGGCCAGGAGTGTGAATGCCAGTGCAGAGATGCCTGTGTGTGTGTGTGTGTGTGTTAAGCTTGTGTGTAAATGCAATATGTGCATGTCTTGCAAGATGAGATCAAGAAGGGACAGTACTAATGCAGCGCAACTTTGACTGAAAGTGTATTGTTTCAGAGGATCCCATATCACTTACGTAACCATGCAGCTTAAGTCTTTTAAATAAGCTTCCTGACTCCCCACCAGCTCTCCCTCCCAACCTCTCTTCCTTTTTTTAACACCGGCTTACAGTCATTCCTGGTTTCTGGAGCAGATGTTAACACTGGGGGAATTCTCTCTCTTTATCTCTCTTTCTCTCCAGTGCCCTCTTTGTTTCCTCTTTGAAGCCTGCAGCAACAGAAGCAAATTCTGCCGTCTATGATTCAAAAGTTGACTGATTGCGTTTCCTTGTATGTTCATGCACGGCGGTTAAGAAAACCACCGTCGCACTTGGCAGTTTTCTTTGTTTGCCACTCGACACCTGTTTTTTGTAGTTGTTCCATCAGCTGTCTTGTGTATCGACCTGTACCTCGGGAGTGTCCCTATCCTCGTGGTGCACGCAAGGTCGACACTTTCTCTGTGACACATCTTTTATTTAACCACCCTTCCAAATTTGCTCACACACACACACACACACACACACACACATATTAACACACATGCACCCTCACTTGTTTTCATTCTGTTCTCAGCAAAGCAGTGTCTTGTTATATAAGCTTCTGTTTCCTCCTCCACTGGAGGCATTTCAATCATTTATCCTGCACAATTGATGTGTTTTGAGTTTTTATATGAGGAATCACTCATAGCCTTTTCTTTTTTATTGATCTCTTCATGCCTTCTGCAATGAATTGTTCCAATTTATAGTGGATGATTTATTGTAACAGGAAAGCAGTTTCAGTTGGTCAGCTGGTTATTTAGACCGTCACTTGATTCAGTCTTCTTTGGTCCAGTTGAGTCTAATGAGTATTATGGCCTCTAGAGGCTGCTTGACTCTCTAGTAGTACATTTTAATTTAGGATCTTTAATAGACATTATTTGATTTGCACACCCATTTCTTTATCCTCTTTGTTTTAATCCCTCTAATCTACTGTTTTTGGCTAATGTACATTGGTGTTTTATATCATTATTTCCATCCCTGTGGGGACATGAGTCTGTGTCCACTGATGAATGTCCAGAGTCATAAAGCTAACAATTCATCATCAAAAGGTGAAAGTGCCATTTTAATTGGCTTCATGGTGTAGTGGTATTATACAGCACAGGTCAGTTGCTGAGCAGTGGATTATGTTGTCCTCAAATTACTTTTATTGATGAGTTTGCTTCTCTTGAAAAATGAGCATTGTCAGGATGTGGACAAAGCCCTATTGTCCCAGTCAGCACCTATTTTTACCTCATTCTGTATGTGTGTTTGCATCTACATCTGAAACCTTTAGGCAGAAGTGGTTTACCAGGGCGACAATGGCGACAGTAGCGCTTTACTGTGTGTGTATTGTTTGTCTCAAACTGGGTGTATCCAATGCAATTTTCATAGGCTGTTTATTTTTTGAAGATTCAGGACTTTTCCAAGATCATGGGGGATGTACACCTGGGTTTTATTTTCAAACAGACTATTTTCTTATTCAAGATATATTAACAGTCCAGGGCCACAGCATTGTTTGCTCTGTCTTTTTAGTGTTGTTTTGGCTCTTGCATTCTTGACATATTGGCTGCATTAATGAATTTTCTGTCATTGCAACTATTTTTATCACCCTCCATGATGAAGATCTGCTTTAAACACAAATGTAGAAAGACTAGAGGAATTGTGACCACAAAACAGTATTAAGACTTCAACAGTAGAATCAAGGTCTTGTTATTAATTATGATGAAAAATCACAGCATTTTCACCAGTGGTGCACCAGATTTCTTATTAAAAGAGAAAAATAGTGCAAAAAGTTACATTTTTACATCTAATAACAAATTCTTAACAAAACAATAAACTAAATTTGTCTCATGAGCTGGTAGTAAAAGCCAAAAAGTAATTCTAGTTGGATCTTCATAACCATTTAGAGATGTGCTTCTTGTCATTACTAATTGTTTTGTTGCTACAGTATGTGATCATTATTTAGTGAGCCCCAGGGTGATTAACAAATCCAATAGTCCCATTCAGGATGTATGTTGAGCGCAGTATTTTTGTGTGCAATAATATGGATTTCTCCCTGGTGTCATTTCCCTTTTGCTCAACCGCAGAGTGTGTGCGTTTCATGTTTCAGTGAGTATTAATCTGGGAATGACATAAGAATGTGTAGATAAATCTCTTTACATGTAAATGAAACTAACATTTTTTTTAAAAATTGCCTATGTTCTCTAAAAACAGTTTATTTACTTTAATATAACAGAATACTAAGAAAACCAGAAAACATTTACATTTGAGAAGCTGGAACCAGTAAACTTTTAGGCATTTTTGCTTACAAAATGACCTAAACAATTAATTGTTTATCAAAATTGTTGCAGATTAATGTTTTGATAATCCACCAATCAATGAATTGACTTATTGTTTCAGCTTTAGGTGTGATTTTGGACAAACCGTTCAAATGTCTTAGATGGTAGCAACACAAAATGCGATCTTCTAGTCTTTCAATATCTGAAAGAAAATATGCAGTTTCTTTTCTGCCAACACAAAAAAAGTTGATACTCCTCAGTGACTTATACTATGTAATACTCTACTGATGGAAAATCATTAGAATGATATGTAAAGTCAGTGTTTGATATGGCTAAAAGTCCATCATTATTGTGTACATACAGTTTCTGTCTAGTAAAGCTTGTCTGTTACTTGTAAGGCAGTGAAGTGCAGAGAAAGAGTCCCATTAGTGGTGCTGGTACTCAGACTCATCAATACAATAAGTCTGGTCAGGATGCACTATGGCTACTTTGTTGCTGTACATTGTCTAGCACTCAGAGGTGTTGGCTGCCGATGTATATCGCAGCCCATCAGGCATCTTAAAGGTACAAATCCTCTGCATAGACTCTCAGGTTCCTAAACAACAACCGTCATGAAGGACTGCGCCGCTAATATGGCTGCCAGTGAACATTGCAATGGTGAAAGTACTATCTAAATGCTATCTCCATCTTAATATAAAGCAGAGGTAGCAGCAGTGGATCAGCATTCCAGTCTCGTCTCTGTCTGCTTCTCCCTCTGCCCTCCAAAATCTCTTACCCTCCCCGCTTGAACGGGAGGCAGAGAGGTTAATGTGTCGATGTCGGAGACAGATTGGTACCGTAGTGCTGTCTAGGTGTTGATGCCGTGTTTATGTGCATGTATGGCTGTGTGTGTTTGAGTGTGTGTGCTGATTTGGTGCAGTGGATTAGGGGTGCTGCAGCAGTGACTAAGCCCATCAGAGCCAACTCGAGCACCTGTCTGCTGATCAGCCGTGCCTGCCTGCTTACCTGCATCGTAGTCGCCTGTGATCAAAGGGAATAACTTCCTATTAATCATTCTTCATTTGCCAAATGATGATGAATTGGATGCTACAACATGTAAATACTTTTTATGAGTGTGGATCTTTGTGCTCATCCTGAACTTGGCTACAGTCAATATTTGTCTCAGGCTCAGGACAAATAAAGATTGGCCTCTTACTTCACCTTTCTGTGTCATTAGTTGGATATTGACTGGTCCTTCCTATTAGGACTGCAACTAACAATTCTTTTAATTACAGATTATTCTGTTGATTTTTTTTCTGATTAATTGTTTGGGTGAATGGTGAAATAGCTTGTTTTGTCTAAACAACAGTTTACAAACCCAATTTACAATGATATAAAGCAGAGGAAAGCAGCAAATTCTCCTCATATTATTAAAGCTAGAAGCAACAAATATGTGGTATTTTTGCTTTATAAGTGACTTAAATGATAAATACATTATAAAAGTGTTGTTAATAAATTGTCTTTTGATTGGCTGAGCATGAATTTATTACTCTTTTCAGCACTACTACATCTTCAAGCAGCTGAGTAGAGACTAAGAAGACTAAGCAAACATAACATTTGTGATATCAGCTACAGTGCAGGTTTCTGAAGTGAAGATGTTGAAGTAGACGACTCATTGCTGTCTTCTCAGACTGTCAGACTCAGATTAAACCCAGAAAATCCCAGTTTGAACAACAGCGAGGAGACTGGATTGTTCTAACCGAAACAACATGACTATGTGAGTGTGATAGCCTGCGACACCTGTCAATCAAGGCGCCCCAAACGCTCCAGACATACTTCTCTTTAAGCCTTCTTCACCACCAAGTAGTGCATGAGAAATAGAATGAGCCATTGAGACCTTTAAATTTGACATTTCAAGAAATTTGTGTACTCGCTTTCTTGTTGAGAGTTAGATGAGAAGATCGATATCACTCAAACTTCAAAAAATCTTGTTTGTTTAGTTCGTACAAAAACTGAGGTTTAAAAAAGATTATGGTTTTTCAGGGATTATGCGCAGGGCTATATGTCTTGGAAGTGCGCAGTAACTTCCTGGAGTCTTGTCTTCTTCGAAAGGTTGCCAGGCAACCAGAGTAGACTCCAGGAAGTTTCTGTGCCAAGCCAAGAAATAGTCCGGCACAGAACACCCCGTAAAACCACAACGTGTTGTTTTTACAGTTTGACTTTTGTACAAATAGAACAAACATGTTAACTGGTAATTAGTTAGCTTTAAAGGTTCTGGTAAGTAGATTTTGTTACCTTTGGACAAGGCCAAGCTAGGCTTTTATGCTAATCTAAGCTAACGAGCTGCTAGTAGTAGCTTCATATTTACCATACAGACAAAAGAGTGGTATTGATCTCCCCATCTAATTTTATGCAAGACAGTGAATAAGCATGTCACCCATAATGTCAGAGTATTCTTTTAAACTTGTGTGAAAATTTTATTTACTTTTCTATTCTTAGAGAAAAAGCGTTTTGCATCATACAACATCATGAGATATCACCAGGTCAATCAACCAGCAGTCTATCCATCTCACCTCTCTTGTCACAAACTCAACACGTATCTGTGTGTGTTAATGAAACCTACATCCGATGTGGGTTTGTGTGTGTGGCTGCGGCCCAGGTGGCCCTGTGGAACCCCTCAGACAGATGACTCAGCTGGGCCGGCCGAGGCACTCACTCACGTTGATGGAGCCTGAGAATGAGTCTCAGTGAGTTCAGCTCCTGGCTCTAAGTGCTTGCTGGGGCAGTTTGGCCAGAAGCTGCAGCATACTCTCCTTTAATTAAAGCTGGAATGGAAGGCGCACAGCACGTGAGGCCAATTCACCAACCCCCTCCCCCCTCCTCCCTCCTCCCACACCGGGACGATAGCGGGTATTTATGAGCTTGTGGAGATTGAGTGATTTCAAAGCTGATACCCCACCACACCCATTCAGGTTCATTTGATTGGAGAAGAAGATTCCCCTGCTCAAAAGATGTTCTCCTTTATTTGTTAAAATAGAAAAAAGAATGAAATAAACAAGAGCGAAATAACATCAAGCATCCAGCAGGCACTCCCTCTCTGCAGGGGTTTGTCTTCCACCAAAGCTCTAAACCCTGAGGATTTTTAAAAATTTTTGATCAGTGATGAAGATGTCTCGCGGTGTTTTCAATTTCATCCTCACTGCAGTGATTCATTCGTTTCTTTTAAGGCTGAAGCCACAAGTATCAGCATCTGCTTATTGTGTGTTGTTATCTGTGCAATAAAAGAATGCATGATTTTGATAATCCTAGTAAGCCTGTGAGACACAAACCATTTATTGGTGTATTTCCTGGCTGACGATGGCAAATGATGCTGAACTGACACATAGGACTGCAGTGCTTTCAGCACAGCATCAGCCTCCAACACTGGGTTGTGTAAACCTCCAAAATATATTAACAGCTGCAGCGTCTCTTTGCTCGTCCTCCCACTGCATGGCTTAATCTATCCATTTGAGAGACAGCACGTGAAATGATGTGTCATATTGAGAGGGGCTTCCTCAGATTTTCCTTCCAGTGCCTCCCTACCTCCCTCCCTTCATCTTCCTCTCTATCTCTCTACTTGGCCGATTGCGCTAATCTCTCCTCCCAATTGTTATTCTGATAGTGCAGCTGTTACGTAACTCCCTGAACCAAGAATTGAGACATCAGGGTTATTGAAATGGATCGTCATCATGCCCAAATAAATGAGGAAAGAGAGAGAGAGAAAGGAGAAAGAATGAGGTGATATCTTCTTAGAGGAATTTGATAGGTCATTGCTGGACAGCTTGTTGTCAGAAAGGAAAGCTTTTACCCAAGCTGTTACCCAAACTGAGCTCTTTCCCTTTAAGCTCCTTCTGGCTGATGAGAGAGGAAAGGACAGGAGGTGGGATAGGGAGCTTAGTGTGGTTTGTTGTCCAGGTATTCCGAGTCCTGCCCTGATATCCTCAGACTCTGCAGCATTTCTTGGACTGATATGTACGATAGCTCGGAGCCTCTGCAATGTGCAGCCTACCATCCACTGTATTGATCTGCTCTGCGTTGTATTTGCCTTGCTTTAAAAGACTGGGCTCATAACTTTGTAATTTCATGCATCTCCATCCACTTTTTACTGATCCTATGATTTTGCCACTGTCGCCCTTATTCATTCATGCTTGAGCGCATAAAATGAGAATAAATCAGTGTGAGTGATGGCTTTGAGTTTGCAGGGATATTTGCTTTTTAGAGCATGTCTTTTATAGGTTTTTGTGTGTTTGTGTGTGCAAGGTGAGCATGCCAGCGTGGGACTACATTTGTATGTGTGTGGGATGCACCTTATGTGTTAGTGATTGTGTGAAGATGAGCTCTCAGACTGAAGGAATATAGCCCAGGGGTAAGGCCATAGCAGAGGGAAGGAGAGTGAAAGCAAAAAGGAGTGAAATATCAGAGGAGTGTGGGTGACCCCGGGGTGACTCTGCACCCTTTTCCTCTGTATTGGATGACGGGTGTCTTATTTACCTGATTGATATGATGATTCCTTTCTTCTGTCTACCAGAGGGAAGAGGAATAATTCAATTCGAAACCCAGCAGTACAGTTCAGTAGGTCATTACAGCAGCACAGTTTCCCAGCTGTAATTCTCAGTTCCAGTTCTCTGAGTGCGGACAATAGAGAACGTCTGATTCATTTACTGCAATGGGCAAGAGAAGATTGAGATTATGATTGGAGTCTGACTTTCCTGACTGAATTAAACCTGCATAGTCCGAAGTGGCATGCTGAAACACAGTGTATATGTTACAACAGCTAAGGAGGGCTTTTTAGGATGGGATGCAGATGTTGTTGTCCACAACAATCCTTTTGGGTAACATATGATGACATTACAAGGCCAGGGGTTTGGCCTTGGCTGGTGCTTTGGAGTATCACTCTGTGCTCCCTGATGACAAATCTTACTTAGTGGAGTGCAGATTTCTTGAGTTATCTAATCCTCGTGGCAAGTGTCATCACAGTTTCGTAGCATCATGGACCTGTTATTAAAAGCTTAGCCGTTTGTAAACCCCTTCATCTGAATCCCCGGAGGGAGAGGTGATGCCACTTTGATTTGATCCTCTTCACTTCTCATCCCACCCTGCATGTACAGTGATGCTCTGCTCTCCAGGAGGATGGCCAATAAAGCATAGATCAGTTAGAGGATAAAGCATGACAGAGAAGGAAAGAGGGCCTTCATTTATTTATCGATTCCTATGTGAAAGTAGCATGTTTAAACATTCATATATGTACTTGGCTATATGTAATTACCATGGCTTATATGATATGTTGCTTCTCTGTCATGTCAGTCTGTTACTAACAAATCTTAACAAAAATGCTCTGGTGACTTTTTTTCCACGCAGCAAAATGTACTATAGAGGGACATTTGTTTTCACTAATTACACTCAAGTCTCAAACTGTGGAAATTTGTTGATGTTAAAATGCTCCAAGCACAGTAGCACCTTTATAAAAATGAACCTTAATGAAACCATGCGGCATTACCCACACACATGAAGTTAGCTTTGTGTTCTGATAGCTGGCTTAATTTTGGATATGGTTGTAAAGTTGGCAAAAATTACTGAGCCCTCAATCTAACAAATTTAATAAGTCTTTTATCACCTCACTATTTGTCTTTATCAGGAAAGAGCAATTTACAAAACATTCAGCTAGTCGTTTAGCTAAATATCATGTAGTCTGCTGGCAAAACTTTGCCAGATAAATGATATATACTGTACATATTAAAGTGTTGGTTCACCCAAAACAGAAAAACCCAGCAATTATTTTTTAATTTAATCCTAGTGGTATTTCATTCATTGGGATCCTGTTCATAGCAATATTTGTGGATTACCCATATTAATGGAGAGTGTTAATGGAAAGAAACACAAAACCACAAACCAAATGTAATTTACTTCCATCGTACTGTGGAGACAGAAAATTTGAGACCGATATCTCAAAATCTTGGCAAATAAAACAAAATCCATCTACAGGACTAAATACTACTAGAGTAAAGTGAGGACTACTTTTTTAGAATTTGGTTGAACTCCCTTAGGTATTTATATAGGTATTTATTACTTAAGATTGTTTAAAACCCAGCCTAAATTGTTCTGTGATGAGGTAATCAAAAGGATTTGGATGCTATGGAACTCTGTAGAATTAATCCAAAGGTGGTCAGGCAGGTTTGGGAGGATTTGAGGCCTCTCTGCTCATGATGTATATCAGTAATTCAAATGATGGTTGAATTACATGAATTTATCACACAAAAACTTACAGGTTTTCTCTGGAATGCAATCAGCATTTTTCTCTAAAAGTGACCCTTCCTGGAGACTCAAATACTGTTTCTGTGTTTAACTACCTCCAATCTGACTATGTATAGTACTTAAAGTGTGTCTGTGTCTAAAGTCTGTGTAAAGCAGATTTTTATCTGTGTGTGTGTGTGTATGTGTATGAGCTCACACGTTCATTGAACAGAGGCACGTAGGTTGTCTTGTGGCGCAGGATTTACTAGCTAGCTGGGGGGATAGTGGTGTCACCCTCTCTCTAATTGGCTGACCCCAGAGATTTTTCTCGAGCAGATGCAGAGCCAGGTGCCCACCCCCTTTCCTTTCCTCCTTCCCTACTGGAGTACATTCCTCCATCCCTCCCATAATCAATTCTCCTGCTTCAATATGGACCACAACTCCTTCCCTCCTTCCCTCTCTCTGCCGCAGTTACTTACGGCACATTGCAACGCTGCAAGATCATGCTTTCGATTCTAAACACCTCCCTCTCTTCTCCCAGCCTCCGAGTTTGCACGATAGATCCACATTTAGAGAGAGAAGCGAGAGAGATTAAGTGAGCAACAGAGGGAAGCAGGAGGGGGGGATGGAGCATCAGTCATTTTTACTGTTACAGCAGCCTAATGTTTTCATAGGCAAAAAAAGAAAAGAAAATGGGAGTGCTGTGTAGGTAGATATGGAATAATCAACTTCCACCGCACACATTTATAAAAACCTTTGATATACTAAACAGACATTTGCTCAGATGATGTTTTAGCTGCAAATTCCCTGCTCAGTATTAAATCAGATCGCAAACTGATGGAGAAGGGGAGACAGAGGAGGGGGTCGGTCCTCAGGGACTGTAGCGGTATCGGCTCAGGATGAAGGAGAATCTGTGTGAATGCAGCAGCTTTACAAGGTCAACCACACCTCGCACACTATCACATGTAAGCACACATGTATGTAGACTTGGCACAAGCACATCCAGTGTCAGCCAGCCCTTAGTCAGCACAGTGTTCGCTGCTCTGTGAGAGAGTTGGATGTCGCCACCTAGTGTTATCACAGAGGACTGTTTCTAATCATGATGTAAACACTGACATCATCTCATTTACTCGCTTCTGTGTCCTCATTCCTCTCCTCTAGTCAAATACTTTCTGGACTCCTACGGTACATAATCCCTCTCTCCATGTCGTCTGTAGTAATGGTCTTAATATATCTTGATTTTTTTTAAATGCAAACACTTTGGAATCTTTGTTGTGCTCCATTTTGTAAAAGATCTTTATCTTAAGGACAGAAAAGTTCAGCTTCCACTGTAAATGAGTTAGAGGAAAGCAGTGCAATACTGTGATCCTTCTGCCCTTGATCCCTCTGGGGCAGCGTGGTGTGTGTGTGTGTGTGTGTGCGTGTGTGTGTGTGTGTGCTCTAACCTGACCCTGCTGAGCACCAACAGCTGGCCCAGTGACGACTCTAATGATCTCCCTCAGCAACATTGTCCGTTAAATATAGCCTACATGCTAACAGTATATGTTCTTACACACACATCCATATTTCATTTCCTGTTCAACCACATACTGCTCCGAAAATCCATCTTAACCATATGGATCAGGTCACTCCAGTCGAACATTGTGCCTTCTTTGATTTTGTATTTTTCAGTCCAATTTGGTCAAAGAGACATGGAGAGACTGATCGTTTCAGAGAGTAGATTACTGTGTTCACATCTATGCTGAGCTATTGCAGACACAATACTTAGTGGAAGTAATCCTGCACATGGGTGTTACTTTGTGGTGTCCTGTTGGTACTGGTTTGTGTGTGACTGCTGCCGTGTCTGTTGTGTTGCATCCTCAATATCATCGTCAAAAGATAGATAGATAGATAGATAGATAGACACCTTTATTTACTTAGGGGAAACCATTTGAGAGCAATGCTCTTATTTACAATGGTGCCCTGTAAATACACAACCAAACAAGTCATATAACAAAAGGTGTTAAAAGTGTAAAACCAACAATCTTATACCAAACATAAATACAACACAAACACAAGGCAAATTACTTATAAAATACAAAAGAACAGAAGAGAAAATGACAGTAATATAAATATATTACACAGGGATAAAACAGACACATTAAGGAAAAACAGGAGCATTTATTATATAGAACATCCAACAGAGTCCTAAAATGTTCTAGGGATAAAAAATTTGTCTAATTTAAGGGAGTCCTGAAGCTTGTTCCACCTATGAGGAGCATAATAGGTGAATGCAGTTTTTCCCAATATCCCATAGGTGTCCCATATTTCTAAGTCTTAAAAGTGATGATAAATATAATGGTAGTTTGTTTAGGATGGCTTTAAAAATAAAAACAGGACAGTGTTGTTCCCTTTGAGTAGTAGGTGATGTCCACCCTACCTTCTCATAGAAGATACAATGATGGGTTCTACTATCACATGTAATAAATCTGAGATAACTGTGATACACAGCATCAAGGGGTTTGAGGGTGTGGGCAGTGGCATGCATGTAAATTATATCTGCTTAGTCAAGCACTGATAAAAATGTTGCCTGTACAATCTGTAACCTACTGCTAAAAGAGAGGCACTGCTTATTCCTATAAAAGAAACCTAATTCAAACTTGAGCTTTTTAGTCAGTTCCTCAACATGAGTTTTAAATGATAATTTTTCATCTAACCAGATACCCAGGTACTTATAACATGGGACTTTTTAAATTAGAGACCCAGATATTGTACTATTAGTAATACATAGTGGATTTTTCATTTGAGATTTGGTGAAGAGCATGTAATTAGTCTTATGAAGATTTAGCAAAAGCTTAAGTTTAATCAGGGCCCCTTGAATAGCCAAAAAATCGGCCTTTAAATTAGACAATGCTTTGTCAATAGAGGGCGCCAATGAGTAAATTACTGTGTGGTCAGCATAATAATGAATAGCGCTGTTACTAAAAAATGTCATCTATGTTCAATGTGAACAGAATAGGACCTAGTATTGAGCCCTGTGGCACCCCTTTTGTAACTTCAAGGAAGTCAGATTGATGACCATCTGCAACTATTGCTTGAGTTCTGCCATTAAGATAACTGTGAAACCAGTTACATGCATTTGTGTTTAACACACAAAATCAGAAGGCTGGTGAGACAATTGAATCGTATGCCAGTGATTTAAGGATCAAAGCGAAAGCTGCAATTTTGGAGATCTCTATGAGGAGCTTATTGGAGATAGACTGGTCTGTGGAATTATTAATGATAATATGAGAAAGGTGCTACTGCGTGATAGTGATTTGACATTAACTAAGGGTATCTCCATCTGTCAAATTCATGAGATGACTGAAGAGCACAACAAAACACTGGATTCTCCACAGCACTCCGCCACAAATGTTGATGTAGTCCATGCTAAGTTCAAGGGCAAACAAAAGCACGAGATAAAAATGTAAAACCAGTCAGAAAAAATTAGATACAGTGTATTGCCAACTGCAAAAACTGTGGAGGTAGTCATGCAGCTAAGAGAGACAAATGCCCAGCTTTTGGTCAACAGTGCCATGCCTGCAAAAAATGGAATCATTTTCAAAATACTGCAAGTCCAAACAACAGATGTACAAAAGGCAGACACCTACAGCAGGAGGACTGCTCACCAGCTAGAATCTGACCAAGCTGATAGCAGTACAGATGAAACATTCTGTGTTGATGGCATAACACTGCAAATGAGTGTTGATTAAACTGATGCACAGATAGAAAAAAATGATGAAGCTTTTGTGTATGTTAATTGCACTCCAGTTGAAAGAAAGTTAACACAGGTGCCAAGTGTAATGTTTTGTCAAAAAAGGCATTTCAGCAAGTTAAGAGTGCAGTACAAATATAAGCATGCATTAAATCTACAAACCTTGTTGCATACAGGGGCAGCAAAATCAAAACTGTTGGTATGACTAAGTTGTGGTGCCACCTAGAGAGACAGCCATACACATTGCCATTCTACATTGTTTAAGAGGATGTTCTGCCACTGCTAGGGCTATGTGTATGCAGGCAAATGGGTGTCGTCACATTCAGTAAAGATGTTCAACAGTTAAGCCCCATTGATGATGATCTGTCCCATCAAATTCAAACAGAATACAGCGATCTCTTCACTGATGAGCTTGGAAAGCTACCTGTAACCTATTCCATGACACTTGACCTGGAAGTGAGACCCACTGTTCGTCCTGTGCATTGCATTCCTATGGCTATAAAAGACAGAAAGCTGAGCTACATAGACAGGATGCAGGAATTGGGTGTCATCACTCCTGTGTCTGAGCCAACTGATTGGGTGTCATCTATGGTTGCCACCAACAAAAAGGGCAAAGAAATCAGAATATGCATCAATCCAAGAGACCTGGACACTGCTTTGAAAAGACCACATTACCATATGCATACTGTGGAAAAAGTGGCTGCACACTTTTCATCCTTAGATATAAAGAACAGAAACAGATTTCACTCGACCACACATCTTCAATACTAACCACTTTTAGCACTCACTTTTTTTGGTCGCTATGTTTCGGCCATGTTTTCACAAGTGAAGGCCTCAAAGCTGACCCCCAAAACAAAAGACAGTGAAATGCCAGCAGATGTCCCAGCTCTGCAAAGATTTCTAGGGATGGTCAACTACCTTGGAAAATTCATTCCAAACTACAGTCAGCTAATTGCTCCACTGCAACAACTCGCAAAATGCTTTTGAAGCAGAAGCACATGTCTGTCCTGCCCACTAGTCTACAAAGACTACAAAGGATGATGTTAAGACTTCAAAAGTACAACATCACCCTCATGTACAAAAGCGGAAAACAAATGCACCTGGCTGACACTCTGTCTCAAGCTCCCAGGAGTTCCACAGTTCAGTAAGCTGATGAGGAGGACAACTTGATGTGATGACAGTCAACAACATATCCTCTGCTCGTTTTGAGTAGTTAAAGAGAGACACAGCAGATGACACAACCCAGCAGATACTCAGCACATCAAATCATCAGACATTAATGGCCCAGCAAACAGCTCAATCTTCCACATGCTGTTTGTCTTTTCAGAGATGAACTAACTATTGAGGATGGGGTCATCATGAAAGGTCACAAAGCAGCCATTCCTTGGTCACTGCAAAAGGAGTACATCAGCATCATGCACAGAGGGCATCCTGGTGCAGATGCTACTAAACTGAGAGAAAGAGGCATAGTTTTCTGGCCTGCAATAACAGATGACATCAACAAGGAGATACGGTCATGCTCTATGTGTAACAGCACAAAATCATACCAGCAGAAAGAACCACTCCTGCTGTATCCAGTTCCAGACATGCCTTGGTTGACTGTGGCAACAGACATCTTTGAATGGCGCAGCAGTATTTAGTGCTAGTGGGCTCATATTCAAGCTGGTATGAGACTGACCTGCTTCGTGACGCTACCTCAGCAACAGTCATCGCAAAACTCAAGAGAGACTTTTCAGTTCATGGTGCACCACACACCCTCATATCAGACAATGTCAGACAGTTTGCATGCCAGCGCTTTAAAGACTTTGCCACACTTTGCCAGTGGGACTTCACTCATGTTACAAGCTGCCCAGAGTATCCCCAATCTAATGGGTTAGCTGAAAGAGCTGCAATTTGTGGAGAAATCTCACATAGACGGAACTGATGTTTTTCCTCAACCTCTTAAATCTTAGAAAAGTGCCACATGACACAAAGCTAGGATCTCTTGCACAGAGGCTAATGTCAAGGCAAACAAGCGCACTACTCTCCCGGTCTGAAGAAAGCCACTTGAACCACATATGTGAAAGCCACAGGGGGTAAAAGCCCAGCCCAGACTCACAAAAGTTGCGCTATGACACATCAAGCTGACCACTTCACCCTTTGATGAAAGGACAGGTTGTCACGTTGCAGACACCACAAGATTACAACCAGCATGGTAAAGGAGACTTGCAAGGAGCCCAGATTTTACCTAATTCACTCACAAGGAAAGCTGTACAGGAGGAATTGCCAACACCTTTTGCCCGCAATTGAGCCTGCCCCAGCACAGCTCGATGTAAGTGATACTGACCACCAGGATACTTACTGGACTTGGGTCAAAAGACTGTAACACTCTTACAAGAGAAAAGCGGGAAATGATGGACAGTGAGCAGCTCCTGTAGAGGTGCCTCTAGCAAACATATCCACAAACACAACTGAAAGTCTGAAAAGCAAGTTAGCAAGCCAAATCCCAAATACATAGACTGAATTCACTTGTCAGTTAAATTTACATAGACACATTGTCTAGGTCAAGTGTGGTAAGAGCTGACAATCAGGTGTTAAAGTCAATATTTCAAGTATGATTACTATGTTGGGACCTCAATTTTGTGTTTCACAGTGTGTATATTTGTTTGGCTATAGCAGCTGATATTCATATTGTTTACATATTAATCAGGGTGTTCTCTTATATTTCTCACCTCATATGGTTGTCATATGAGTTACTGAATATAGCTGCTGAATATTGGTCATTTTGTGATATTTTGTCATTATATGGAGCATGAGCTAAGGAAAGGGGATGTAGATCAGTCACCGTGTTCACTTTAGTTTTTGTTGAGCTATGTTGAGCTTGCAGACACTGTACTTAGAAGAAGTAATCCTGCACATGGGTGTTACTGTCCCGTCTGTGCAGGTTAGTGTGTGACGGCTGCTGTGTCTGTTACATTGCATCCTCCATGTCATGGTCAATAAACCAGGTTTGAAGTTACACTAGTTGTCTTATTTCTGCAAACATCCAACAGAGATGATTTGGTAAATTATTAATTTTTATTGATGGCTGCAGTTAGATCCTGACTACTCTGCATTTGGCTATATTCATCATGGCCTCATCTGTCTTTCTGCTCCTTTTCTAGCCGACTCATACAATAACACTTCCTCCACCCCTTCCCTGTTCACTCTTCTTTCCACCCATTTCACCCGCTGCCTCCCTGCAGAGTCTAAGTGAAGTAGAATATATAGCGGACCTTAGGGCGGTGCAGGACAGTTAGTCTGCTGGTAATGGGGAAAATGTTTGTCAGAGCATAGAGCACTGTGACTTTGGCCTCCGCACCCCCTTAGGCACAGGCCTTTAATTGCCTACACACTGGTGGAATGCTTCTGCATCTGACGCAAATGCGTGCGTGTGTACGTGTGACAGAGAGGGATATGCATGTTCGGTGTGGCTTCCTCTTTGTATGACCATATTGCAGCCTCTGGGTTGTTCTGTGTGACTAAAATAACTCCTAGATCAATATTTAGCCTGTATCCCTGCCCTCTTCATTTAAAAGAAATCTCTGACAGATTTACAGTGATGCTGTGATTCCTGCAGCTAAATGTTTAAAAGATTTTGAAGCTCAAGTCAGAATCTCTTGAACATGACTTGACATAACATAACTTTTTAAACTTTGGTATTTGATGTTTCAGCTGTGAGCTATCCAGTGCATATGCTATATTGTATAAACACACACATATAATTTGTCAGTGTGTATCAAAAAAGAACTGCTGTTGTCTTTTTAATGGTCTGTGTCTCAGCTCAACAATGTTATTTTCCTCCAGTGGAAATAAACATACACACAACTTAAAATGTAATCACACCTTCCCTCATGTTCCCTTCTTGTCCGCTCCATCTTCTCTCATCTCTCTCTTCAGTCAGGGCGCTGAAGGTCGTCGGAGAGCAACTCCCTTAAAAGACTTGCCGCTTTCCCATCATTCATCAGTTTTCTTCCCCCACATCCCTTGCCGTCACTCCGTTCTAGTCACTTTTGCATTCTTGCTTCCTGCTGAGTCGACGAAACTGAATCCACTTCATCACCTTTTTTTTTTTTTTTATTCCCGCCCACTTTGCCTATCTTGAAGTCTTAAAGTCATCTTCATCTTATATAATCTGATCCTATTTAGCAGGATTCATATTTTGACATGTTGTTCATCTGAGGAATGATTTGGATTCAAATATGATGTTAAATGTAATAAATGCCCCTTTCACAGTTTAATATTTTCATCATTGTGGTCTATTTACAAACATTTGCATATTTTTGTGCTCAAAAAGCACCTAGTTGCAGCTGCACAAGCCATGGATGCTGCCCCTCTATCTCACTCAGCCTGTGGACTCTCTCCGTGGACTGAGCGTTTTGATACTTTCACAATATTTATAAAGCACCTAGACCAGCTTTATAATTAAAAAGAAATGGAAATCTCCCTTTCTACAATATATCCCCTTTAGTCACAAGGAGTACTACTCAGCCTGTGAAAACAGTTGTATAATGTCTTCTGTGTGTAGCAGGAGATGGACCCAAATGCAGGACAAAACAGCCAGAATGAACTGAAGAACATCTCTTAAATAGAAATTCAGGCATGCAGGCACAGCAAAATAAAACCAGACTGAGCAGAGCAGAGCAGAGCAGTACAGAACAACAAAGGATCCAATAAGACTGAACTGAAAACCAGGACTTAAATACAAACTGAACTAATGAAACAACAAGGAACAGGTGGTAAGACACAAGGGCAGGCCGGGAGCTGATTGGCTGGGGAAGACACAGGGAGCAGGGCAGGGCTAACAAGGATAATGCAGGGCAGGTGTGAAGGGAAAAGCAGAACAGACGCAAGAAAAATCCAGAAACCAAGAAATCAGAAAACACAGTCCTCTTCATAATTAACCGAAATACGTAAACCGTCTAAGAATATACATGAATAAACTTAAATACACAAGTGCACTATAACCTGCAAACTTTTATTTACAGTTTCATAATGACGCAGTTCTTCTCAAATGGCACACAGAGGCTGTAAATGCAAATCATTCAAATCTACAGAAACAAATGTTAACAAACTCGTTGTTTCATAATGTGTTGAGGATGAGTAAAAAAAAGAGTCTAGCCATTGAACAAACACCTGTCAGTGTCTGGATAAGCTGCTAAATTACCTAAATGTAAACACAGAAGACATGTAGAATGAACCACCTGATATATAAATTACTGCATCTATGATGTCTAATTATGTGTGTCAAACTCTTCAGTCACATTTCACAACTAGTGTGAAAGCAAACTTCAGTTTCAACTTTAAGGGCCTACTGCCACTCAGTCCAGTTCAACAAACAGGGCAAAAATCCGAGGGCATCTGGTGGACTGGCGGAGGGACATAGAGCCAGACTGGGACAGAACCATGACACTGTGGCTCTTAAAGACTTTGTCAAGTCTAAGAAAATGATTCAATGACATCACCTAAGTAAGCTTGACTTGGGGAGTACAAACATAAAGCCAGCGTTACAGGGCATGGAGAATTTATTCTATCTTTTTCTTTCTCATGTTGTTCAAAGTTATTATCTACATTTAGTCTATTTCTGTAAGTCTAAAATGTATTTTATTTCATTTAGATGTAGTTATTGTTCTAGTTAGGTTCAGTTTTTCCAACACAGAGTACTTTAATCTGTTTATTAGGGTTATTTTTTACTACATGTCTGTTTTTACACACTTGTAGTATCCTTGAACTTCAGCCTCAGTTGTTATGTAATGTTCTCAGAATACCCTGATATTGCGCAGAGGTGTATGTGTGAGTGTGAAAATCTGGTTCGTGTGCCCAGCGGAGCATTCTACTTAATGCAAATCCTTTTGATTTGGCTTTAAAGGTTTTAATCCAAAATAACTACTAGGTTAGTCCTACTTTTTATTTGTCTGTTAACACATCATAGATACGGATCCATCACTCTTCTATCTCTCTGCTTTTTACACATCATTTCTCTAAACTTTGTCAATGTTTTTTAGTTACAAGATTCAACTGAAGCTGGTACTATATCCTCATTATAAGACCTCTTTTCTCCCCCAGATTTGACCTTTCTGCTCTGATCACCAAAATATGCAAACTGGAGCTAATGAGGTTGCAAAATTAAACTGGGTGTGAAAAATATATTTGAAGCTCAATTTATGCAGTGTGGCTATGAGTAAGCATGCATACAGTATATCCAATGTATGGTGCAGCACAGTCACCCAGACATCTGTTTACCTCAATAGCAAGATGAATGAGAAATACAAAAAAGCTGCATAGCCAGATATTACAGCAGGGATGAATGTGAGAACAATAGAGGTTGGAAGAAGTCTATAGAAATGAATGTGGTGTCACAATAGAGGTGTCCTATGAGAGAAAGGCAAGCCAGCCAGACATTTCCTCATGAAAAACAAAAACTGTATTTAGATGCAGTTTACTACTTTCTTTATTCCGCATAGATGGATTGATAACTGAGGACAGATGAAGGATGAGCTGGTCTTGGCTCCCTCTGCTGGTCGTAGTGGGGTCAGATCTCATTTATATTCAGCTTGTCTGTTACTTGGTCAGCAACTGAGCAGGTTGACAGCACAGCATGATGTAGTCAGTAGGCTGACAGTTGGTTCAAAGATCATCCACGAGATACGGACATGTCCTGAAGAGAGTCAGAGGAGAGAGGACAGGAAGTGTGAAGGAGCTGGCACTGAAATGGAGGAATCGTTTGTGTTGTGTTGTGTTGTGTTGTGTTTTGTTGCGTGAGTCGCCTTGAGGACTCTGTCTTTATCCAACACACACCATCACACATTGCCCCAGATACCAACCGAGCGTGCAGTACACACACAAGCTGTGTTCACACCCGCCTCTCCCTCTGATCCAGTGCAGCAATTCAATGCTGTTCTGCAATACTGTTACGCAGAGTCATCAATTATTCATTAAGGATATCTGCACTTGTTCAGTCATGGGCTTGATAGACAGAGAGATGGAATTCAAGGGTGAAGAGGTTAAAAATTGATATCATTTTTCAAAAAACCTCAATGAAACAGTATATTTAGTCAAGCACTCTATAAAAACAGTTAAACCCAATGTTATTGATTGTACTAATATCATCCCAGAGAATCTATTATTCCTAACTAGGGCTGCAACTAAGGATTATTTTCATTATTGATTCATCTACCGATTATTTCCTTTTTGATAGAGCAATCGTTTTGTTTATAAAATGTCAGAAAATAGAGAGAAATACCAGTTATAGTTTCAAAGATCCCATGGTGATGTCTTCAAATGTCTTGTTTGGCCGATCAGCAGTCTAAAAATCCAAAGAAATTCAGTTTACTATCATATATGACACAGAAAAGCTTCAAATCCGCACATTTAGGGAGCTGCAACCAGCAAATACTGCAAATCCTTTTTTTGCTTAACAGAATAACTAAAACATTATTCGCTTATGAAAATAGGTGCAGATTAATTTTCTGCTGATTAATTGATTGATAATCATTGCAGCCCTATTCCTAGCATTAGATTATTGTGTTTAGATAGATGATGGTGTAAATTACGATCCAGACCAGCTGATTAATTTGTCATGTGGGAAACATCTGCCAATAAAGCATCACCATCTTTCTGTGCCTGCCTCATAAACCCAACACATGGCTCTATCCTCTCTGCATAGTTAACTTGGGTGGCTCCTATAAATAACCACATCACCACAGTGTATTATGTAGAACTTGGCAGTGGGGGTTTTATTAAGTAAAAGTTACAGCAAAAGTCCCCTGATTCCCGAAGCCGGCTGCTGCTTGTATAAGGGTAAAATTCAATAAAGTCATCAAGCAGATATTTTAGGACATGCAGGGATTTGGAGGTTCACTTGCCCTCAATAATTCTGTCGGGGGAGAACAACCTGACAGGAGCAGGAGGATGATGTCTCAGGGATCCCTCTCGGCCAGTGATTGGTATCCTGACCCTCTGCAGCGCTCATGAATATGAAAATGAGGCTGATCGATGGTGCGGGGAGTGCCACGCAGAGAAAGAGACTCCCAGAGTCAGGGGGAGATTTAGACATATATTATGGATGCTATGGATGCTGTTGCTGAGGTTAGAGGAGGGGACAGGAGTATGTAGCAGGAACATGGAGACAAATAAATACTGAGTGTTTGTGAATGTGTGTGCGTGCTTAGATGAGCGTTTGTAATTGCTGTCTGCAGAGGCTGATTTTAGCACAGAGCTTTAAACTGTAAGTCTGGTGGCGTGTGCTTACTGTCAAAGTGGAGACATATTGGTGGAGGCAGGTCTGG
The DNA here is from genome assembly GCF_914725855.1 of Thunnus albacares. NCBI lineage: Eukaryota > Metazoa > Chordata > Actinopteri > Scombriformes > Scombridae > Thunnus > Thunnus albacares. The sequence goes on along the minus strand of NC_058107.1, from coordinate 20,753,308 downwards.
CACTGTGTGGTCCACAGCACTGCAGGGTCATGAATGATTTAACGGCATGAGAGGTGAACTCCGTCCTCCAGCTCTCAAGATGCACACCCAAAAGAAGTGATTCATTTTCATGACCGTACCAACTGTTGTATCGATATTTTGAATAAATTGGATTTCTTTCGGTTATATTTATGATGATGTGTGTTGTAGCACCACAAGTGGTACTGCTGCTGCGTTTTGCTGCAGTTTATCAAAGAGAAAGAGAGAGAGTTCACTCCTACATTGATTCGACCCGTTGCTGTGTCGATGCTATCCTTGCACATTTTCAGTGTAGACTTACATAAGTTTGAAAAACAGAGGAGGAGAAGGATCTGTGGGCCCACTTTCTTGAGTAGTATGTTACAGAAATACTCGTTATATATCAATATTTCCTCACAGTACAAAACCACACATACTGCATGGCTTCTAAATGATGGTTATGTGAGAATAGTGTCATATTTCAGAGCTGGTAAGGTTATATCGTGCTGCCACATTATACTCAGGCTACTGTTGGACTGTAGCCAGTGAGCCTGGTCATATACATTCATGAACACGACTTTATTCATGTGAAAGGTCACACACGTGTGTGAGATCAATTCTATTCAATCTCCTTCCACTTACTGAAAGATTATGTTAATTCTCGTTTGTCGTCTTACTGAAGATCCAGAGGTTAAAATACCCTTTCACCTCTTTTTCCTCTTCATTCGCTTCATTTGCTTCATTTTCATCATCCAATGCTTTTCATGCCTGGCATTTTTTTTCTTTCCTCATCCCGCTCCTAACAGTACAGCTTGTCAGTGATATGCGTTTGAAAGGTCATAGAAACAGTTAAATGTGCAAATCCATGCACAATTAAATGCAAATCCAAATGGCAACAAACTCCAAATAGAATCATCCTCTCACCGCATCATTACCGTTCAACTAGAATGATTGTAGATGGAATCTGAATCACCAAGGCCATGTCTCTGGACACTGTTTGGTGATTATTACATTTTATATATATTTGATGCACTTACTGTATGTACTGTGCTCTCATATCCACATGGAGAGTGAATCAAATTTCAGATTTTTATGCTTCTTAACAGTCTCTGTTTAAAGTTTCATTCAGTCGAGTGCATATCAGTGGAATTTGAAAATAAGTTAGAGGATAAGGCTGGTGATATTCACTATTTTCGTTATTTTCAACAAATCTCATGAAAAGACCATAACCAACAATGAATTATTCTCTCTCATATAAATACTCTGACTTCCCCAGCCTGTTTTTGGCTCTCCGCCCCAAGTCCATTTGTAAATCTAAGAAAAAACGGTTACAAATATAGTTTCATTTGTCAAAAAGGGCTAAATAATTACATAAACAGCTGGGCCCCATAGCAAATGTTATTCAAATAGGAATAGATGAATATTTAAGGATGGTGTATGTGGGATTGACTCAAACCACAGTAGCCATGTTCATGGTGATGTAGGATGTAACATGTCACCCAGTGCAATGATGTGGCAATAGTAGAGGTCTGTAGTGCAGAGGAATAAGCTATATCAGACTTTGGATACACAGTTGGGATCAATACATTGTTGCTTTTGGTCTTTTCAAGGGATTTGTTGGCAACAAGGAAAATCTAAAAAATATATGCATTTAATGTGTATATTTGTATATAATGTTACAGATGATGGAGCTTGGATGGCACTCAGTAACATATGTAGATCTTTTTTTGTGTAAGTGCCCTCTGATACGGCACACAGGCAACAGGGCTATTGAAACATGAAGGACACACTCTTGTCAGTGCTGAAGAGTACCTGTGTGAGAACATGTGTCCAGTATTACTGGCAGAAGGACGAGTTTGACAGAGATTAATAGCAGTGAGCATGACAGAGTCGGCATTTGAATATGAGAAAAAAATAAACACAACGAGAGAGGGAGGGGGAAAGGTTTGTGTGTGTGTCAAAGTGCTGTCTAAGGTTGGAACTATTTTGAGGAATTGCTTCTGTTTATAGTCTTTTTTTTCATGCTGATAAGGCCATTTTCGGGGGGGCTGTTGTATACATTCAGCACTCTTCAAGCAGTGTGTGTCCACATGTCCTTTCTGGTGAGAAAAGGGCAGCATACCACACAATAGGGAGTCCTTCATGCCACTACGCTAGTGGAAAACTGTTAGAGTTTCATTTTAATATTTCATATTCCTCATTTTCAGTACATTTTAATACATTGAGACTGAGGTGCCGCCGCTGGAGTACTCTAACTTCATTCTCATTCAGTTTTTTCATTGAATGGGACACTCCTGCTTTGATTATCACACAGAGGTGATGTTTGTTTTGTCTAGCTTGTGCTTTATTCAGAGTGTGTGTATCTCTCTTGCTTCAAATCACAGAACAGATTGTTGATTTGTCTGTCCTTCTTACTTTGATACAAAATATTTACACCCCCCACCTCTCTGTGATGATAATTTATTCTCAATTTTTTTTCCCACACATTGTACTGTTTCTCCCAGTACAAACATGTTCCTTCAGAAGGGCCAACAGTGTATCACCTTTTCACTTTCCTCTTTTTTCCCCCTCTTGACCCCTCTCATCGTGTACAGCTTCAGTCACAATGTTCGCTCTCATCACATCCAAACCTTTCCGCTCTCTTCTCTCCGTTCTCTTTTGTTCCTCTTTTCTCTATTTCCATCCAGCTCTCTAGTTTTCAAGACGCTCACATTTTTTTACTCTCTTCTGCTTTTCTTTCTTTTTAGTCCTTGAACTGACCCTAGCCTCTTCTTGTGTGCTTCTTTATATGTTCTCAGCTTTGACAACCCTCTTGAGCCTCTCTCACCCATGAAATCCCGACTCAAGTGCTCTCTTCCTGTTTCAGAGGGTTGGGGACTCCTCTGCAGTTGGTATGTGTAATCACAGAAGTGTGTTTTTCACAGGCCACAGGTGTGCTGCAGTGGGGAGTTCTTATTGTATGGGTCTCCTCTTGCTTGAATAATGTAGGGCAGAAAATGCGATCTTTGTACAGATTAACTGTGTGAGCACCAGAAAATGGGGATCTCAAGGGTTTGTTGAAGGTGTTACAGATTTATTTTAAGCTCAGTTCGCCTGAACCTGGATATTTCTCTCGCATTCCCTTTCTGGTTGTATGAAAATGTTTGTACTGGCATGTTTTTTCCCCATTCTTCCATCCTAAGGATATGTTACTGCAGGCGTGTAGACAACATGTTCAAAAATAGAAGAACAAACACTAGAAGAACTACATTGAAGAATCAAGAGGTCAGAGCAGTAAAGTGTTTATAAATTGTGCAACACACAGTTTGCCAGAATGCTTCATCCACCCCGACTATCCTCAAACCTTCCAGACTGTTGCTTTGACAACATAAAATGGATGCTCTTCATTTTTGTGGAAGTAAACTTCTCCAAAAGGGCACTGTCAGCCAATTAGTTTTTTGTCACATCATTTTTCAATAATGGGTTTATTAACCTACTTTTAGAGCCCATTCACATCTAGAGCCAACACCATGCATCATTTCTGAATATCGCAAAGTGACTAAAGCTTCTTTTTTCTTTTCTTTTTTACATTACTACTTGGTTTGGTGTATACATCATTGTTATAACCAATATTTAACAAACTATAGATCCTATTTAATAAGTAACACTTAAATAAATCTTATTTATAATAATTTTGATGGCAAGCAATGTATCACAATGTAAAGTCGTCCCATAGTCGATTTCATAGTGGAGTGGTGGAGTTTTAATCCACTGTGCTGCTTTCATATTCAGTTTGTTTTTTAGCCACACTGGCAGCGGTTGATCAGTCCACCACTGTTATCCAGACTGAAATATCTCAACAACTATCATATGGAGTCCCATGAAATTTTGTGTAAACATTCATGGCTCCCTGAGGATAACTCCTACTGACTTTGGTGATCCCCTGACTTATTCTCATGCGCCACCACAAGGGTTGATATTTTTAATTTTTAGTGACATGTCTTTACAACCAATGAATGGATTGCCATGAGATTTGGTACAGACATGCATGGTGTCCAGAGGATGAATCATATTGACTTTGGAAATTACTCAACTTAAATATTATACCTGCTAAAAATCAGCATGTTAGCATTGTCATTATGAGCATGTTGACATGCTGACATTAAGCTGAAAGCACGGCTGCATGAGCATGCCAGTTTGTTTGTTGTTACCGCTTAGTGCTTTATTCCTAGGCTGTTGTTAATACTGAGATGCATAGATGAAGTAATGATGCAGACATTATCTGATTAAGCAGATTTTTTCCTTGGAGGAGGTGAAGGAATTAAAACTATGTTTAATATCTATTGCAGAGGCTTTGAAATCAAAGTGTAAAAGAGGAGATTCTCCTCTGTTTCACCTTTTACTTATTCACCTCTTTTGTTCCTGTCTGCTTTTTATTTCATTTTCTCATCTCCGTGTTTTTCATTTCTTGCTTTGTTCTATGTGTTTTTAGTTTTTATTCATGACATTATATCTCCTGTATCAGTGGGCCTACTCTGCCAAGATGAAGGTTCTAATCTGTGATGTGCCCTCCTGTCCTCCTCCATCTCTTTTCTCCACACTGCGGTGGGTGTCACTCGTCAGTGATTCCCGCTAAGCAGGCAGAGAAAGAGAAAAAGAGGAGGAAGAAGAGAGGGAAAGGGACCTAGGGACACAAGATGGAAATATCAGAGAAGAGAGACGAGGACGAGAGTTGAAAAGAGGGTATGAGGAGGGTATGGTGATGTCAGTGTCGATGGGGAAGCAAGGAAAGCTCCATGAAAGCGGCTTGACTGTCCACCAACTGAATGAGTCCCACACTGCTGATAAGGACGATGAAAGGAATAATGATGACAATGGGGGTGCCAATGGGGTGCTATTTTTAGATGCATTCAGCTTGCCTGCTGTGTATGATAATGTGTATGTGAATATGAGCGAGTGAATGTCTTTTTACATGGACCTCTTTTATGTATGTGCAGGTCATATGTGCAGGCATGTGCAGAGCTGTATTAATCCAAGGGTATATGTAAAGGTATGACCGAGGGTGTGAGAGTGTGTGTGTGTGTGTGTGTGTGTGTGTGTGTGTGTGTGTGTGTGTGTGTGTGTGTATCTTAGCTCCTGTGCTAGTGTGCACATGGGTGTAGGTTTAAGCCACGTGCCGTTAGTGCTGACTACAGAATCAGAGGAGAGCTGCAGTGAGGAACTCAACGTGCCCTCTTCATGAACACACAGAAAATGGCTTTTCAACAGCTGTGTGTGCGTGTGTGTGTATGTCAGTGACAAGGCGCTGCTGTGTGTATCGATACTGCAGATAAATGGACTGCAGGACCGTGTGCGTGCGAAAGAAAGCAGAGAGATGCAGAGAAAATGTCTCATGTTTTAAGACAAATGGAAAATTGCACACGTGACAATATGACTATACAGTGATACTGACGTACGTGAAGTGAGAGTGAAAAATAAAAGTAACTTGATGTATGTGGTGCTTAAACAGTGACTATGACTATCAACCAATCAGCTGAAAATGTATCATTTCAATACTCGATTGATTGTTTAAGTAGTTAATAAACCAGAATTGCAAAAACAAACAGCATAGTTTCAGCTTTTTAAATGTATTTGTAGTTAATCATTTTATATCAGTCAAATTTCAGTGTAAATTTAACATCTTTTTTTTGTTCTGAGCAGAATGATATGCAATAAGTAACATGTCACCTTAGGGTTTGGGAAAGTGTGATGGGCATTTTTTAGACTAAACAGTTAATCAATTAATCAGGAAAATATCCTTATATTATAACAGAAAAATAATAAAATACTCATTAATTGCAGCAGTAATGTGCTGTACATGTTATTCCTCTGTCTTTCCATCTGTTACCTATAGCTCCATTAACATGTTGTGATGTTTTATTATCCTCCATCAGTTATGTGTAGGCATTGTAACAGCATACTGTCTTGTAATCAGTGCAAACACTAAAGCCACATGTTTAAAACAGAGACATGAATACTGGCTAACTACAGCTACAGAAGAATCTAGGTAAAACAGCATATAGCAATTCTAAATGCGGTGGTAGTTTTTTTTGGGCTTTTGATGCTCTAACTCGCTGCAAAGCCAGTCTCAGTTGCACCGTCCTGCGTCACTGCGCAGTAGAAATAGATGGTATGTGTTTGAGTGTCTGGAAAGGCATTTCTCATTGCTCAGTTAAGACGTTGATGCAATCTGCAGCGCCCATATTGATGTTCTCCCTCTGTCACTCCTCTCAGGCTTCAGCGTTTTCCAGCACGATAAAGCATCCTTTGTAAATATGTGTGTAAATTTTATTGAGTAATTTTGCCGTGCTGCAGTACATTTACACACGCACACACACACACACGCGCACACACACACACAAAGCTTTACCATCAGCAGTGGTACACATGGCCCCACTGAAACCAAGCCAGGGCCTCATGGAGGACTCTCCTTGAGGGCTGAGTCAGCAACACAAGGAGGAAGAGAAAGAAAGAGAGAGAGGGATTTTATCTCAAGCTCCTAATGTAACATAAACTAAACCAGGTTTTCCTTCTTTCAGATCCAGCAAAATAACACATATCAGCCAGTAATACTACTTACCTTGACCCTATGTGTGTCTTTTATTACATTTTTTAAAATGGTGGCTAAAGACAGCTTGGTACCATGTTTTTCCTGCTTTTTTAAAAACATGCTGCTAACAGCCATCAACTTTCTTTGAATCCAATGTATTTTGTATGAGTGGAAGTGTTGATGAGCTAATGCTGCTAGCGGGTGTATTTGTGAGGGTGCAGTATCACCAGATAAATAGATTTAATTACCTTGTGAATGAATCAAACAGAAGAAAGCAACAGTGTAAATGGTGCAAACCTTCACACCAAGTTTGTAGGTGTTACATTCAAGCTCTTCAAATGTAATTTCCCCTCCTCATCACAGTTTTCACAAGAGCCCACTCTGTAGGCTTTTTGGGGGGCTTTCTCTTTTTAAAGGTTAGGAAGACATCCATTTTTCTCTGGGATTCGACAGGCTTAAGGCTTTGTCTCTCACTCTCACAGCTCGCTGGCTGCTGTTTTCTCCCTTTCTCTCTTGACAATATTGCCCTTCAGATTCAATTTCCCCACTGTGAATCTAATAATATAATATCTTTAATTATATAGAACTTATCAAAACAAAGTGCTTCACATAAAAAAACATAAATACATAGCAATAAACAAAGACAACCAAAAACAAAGCATTAACAGAATAAAAGTACTAAAAGAGCACGTAGATATAGTGCTAATAGTACATAAAGTACTAAAAATTAAAATGGTAAAACTCATAGAACAGAATAAAAAGGGAAGGTGGTGCAATAAGAGCATGTTTTGAGCATAGATTTAAAAGAAGCCACTGACTCAACCTGTCTTATTTCCTCAGTCAGGGTGTATCAGAGACTCTGACTTATTTCAAAAGCTCTGTCCCCCTTAGTCTTCAGCCGAGGATCTGAAACAGAGAGAAGGCCCCTGCACAAGGATCTCAAAATGCGAGCAGGGTCACACAGGGATAAAAGATCTGAGATATATTGATCTGTTGATATATTAATCAAGGGTGCTTGCAATAAAGTTTCATCTCCAGAGCTATGCAGCTGTCATCTATGGGATTTTATTGCCTATCCACATAATGGCACTGCAGTGTGAACAGTCTCAGGATTGCTTCTTGAAAATTCCTGAGGCGTTGGCTGTATCCTGGCCCTGTGGGTGAGTGTTGAAAACTTATTTTCTGACAGTTTTATTTGACTGTATGATGCATTTATATGGGTTCTCATGTTCACATATGTGTGTGTGCCTGCATAGTACATGTATTGCATATAGATGCAAGTGGGAGATATAGTGACTTACAACAGCAAAGGGGCTTAATGAGAGCTACATGTAGCAGTGATAGAGGGGGCATCTGTCTTTTAGTCCCCGGAGGGAACAGGAGAAGGTGAGAGAACAGCTCTGATCGATGACCACCAGAACCTCCAGCTCTGTTTTGCCAACTGCTGAGCACAGACATACACACATATATTTTCACACATGAACAGGCAACTGCAAACACATGCAGATAAATATGCATCCTTCTGAAGGGCATCTTCTAGCATGTGTAAGTGAGACCAAATGCAGAGCTGGATTAACTTTTTGAGGGACTTGTCCTTCAGACAAGTAAATTTACCTTTCTCTTTCAGGCATAAAAGTCACTTGTCCAGGTAAAAATGACAATAATTTACTTTTTTCATTTTGTTTGTGATTGCAGAATTCAGACAAACAAACAGTCAAAAGCATCCAAACAGTGTCAATATATAAATGATTCAATTTGTGAATTTTATTAAAGCCATTACTTCCCTGTTGATTATCTTTTCCTTTCCTGAATTGTGAATCACTTTGTAAAGTCTGTTTCAATAAAGCTCTATAGATTAATCACTGATCATCCTTCTGACGTTTAATAATTATGATTGACAGTGTTTCCCTAAGGATTTTTTTCAGGGGGGTGGTAGACCCCCTGAAACTGCTAGTTTTGTCGTAGGGCGGGCATGTCACAGATACAGATACATGGTGTCGACACTGTTGTCATAGACATATGCAGTAAAGCAGTCGTCAGTATCGGTATATTTCTCTACAGTGAGCTACACTGAATATAACAAATTAACAAAACTGAACTGGGGATTCATTTGCTCAAACTTAAAGCTAAATCAAGTTCAACAGTTTGACTTATAGATGAATCAGTCAGATGAATGATGAATCGGCATTTTGTGTGTCCTAATAACTGAAACTATCTGTCAATTTTAATGCTGCGTTTACAACAGTTACTAAGGTCAACAACCTTAAAGAAACATCATGTTGATAGAGTTTTTGTGTAGTGTTTGTGCCTGTATTAAAAGATCTGGAAGTCCTGTTATAGCAGATTTTCGGATAACAGATCCTGCTTTTAAAAATATTTACCAGAACAGTGATTCATCTAGATACAGGTGTAAGTCAGACCTTACCAGTTTTTTCTGCCTCCTGCTTTGAATTTGTTCATGTCTCTCCATCACTTGATGCCTGGGCTGCCTCTATGCGTTTCTCTTTCCTCCTTAAACTTTCTCTATAAATCTTGAATCAGTTCTTTACTTTCTCCTTTCTCCGGACAAGCCTTAATGTCGAGCCCTGTAAATGTATGTGCTATTATGTATATTAAACCTGCATTAACTGTTTTTTGTGTTTTTTTGGCCACTTGGGGGCAGTGGAAACAAGCTAAATCCAACAGTGACATATTATGACCTTTCAGAGTTGTTAAAGCAGATATGTCACATCCAGCAGATTCAGAGCAACATTAGCATTCATTTGGAGTCGTATTTGTGTCCATCTGGCAAATGAGGGTCCAGTATTCATTCTTCTTTTAGCTGTGCTCTGGTCTCCCTCATTTCTTGGGGAAATATCAGCTACTAAATGCTCCACTGTGTTCAACAGCTAGTTGCCAACCTTGTCTGCTATGGTGCGAGGCAGTGGGTTTGTCAGAGCTGTTTCACCGAAACAGCTGTTGACAAGAGAGACTGAATCAAAACCTAAAAGTTGTTGGTGGTAGAAACCAAAACAAGCAGCTAACAGAGGCTAAAAGGCTCCGTGGAGCTGAGGGACACTATAAAGTCAGCACCTTTTACCTTACACAAAGTCATTGTACCCATTGTAACTACAAAAGTATCAATTAGAGTAGCACATAGCGGAGTTGTTCATGTATGAAAAGCAGTCTTTGTCTTAAACAAATCCACATTATGGGTATCAAAATCATTTGTATTGTAATCTTTTTATTAAATTATTGTAATTCAATAAATACCATAGACATACATTTCTAATTATCAAAGTGATGGAATAATTAACAATTATTTGTTTCTTCCTGTAATGAGCAGTTTTTTAACCTTTCCAGATATATTCATTCGGTATTTATTAGGTTCATATCTAATACTTGATAATGCATTGGGGCTTTTTGTGTCAACAAAAGCCTAATGTCAAGCAAAGAGAAGCTGTATGTTGTGTTTCTGTTTGAAAAGGAGGTGATGACCTCAAGCTTTTCAGTGCCAAAAAAATTACTCGTGTCACTTCTGAACCTCTAATCTTATTGGCGTTTAGTTTGAGACATGATGCTCTGTGTGGCTAGACTACACGCTGCATGCTGATTATCAGTGGACAGTAATACATTTTGTCCAGGATTATGATAACCATGCCCTGGTTTAAAGACCTAGATGTATTGTCCACACTGATGTCTGTGGTACGGCAGCTGTTGCTGTTGGTTTAGTCTTGGCATGGCTCTTTGGCTACACTTATTAAAGCATGTAACGTTCATGCTACAGTTTGGCAGGGGCGTTTGCTGGAGTGGTTGGTGGTACCGTAGAAGTGTTGACGTGAGTCTGGGTAATCCACCGGCTGCTCCACTATGCTTGTGCAAGGCTCCGGGCTGGCCCCATACAAAAGACCAGACCTGAAAAGCACCATAATGAGGCACAGGCTGAAAGAAAAGGCATGTCTCTTTCCATTTCTCTGAGCGAAAAGAAAAGAGCAACATAAAAGAATATAAGACAAGAAAGAAAGATGAAAATAAGCCTCTCAAATCCAGGTTTTTGGCTGCGCTGTCTCTTTGAGTTTATCTTTTTTTTCATGCATGTGTTTTATTATGGTAATGCAATGGTGGATAAAAATAGTCTGGGATGGAAGAGCAACGGTTTTCAATGGAAAGAGGAGAAAAACAGGAGGGAGGGGCAGGGGGTACAGCTAAATGTCATTGATAAAATATAAAGAAATTCAAACTGGCTTCCCTCTCCTTTATACACTCCATTTCTGTGTCTTCTCTTTCTTTTTATCTCTTCTTTCTTTTAACAAAGCTTCAGTCCAAACATCACAAGTCCCGGGGGTTCACGCTGGAGAACATGAAAATAGTGTTCCTCTAAAGTGTCATGTCATAGTTCAACATCAGAGTGCACCAACTACAGTAAACATGGCACATCACTGCAATTTCTTTGAAGCTCAATGGAATCAAATATTCCTTTGTTGGTTTGTCTGAGCTTGTTCTCTTTTATCTGGTTGTCCTTTTTACAAAGATGTAGATCAGATCAGAATCTTCCACTACTAAATAATAGTAACAAAAGATTACTCCAGATTACTCACATTAACAAGCTTTGCCGCAGCCCTGTACGTGTTTACCTTACAGTACATGCACTGGTGTCAGTAGGCTCTCCTGTTAAAACACTCCTCCACTCACTGCCTCGACAATCCTCCGGTAAGTATTCTCTGAGGAAGACTAAAAAAAATGTACAAACAGAGCTGAAGATCAGAAGAGGTTGTACTTTGTCTCTGCTGCGGAGAACATCAAAGTGGTCTGTCCTGTGTGTGCTGTGAAGTTAACCATCCTGCTTTAATGACCTCTGACCTCCACAGGCTCAGAACAAAGGGTGGGGCCAGGAGACATCAAGAAGGGGTGGACAAAATAAAAGGGACCCCTTTTTATACACTTTTGCATAATGGAGTCCACTCCTGACATAATCTGTTGTGAAGTCTGTTATTGTGATTTTCAGGCTGTAGTTCGTAGTTTTGTTAAACCTGCAGTGCGGAACTTTCACATATAAATAATGCCCGTTACGTTCAAGCCCTTACCAAAAGAGTTCACACAATAAACCTATCACCGCCAGATAAATCTCTGTATTTCACATTATACAGAGTTTTTAACTCTGGTGTCAGGTTTGACATTCCCTCGCTAGCCGGATCTGCTAGACTTTCCAAATGTTATTGGACCGAATGGATCAAATTCTGATAGTGAAACGAGTCATTTCACAGGGGTTGTGTGATGCTGAAAACAATTTATCCACCGTTTTACAGCCACAACAGTAGCGATGGTGTAGGCTATGGTGGAGCCTATGACGTAAGCACGTGTTGACAGTGTTTCTGTAATTACTCTCACTATCAGAGGGGGGCGACAAAAATCCCGCACTCCACCTTTAATCAAATATCCTGTTTAAGGAAAATTTCACACTTTTTCAAGTCCACTTTAAAACAATACTGACATGCCCATATGTACATCAAAAGAGTTATTGTTTGCTGTAATCATTCCTCCTGTGCATACTGGCCACTAAGAGATCCCTTCCTAATGCGACACTAATGCAAGAGATGGGGGGGGAAAATCCACATTCCTTGCTCTGTGTAAAAAAAACATCTCAAAGTTCAGCTGTAGGTAATTTGAGGCTTCAGCAGACTGAGTTGGACAAATCAAGTGGCTGTCCTCCAAAGTTATAGTCCCTCCAGCACCACTCAGCAACGAAACAATGTCAGTGGAAACGCAAGAGTGAATTTTGCACCAAAAAAAATCCCAGTTAATTTGACCAACTCAGACTGCTGAAGCCTCATAATAGCTTTAGCTGATGTGAAGTTAATTTTTACATATAATGAGGACTCTGGATTTTGTCACCCATCTCTAAAATTGAAATTTTGGTAGGAGGGAATCTCCTCAAGGCCAGTACAGACAATTCCTGTGACCAATAACACTTTCCACATACATATGGGCCAAGTATTGTTTTAAGACAGATTTGAAAAATATCCTTTAAGTGTATTTCAGTCAGCATTATTTAGGTTCTTCGTGTGACTACTGTTCCTCTTTTCTAATGCAGTTTTACTTTGTCAATGGCATCATGCTTTTTGTGACATTAGAGACATTTATTTGACTAATGTGTGTTCTTTCTTACAAAAAACTAGGGAGCTGTATGTGTCACTTTTAAAAGAGACCAGACAGTCATCATCTTCACAAGTGTTCGGAGGTTTTAAAGGAATTTAAAGGTAATTTAAAGGCAAGCTGTTTGTTATTTTTTGCACTCCCTGTATGTGCCTCCTAGGCATCCTTACTGCTAGTGCACACCTGTGGACAGTAAAGGATAAAGAAGGTGCAAAGAGGGTGACTCTGAACAGAAGTGTGTACCAGAGAGAAACTGGTAGAGAGTGAATGTGAGCCCAGATGGAGAGTTAGACAGGGAGTAGAAGAAAAAAAACATGGTAGAGGTGACTGCACCATCTTTCTCTTTCATCCCACCTGGTGCTTCCACCTGTGCCCCTTCAGAAACCACCTCTCCTCTGCTCATGGAGCTCAGGCGGGTTGCTGCTGGGCACAGAGCTGGCAGCTCTCTGCTATGCATTATTTATCAGGCTGGGATCTGCAGAGCTCTCATGCCCATTCTTACTCTGCAGCCCCTTAACTCTCTCTCTCACTTTAGAAGTCTCTTCTTCTATATCTGCACTCATTTACACCTGCTTACATGTAAAACCTCTCACCCATTTCAAACGTTTGAAGCAGTGATGTTTTATTAATTTGTTTTTCGGGGGGATTTACATGTTTTTTTTTCTTATAATGCAGCAAAGTGTTTTTTTTATTAATTTAGCTGAATACATTTCCATGCAACGGGCATGGAAATTAAGTTGTTTCGTAGCAATATCATAACATGCCAGGAATTTTTGTAGCTCAAGTCCATATTTGTTGTCTCTTATTCTACATGACGCATTATCACGTGCCTTTCCTGGTAAGAGCATAGAAAGCTAATCCTGATACTGACACTAGATGCATCTACAGTGCTGAGAGAAGTCAAATCATTGGTGAGCTATTTTATGTCCTCGGAGCCTCAGTGAGTTTGAAATCAATATTTTCTCTGGATGACTACCATCGTCTTTTCATTCCAAATGGAACAATCCTGCCAAATTTACAACTGCCGTATCACTAATTACATAATTCCTTATATCAGGGGGATTGCTGTTTTGATACTTAAAGAAAGGTGCCAACATTTTTGTACTTTATACAAAAATTGAGTCTTGAGGAGGACTAAAATCAGTCTCACAATACTGATAGGAATATTTTTCCAGTATTAATACATTGTACTGTATAATATGATTATCGTGCTATGGCAAATGAATACAAAGTCACATATAAAACAGTCAAATTGATGTTCAATGCAATGAACCTTGTTCTACTGTTATGCATACATCTACTTTTCACTCATGTGAAGCAAAATCCTCATTTACGTTCTAGTTTGTTTGTTTTCAATCGCAACTTGCTATAAATCTTTCATTTGGACAATAGAATTTTGCAAAAGTATATAATAATATGATCACATCATCATTATTTGATTCTTCTTATTGCTCTGCCTTAGGTTTGAGAATTATTTACATACATTTGTAAGTGAAGTACTGTAAAGTGCTATACTAGGTATCAAACTGCTATTCTTTTGGAACTGAGCAAATTGTGTCTGAAGGACTTAGTATTGAAAGTTGTTAAGTATCCAAAGCTGGCACTTCTATCAGCTTGTACTTGATTTAAGTACAATCATTGTTGGACTGTTTTACTTAGTTAACGTTCTTGTGAGGCTGCTTGTCATTGAATAACAATTAACATTTGCAATGAAAAAAGAGGTCTTGTTAAAATTTATTTCTCAACTCAAGTTATTAAAAAAAGTATTGGTCTGGTATGGATACTGAAAATCAGGAATTGCATTAACACTAGTGCTTAAAATTTAATATATGTAGATAGTGCAGATTGTATACCTGCTTAATCTTTATTAATTAATGCACTTTTCTAAATTCCAGTTTAGCTAGTTTAGTGGCGCCTTCATGGAGCATAAATTTACTCTCTGAGGAGGTTTCTCTTCTTTAATCACCCTTGTAGTTTATCTCATTCAGGGCATGTCCCCTGTGATGTGTTCACGTCCTGTTGAAATAAGAACTGGAGATCTGATAAATCAGGTGCCTTATGGGATTCTGAGAAGGGCTCTTTACAGTCCAACTGCTTAGTAATGATGCTGTCTTGTTATAACTTTTTTTTCTAGAGTTGAATAATTTAGTAAGGGTCCATTTAGTTTAGATACTGTGTCAGCCTTTCATGAAGAACTGGCGTGGATTGGCCAAGTCTGACCCAGAGCATTAGCACTTGATGTTCATCCTGCACTTGAGTATAATGGACGGGAAGGTGGACGATCAAGAGAGAAGCTGATGCACAGCACGACTGAAACAAACAGGACTGATGAGCTTTAGGTGTTTTGAGTAAGGTGCTTGGTTCTTAATACTACAGTCATTTGAATATTGCAGCTCCTCTGGACCTTATTGTTATCACTGTTCTCACAAAGGGAGTGTGAGTTATTGAGGCAGTGCAGGTCCATTGAGCAGCAGAGAGCTTCTCTGTCCCTGCGGAGTCCTTATTCTAATGAAAGCTTCATGCACACTGCTTCTCAGTCTACTGAAACACAGCAGCTCAAACAGTTATATATATACTAATAATCAATCCTGCCTCGGTTTTTAATGATATCTTCATACTGGTTTTGTTAATGGGTTTTTTCTAAATTTGTCATGAAAAAAACACTTTTATTTATTATAAAAACAGATTTTATCTGCCAACAGTCAAGGCAACCTATAGGTCAATTTAATGTTCAGAAACAACAAATTCTCTAAGTGTTAATTTCAGGCAATTTATCTGTATATATATGTTAGCTGTATTTTCTGAAGTCCTTTTTTCAAAGTAAAAACAAACAAAAGTAAAATATGTTATACCAGTAGATTTTTTTTCTGATATTGCAGAAATTCAGGAGTTTACGGCTACTTCTGGATTCGCTGACTTACAATTTTTCCTTCAACTCTGCTAAGACACTAAAAGTATCCTCTCTCTATATTATGCAAATTTCACCCTTTGGATACGTGCAGTTTTTTATTGCGGCTCATTACAGTAGTTGCAATGATTTAAAACGTTTCAGGCGACATTGTAGATTAGCTCTCATTCTCCCTGCACCCTTGCAGATGTCTAATTTTAACCAACATCAGATATTTACTTTACATTTAATATGCACACTTTTAGATTTATTTTTGTCAAATCTTTCTCAATCTGCCAGATGGAGGCACTGTAACAAACACATTGTAAATTAAACTGACTGAAGGATGGCTAATAGGTCTGGACATGTGTGATGTGTTTTTATCTATTGTTATGGATTGATTTTGTATTGTATCTGTGCATAGTTATTATGTGTGGATTTCAGATTGGCAGCTGTGAATTGGCCACAGACATTCTGTTGTTAAATAGCAGTAACATATTGTATGTTGGATTCAAGCCCCACACCGAACAAAACATAAATTTGACTGTCACTTACAAAAAATGAGGTGGCACAGCTGGGTAAATAAAACATTTTGCATCTTGACATTTTCTGCGGTTTTGTCCAGTTATGAAACATTTTCTTCTCTGTACTTTCATGATTTAAAGTGTTTCTCAGACTCTGGTCCAATTCTCTCTTCTACCTGAGGTCGTCTGTGTGAACATACCAACAAATTGAACTCATGTGTGACAAATGAAACACCAAGGAGGCCTTGTTATGTCCTATTTCATCAGTGCCCCACTCTCAGTGGATTACTCTCTAATCATTCTTCCACTTCTCAATCCCACACTCCTCTTTCTTTTAATATGTGCCTCCCTTGGACTCGCACTCTTCTCTCTTTTGACGTGCTGCCTCTGCAGCTGACACTGTGAAGGATAAGCTGCAAATGTGGAGAGGTATCAGCCTCCAGAGTGGCCCTACTCCAAAGGCCATCATGAGGCCAAGTATTTTAAAGCCCATAAAGCAGACAGAGACAAAATGTTGTGTCTTTTTTCTTTTCTGCTGTACATGACTCATTGGTTGTCTTATGCTTGTCTTGGAGATGGTGTAAAGTATACCTAAATGCCAAGGAACTGCTAGTTAGTTGTCCAGAGACTATGAGTGTTATCCCTTTATCCCTCTCATCTACAGCGTAACGGTTTAAGTTCCCTCTGTGTGTCTGTTCGCTGCCCTGAGGCTCCCAGAAGCTCCACAGCAAATGGCCTGTTACTCTTATCAGCACCTCTCTCCCCCTCTGCCTCACTCTGTCTCCCCCCTCCTCCTTCTCCTCTTCATCCTCCGCCCCTTCGCCCCTCTCTCCCTGTCATCACTAGCCGTCTGCTACTTAATCCAATTATTCTTTTAAGCTGACACGCTCTGTAACTCACCACAAACTCTACGGATGATGCCGCTGTGCATCACGTACACACATCCTCGCACACATACAAATGCGTATAACAACAACACGGCACAGCCACATGCACAGACAGCATAATAAGCAATGTTACTGCAAATATTTCTCACAAATGAAGGTCATGCAAAGTGCAAATTCATGCTTAGAGAATTTTTTAAAAAGGATTGAATGTAGCACGTGCACTATAGTGCTTTCTGCTTGTTTTGTCTGTTTTACGGTGTCCTAACAGAGGTTTTGGCCTTTGCTGTCTCCCTTTGATTCACTGAACTCTTGAGGTGGCTCCGTCTGTCTCTGTGTTGTCCTCCGCTTCCCTGCTATGTGTTTACCAGCTAATGCATCTATCTTCACAGACACTCCACCTGACACAGAAGGTCCTGCTCCTTCTTTGTGTGTGTGTGTGTTGGTGTATCTCTGTCATTAGGAGATCAAATGTCCTCACAAGCCTAGAAAGATGAGAAAAATCCTCAGAGAAAAGGACATTTTGTCTGTTCCTTTCCCTTTTAAAAGGATATTTTCAGGTCATGGTCAACTTCAGGTTTCAGTAAATGTTAGTTAAACATTAGGACTTTGGTTTGGAGTTGAAATTTAAGTTTGGGTTAGTTCACATTAGGATAAAGTTTAAGGTTAATAGTCAGTGGTTCTTACAAGTACAGCAATACATAAAAGTGTGTGTGTGCCTGTACACGTGCACACATAATAGCCTCACTCTCTCATATCATGTTCTGTTTAAGCAGCCAATCTACAGTTTTCTCCTGAAATCAACAGTCTTTAAGTGCAAAATAAATGTTATTTTGCATTGTCGAGGTATGACAGACCGCATCACTGCATCTTAAAAACACAAGAACCATAAAATTGCTGGTGTAAAGTAAATAGTAAATGTGCCATAGCAGCCATGACAGGGTAATTAATCCCTCGATTCTGCAATTTCACCCCAGTACAAATCTTGACAAGTATTTCTGCTGCAAAGGAGCACCGGGTATCACAAAAGGAGCTGCGTTCAGTTGTTTTTGGTGCTGACACGACAACACTCAAGAGTAACAGATGGGGTTTGTTGTATACATGTGTGTGTGTGTGTGTGCGCGTGCGTGTTTCAGGGTGACCGGGACTAGAGCTGGCTACTGCTGGTGTTTGATCTGAATCTTAACAGAGGGAGCAGACCTGATCTGTCCCTCTGTCTGTCTATCTGAGACCTGATCTGTCCCCCTGTCTGTCCCTCTGTCTGTCTGGAGGAAGAGGTTAGGGAGTTTGTCTTTTTGTCTGTCTGATTCCCTGAGAGCAGTGCAGTTTTGTGGAGTCTTGGTACTTCTCTCTGGAGTTGAGTAGTTTTTCATGAATAACTGTTGGTATGACTCTTCCTGCCATCCTATTAGAAAATATATTTATTGCTGATCATCTGCTGACATTATGCATACATTATAAAGAAAACTGGTGTGTTTCTTTGCTATTAAATAATGTTGAAATATATATAGTATATGTGCACTGTTTCTCTCTGTTTCTCAGTCACAGGCCAGCTGTGCGGCCTCACTGTATGTTTTTTTCTATGTTAAAGATATTTTTATGTCATAAATGTTTTTTTTTGTGTAGCATTTTCCTTCTGCACATACATGGTTGTACATTTCTATATGTGAATTCTGGGTAAGTACACTTGTGTCTTTATGCCACTTGCACAAGCGAGGTATGAAGGAATCCCGACTCACTTGAACGTAGGTTTTCGCAACTTTTCGACATCCATCCGTGAGCCACAAACCATCAACACCAGATCCTCATCCACCACC
Source organism: Thunnus albacares (assembly GCF_914725855.1). Classification (NCBI taxonomy): domain Eukaryota; kingdom Metazoa; phylum Chordata; class Actinopteri; order Scombriformes; family Scombridae; genus Thunnus; species Thunnus albacares. The sequence goes on along the minus strand of NC_058107.1, from coordinate 20,734,499 downwards.
ATCAGTGGCCCGCTGCCCAGCGCTCACCACTGTATGTGTGATGTCCTCGTGTCGTGCCACATCGTACTTCTCACACCCATACTTCTCATCCTAACCTGACCTGTTTCCCGCAGGGAGAGTATTTTTGGGGGGGGGGGGGGGGGTGGCAGAGGTTTGGACAAGCAGGGTGGGATAGGGTGGGGTGGGGTGGTTGCTCTTCCTGCTCTCCTCCTCCTCTCCCTCCCTCCTCCACCTTGTTTTCTACCTGTGTTTCAATATGATGTTTACCTGTTCCTCTTTGAATCTTTCTCATTTCCTTGCCATTGTTTTCTGTCCGCTCTGCTGCTCTCCTCTTGTGCCCCCTCAGCCTCCCCCCCTTCTTTTCTTGTCTCTCCATCTCTCTGCTTCTCACTGTTGCGATTAACTGGGCTCTGTCTTTATGTCGTATGTCCTTTTAGGCCCACGCCGTGCATCGCTGGCTAATCGATCAGGACAGTAGTGTGAGCTCTGAGATGCCGGATGGCCAAGGAGTATGGCACTATGATGATGAAGTAAATATCTGCAACACGTATATCTGGCTTTTCCTATTTTTATATATCTATATATATGTATATATATTCTGTATTTATGACCATCCTGTATCTGTCACTTAAAGTTTGTGTCACTGTTGTTGCTCTGCTGTTGTTGTTGTTTTTTATCTTTATCTCTCTTTATCTAATTTTTTGTTGTGTGTTGCTTATGGTATTGTAGTTCTGGTTCCTTTGACTTTCTAGTGTTGCTGTTGTGCTGTGAGCTGATTCAGTCAGGTGTCGTGGGATCAGGCTGGAGCTTTTTCTTTGTTCCTGTCCTTGCTTGACGTATTGTACTAACTTGCTGATTTTTTTTGTTTTTTTTTTGTTTTTATATATATTCTGTATTTATATATGACATGAGTGTGTATCTGTATCTATATTAACATCTATATCGGTGTTTGTGATATCTTTGAAGTTAATGTTCTCAAGCAGCATATTACATGGCAAGAGTCCACGGGCAAAATATAACTTTGATATATTTTCCATAGACTTGATACAAGTTTCAGTACGTCTGCGTATCCTTCTACACAAAGTACTTCACGCAACAGAGCTTCTAAGTAGTGATAATAGACAACAGTCCAAGTATTTTTCCTGTGGGTTCTTCTGGTTTATAAAATATGCTTGTCATTTGTACCACTGTGTTCGTGTTTAGGGTTAAATCAAGATGTGTGTATGTGGCTGTGAGGGAGAAAGACAGAAAGAAACACAAAGTGTGTGAAGAATGTGTGTGAGTGTGTGTGTGTGTGTGTGTTTTGGGGGTCGACCTCTTTATTCTTATCAGCATGTTGTGTGCATGTTTTGTTTCCATTTCCTTGCATGTCTCCAGTCTGTGCATTGAATTTGATTTGAATGTCCGTCCGTGTCACTGTCTGTGCCTCAGTCTGTGTTTGTGTATTTTCTATAGTGGTGTTTCTGCGGAGTGCTGTAGATGTTGTGGTTTTGTCTGTCCTTTGCCCGTGCCTTTGAAGTGTCAGTTTTGTGCTTGTGTATTGTGGCTGTTGTGTATTTCCTATGTCACTGTTTGTCATGTGCTGTGCCTGTGTTTTGTCTGGTTTTATCTTTTTAAATAGTCTGGGATACGTTTGCCAAAGGTTTTATTGCACCTATCTAATAGATGATCTTGATTCCATTTCCACTCTGTGGAGGAGAGATCATCTAAGTGCAATAAGGCTGCTGGCAAACTTGCTCCAGACGACTCTTTTCCCCGGATGATTTCCCCTCAAATCCTAGCTCCCCCTTGCTCTCATGTCAAATTCCTAAACCTACTCTTCCTATCTCCATATTGCTCCCATAGACTTTGGAGCATCATTGAGGTTGCCTTTACTAAAACCATCTTCAGCTGGAAAAGCAAACCATTTGGAAGTGCAGAGACATAAAAACATCCCGCTAAAAAGAAAGATAAGGTGAACACACTTTATCTCAGTATGAAATAAGCACATAGATGCCAAGTGGATATGTATATAAACCATCATCAGTGACAGTTTCCTGGCTCTTGGCCCAACACACAACAATATGGAGTGTTGTCTTTCCCTCGGTGGTGCTCATGAATGCGTGTGTAATGGGCAATTGTATTTTTCCTTTTTTTTTTTTTACATTTTCTTTTGCCTTTTGCGTGAGTGAGTGAAAGAGGATATTTTTATTTGTTTGTCTATCTGCCAGTTAGGACTATATACATCATCCTGTTCATTTAGTCCTTATTCAGCTGGGACTAAATACCCAGTCTAATATTCTACAGGTTCCAAGGTTTAAAAATACATATATACATATAAACATACATACATATATATGTGTGTGTCTGTGTGTATATATATACAATAAAATAACAGTAGAATATAGAGAATTAGCTGACCCTCTTGTCATTTTGGAGAGGAAATAGGGTGACCTCTGGCTGGGAGTGGAGGCAACAACGAACTGTGCGCCCAGAGTACAGTGACAGAGAGAAAGAGTGGTGCAATGATAGATAATCCTGAGGAGTCCCCTCACTGGCCCTTAGCCAACACAGCAGTGGAAAACAACAGCAGTATAAACCAAATCTCTACAACAGCAACAACTTTTACTTTTAGCATGTACTAGAAAGTAGCCCTTTTTTCCAGTAACCCCTACGTTCCTCCTTTACTGCCCCAGTCCTGTAACCTGACGTGCCAGATGGTTTGCTACACAGAAACATCTGAGAAGTCGTCCTTAGAAACTGTTTGGAAAAGGGCAGGCACTTTCAAAAAATGCTTGGCAGGTGATTGGATGAACCATCTGTCTATCACCGTCCATCACTGTCTTACCTTGTCAGGCAGCTGGATTCACAAGATCATACGGGAGTCCTCATAGGATGCTGATTGGTCTGAACCACTGGTGGTTCGGACGCAAGCGCATAACTTGAAGCCTGACAAGATGGGTTCTCATGTGATCTTGTGATGTCGTGATCTTGCAAATTCAGCTGCCTTGCGAGGTAACTAAGGAAAACAGTTTATACAGTTTATTTCAAATTTTTTGCAACTCCAGGCATCAGTTTTATCAATTATGATAAAATTATACTCACCAAAGTAATTGCTGTGATCTTGGAATGCAGTCATGTTGCTAAAAATAGAAAAGGTTTAGCCTAAACCATTTGATTTGGAGGTCAAACTGAAAGGGAGTAATGTCACAGAAATCCCTCATCGTGCAGGAAAACTGTTTGCACAACTGCAGCAAGTACAGTAGTTGAACCAGCAAGTCTGTCTGTAAAATGTGATGGATGTTTACAGATTCATTTTCACTTTTAAATAAATTTTTACCAACCTGGGAGTTTGTTTACATGACTAAACGTCTGACCGTTCATGTTTGTTGCCTTGTTTGGATCTACTTTTAGCAGTGGGTACAATCTTATCATAACCAGTAGAAGTAGTAACAAACCAAAGTTTTCCTTCAGGATTACTGCAGATTAATTTTAATGTTTTCAGCTGTCAAGACTGGTCCACTGGTCATCAAGCCCTTAGTATGATGCTGATTAACTGGTCAGCAGGTTGGTCATAGAAAACTCTCAGCAACCTCAGCAATCAAACTGGTCTCACAAACCATGACCTGTTCCCTGAGGGCTGATTTAATTTACACCAAAATCTAACGCTTCATCAAATGCCCCGTCCTGCCCCGCCCCCTCCTTTAGGACAGAAGTGTGAGATGTCAGAGGTCTGTGTGAAGACCCCGTCCCCTTTGCCACCATTAATAGTTAGTGGGCCTGGAGAATATCCCTTATCATCCCACAGCTCTAATTACCCCTCAGTGAGTCCTTGGAGACAGATGCTCAGGCAGCCAAGCCCCATTCGTCACAGTACGGCTGCATGGCAGACTCAATATGAAAAAAAAGCAAACTGTCACACTCTGCACTGTCACATAAATTCTCCCCCGTCTCAGTTTCTCTTTTCCAGCTGCTCCCCAGCCCACTGTAGATGCAGACTACATTATGAAGCCCATTCATGTCCAGCCACCAGCAGTTGGCTGTAATTTGTTTCGGCTAGGGGGGCAGAGTTTAATTTACATGTGAAAGGCCATGGCATATTCAAATATTGTAACTCTCCTTTTTGTCCCAGGGTTATTGATACCAGCTTCACAGAATTCAGATTAAAGGTAGAGGGGGCTTTACTGCCATTGTGCAGAAAATGCAGAAGTCGTGTAATAATGTCTCAGTTGGCCAGATACCAACTTTAGGAGGAAGACAGGAGAGCAGGATTCTCCTCGTCTTGCTGACCCATTAGGAACTGATCTTTCTGGTTTTTTGCAGCAGTGAGATGCCTCTTGGGAGCAATGTGACCTACAAAGAATACTTTCAATGGAGCCATCCCAAGTAACTAAAACCTAAATGGCTTTATAAATGCAGACCACAATTACAGCACAAGTCTACTATACAGGGTTGAAATTTCTAAAATTATGTGAAATAATCATTAAAAGTTGGAAGATCAGAGTACAATCCATGTAGCATTACAGTTGTCAACAAAAAATTGTGAACTAGTGAACACAGTTATGATACATTTCATGAAATACAGATATTACTGGTTCAAACTGAACAGCAGCATCATGTAAACATGTGAGTAAAGTAGAAAGTAAAAAGTACATGTATTGTCACAAAGCAAAATGAAGATAATTGAACCTTGCAGTCTATGTCTAGTTTCTTACACACAAGGAATGAAAGAAACCATATACAGACTTTCTCACTTTTCACAATCAGATTAAACCTTTTTACTTTTTCTTCCTCTGTGAGCCTTTCTGAACTCCACCTTGTTCACAATTTATTTTACACCTATAATGTATTTTTATGTATTTTCATTTCACTCAGCATTAGCCCTTAGCACGGAGCCTTAGAGTCATTCACAACTTGTGTTCCTTTACCCACTTTTTCAAACTCCTCAATCAATTTACATGACAGTTTTTATTTTGGTTGACCTTTTCAAACAGCACCAGTTGCTTAGCTTTTTACATTGAAACCTTAGGCGCCTCAGTCATCATCAGTTTGAGTTTTGTGTGTATGTTTACTTGACAACAACAGAGAGAAAGGGAGGAACTGAGCGACAATCAATGTGCATGCATGCGTGCATGTGCATGTGTTTTAAGTGAATGTGCAGAGTGCATGGTAAAGGTGGAAGTATACTCCAAAAGAAGTGCTGGTCGGAGAGTTGGAAAGCTGTAGAAAGCTCCGTTGCGATGGACAATCTGTCATGCCCTGTCCGCATTTAGCCAGGTGTGTATCGGTGTAAAAAACACATTCCAACCCTAACCTGTCCACTTTAGCAGTGATGTAGATCCCATCTGCTGTCTGAGAAAAGACAAAGAAGAATGTGCGGGAAATCATGGCCAATTTCTGAACAATGGCCAGGACAGATCTGCGCAACGTTCAACATTTCACAGTACTAATAGACAGTCTGCGTCTGCTCTGTGTTTCTAAAATTAAACCAGCACATCTGTTGTTAAGCCCACACCCGAGCAGAAAAACTGTTGCTTCCCGTAGCTGCAATATCTTATAGTTTTTATACTTGTTTTGACAGACTGCAACAGTGAAAGCAGGCTACATATAGTTTTACAGTTGTACTCTAACATAAACAGCTCTCCTAGTCTAAACTGTGCACACAAGTCACATATGGTGTTCTTTTGTCTGTTTACAGAACAAAAGCCTCCAGAACATTTGAGCGCCTATTAATATAAATACTGTAGTATTGTATTTTCATGTAGCCTACCTCAAACAAACTTCAAACAAAGGGTTTATGCAGGTTAATACTGGTGGTTTGCAGTGTTGTTATTTATGTATATTGTGAATATACTACCACTAGAGTTAAGAGTTGAGAAAAATGATGAAAAAGTGGTGAAAACAGAAAATGTCCTAGTTTGGGTTACAATACACGATTGTAATTCTACTGTTTAACAGAAATATGTATGTTTTAGGCCCACTTTAACCCGAACACTCGGTATGCTTGTAAAATGGGCCCAGTCCAAATACACCACTACCTGAAGCCCTATCAGTTTTGGGCTGAGTTGCACTTCTGCTACTGATCTCCTCTTCCAATGTCGACTGTAGCTCTTGTTTATAAGTCAGTGTTCTATAATGTTTAAACACAAAACCTTTGCATTCTAGTGGTCGGACGAGAAGCTGCACGACCTTATTCACTTTGAGTATACCGTTGCCTGAAGTGTACGCCTACATATGGAGGGTTGCTAAGAGCTGCATATGTGTGTGTTGAATTTGAGGGAGCGTGTGTGTTATGCACCGGCATGCACTGCACTGTAGGTGAATGTGTGTGTGTCTATGGGTACTTGAGTGTGCGTGTGTTTTTGAGTGCGTATTTGAATCTGTATGTGTGAGGCAGCATTAAAGTAAGCAGGCGGAGGCAGAGGAGTAATAGATGTCAGTTTTATAATCTTTCTTTTGACTGCCCTCGCCCTGACTGATGAGAGCATCTCTTTTAATTGCTTATATTTAATATTTATTAACACGTCAATCTCAGATACACCAGGCAGCTCAGCATCTGGCCCTTGAGGCAGCAGATATTAACTGTTCAAGTGGAAATCAACATGGATACATCAAATATGTATTCATTTGTTAATTAAGAGCTGTCTATACGTTGATGGCTGAAAAGGTCCTTCTCTGCTGCAGGCAGCCACTCTGCTGCTCCGCTTCAGTGTAGATAACGTGATGATGGAAGGTGTGTTTTAGAGAGGAGGGTGAGAGAGAAATCAGGCACTGACTCAGCAAAGCATTGCTGATGAAGATCCCGTCATACTGTCAACAAGACCGTGGAAGAAGATACATGCATCCTCTGAGGCACACACCCAGTGAAGCTTCCCATGCGTTTTTATTTATTATCAGTGGCCACTGTGCTCAAGACGTCTTTCCATTGTTCTGTGTACCTCTTGCTCTTTTCATCCATTTCTTCTTTCATCTTTTCATTCCCGGCCTGTTTCCAAACCACGTCTCTAGCCACACTCTTTGCGGTGACAAATTAGGCCAGTGCTGCACTGAGGCAAGCCGCAACAAATGTTTGGAAATGCTACTGTCCGATGTTTCAAACATAATGGTAATGAAAGCAAACATGACCGAGGACAGACCAGGAAGAAAAACTCAGAAAGGCAAATGACTGATTGCGAATGTAAAGTTTTGTACAGGGTCCTCCACAATGTTTGTCAAAAACAACTAATTGTTACATACCTTGTGTTAATGCATTAATGATATCTGCAGTAGACACATCAGCTGTCAGATATAGGCTGATTTGTAGCTCATCACAGATATATCTGTATTGGTTTATATGTCAGCTGATTGCAGTACAGAAATGCTCTTTGATTGAAACTCAATCTGTTGATATAAATGTGGCTGTCATTGCAAAGACGGAGACGAGAGTATCGCTAAATAAAGGATAAATTAATACATACAAATGAATTAGTCCTCCATGACAGGCAATTTTAAATATAAGAAATTAACTTGAATTGTAATGTTTTTCAGTAATTTGTACATAGTATTGATACTAATTTAAATCCGGCCTGTGTTTTCTGTTTAAATATCCCACTTTAAATCTCTTATCATGCTCTTTAATAACCACATGTCAGTGGTCCTTATCATAAATGTTGATGTTTTTCAAATATTGATATCAGTATTGACCTTTAAAAAATCTGCTTTGATCTACAACTATAATGGTGATTAATAGCACAAGCATTTTAAAACCAACCAGAAACATCAGTTCATAAGATGATGGGTTTTTTTTTAGACTTGCCATTTGGCACCAGCATTAGCAATCATTCAATAATTTCTTAACTGATTTGGGATTTTCTCAGTAAATAACTGTAGCTTTTGAGTAATGGGCGCTACCCTCCCTGTTCATGGGCTGGAAAACATTTCCGATATTGCTACCGCTACCACTTTTACCTCTCATACAGGCGTGCCAACCGAGGATTGTCAGTGAATCCATTAAATTATTAATGAAAATAAAAAAATATACAAGACTGGTTGAAGATAAATAGGTACAAAATCTCTGTAACCTTTCAGCAATAAACTGAAATGTATCAGACATTGTACACAGATGATATTGTAAAATAAGGGTAGCATTTGTCTTTGGTTATAGATCTCCTCTGTACTGTACTTCTTCCTCAAAGGGAACAGTACAGTTCATTTTCTCTGGACCTATAATAGAATTGCATTATGTCACTTTAATAGAGTCACGTTGACTCCAGCAGATCAACTGCAAGTTCTACACGGTAGAGTTTGTATCACATAGTTTCAGGACAGTATATTAGGTCTGAATGGAGTCTAAAAAGTTGGGTCACTTCAGCTCTGTGTCTATTAACCAGACTGATTGAATTATGCTCTGGCTGCTGGGATCCTGCCTGATGCTGACTCAAGTCCAGTTGTTACTGATGGTTAGAGCCTTTGTTTTAAATTATGGAGTCTGTGTTCTCAGCTGAAGCTCACATACCCCTTACATACAAGAGAAGGAGACATGGAGAGTTGTGAAGACAGATTCTCTCCACAGTGCTGCCTTTTCTCACTCCTCTTGCACATCTTCACTTTGTGTTTCCCCATCTCTACCTCTCCACTTATGAAGATTAATGGTAGCCTGGACCTGCGCTGGCGTATTGCTGCTGTCATTCTTCTCTATTGCCTTCATCTTTCCTGCTCTCCTCCCTTGTCTGAGTATTTCTAACTCCCTGTTTTTGTCTTCCACAGGTCAGTCTGGCTTTGTCACGTTGAGACACATGCGTTTGTTGAGGCGTCTTAATTTAATGTATGATAACATGTTATTTATTTGAGTGAGTCGGTGAGTGTGCTCTGACATGTGATATGTAATCTGTCTGCAGAGTGAAGGCAGTTTTAACACCCGCTGCTTTTAATGCTGAGTTAAACCACTCTTCTGTCAGTTCAGAGGCCAGGCAAGCTTAATGTTGCTTGTGAGGAGCTGAAGCACAGGATAAGGACTTGAATGTGTGTCTGTGTGTGTGTGTGTGTGTGTGTGGTGTGTGTGTCTTGTGCCAGGGCTGCAGTAATCAGCCTGGCCCAGCCCATACTCTCTTTGAAGCTGCTGCAGGCAAATACTGCAGAGCATTACGCTGCCACTAGAGGGCCGTTATGCCAAGTGGAAATAGTACAACCTCGTATAATGTACAAATATTGCTCACACATTTGATATCTTTTGAAAACACACATGCAGAATATTTATTTTGAATTTATAATAGTACACCTATCCTCAGCCTTGGAAATCAGGCTCTTCAGAAGAATGAAAACATTTTTATCCTAGGATATGTCTGTGAGGATTCACAGTCATCCAGGTCATGGTATATATCTAGAGGTGCTAATTCAACTGGACTCGTTTTATAGGCTCTTGCTTGCTACCTCTCCCTCTGTTGGCCTGGAGAGTGTGTAGACCTCCATGTGCCTCCTATAATTCACATCTCTCGAGACACTTCTTTTAACCTGGCAGTAAAGACCTTCACCCTGACCAACCAGCACTGATACTGAAGCAACATGCACAAGATCCCTTGCTGGCTTCCCACCAGGGAACATTGTTAACTTGGTTCATTGGAACATTTATCAAAGCTGGAAACATGCGGCTCGGGATCAGCTCAGGTCTGATCAGGTCCTGTGAGATGTAGATGTTGGTTGATTGATTTTCATCTATGCTACCTCAATCTCCCTTTTATTCTTTACTCTTAAGTAAAGAATAAAAGCGTGTTAGACAGCATAATGTCTATGAGAGGCAGTAAGAATAGGGGCCAAACAAGGGCAAAGAGTGTGACAGGTTGAGGAAAGACAGCTGACAGACTATCAGTGTTTATGTTGATTCCTCCCCCATCTTTATAACCTAAGTCTCTGCTCTCTGAGACCTCAGGACACGGGCAATAAACCCACCACAAGCAGCACACGTGGACAGCTGTAGTCCTTTATCCTGCCAACAAGAGGGACTCGACACAGGGTGCAGAGGGCACGTCTGTCCCAAACCTAAATCAACTCTGTTACAAAACAGAAGTGTGTCCTTTGCTTTATAATGACTGAAACCTCCCTCAGTCAGTGAGATTCCCTCCCTCTCGAAGAGTTTGTCTGCGATAGTATACAAGAAGGCGTCTTTGCACTCTGGAGTCGAGTTGCAGCCAAGGTATTCCTGATGCTGTGAGTTTAGTCCATCCTGCAACTTTCAAGTAAACAAAAATGCTTTAAAAAGTCATGTCAGCATAACATTTTGAATCAGAAATCATTTCAGTAGGGGCGCCCTGAAGGCCAAGGGGTTAAAGCACTGACCATGAACTGCAACGACACCAGCTTGAATCCAGCTGGCGACTTTTGTTGCATGTTGTATCTCTCCCTAATTTCCTGTCACCTCTCTACTGTAATTTCTAATAAAGGCATAAATGCCCCCCAGAAGAAACCATTTCAGTATTTTAGGCTTTTAGTACAGTGTGTCAAGACACCACCATAGAAAACCTCCATCATCACTCACTTTCTGCCACACTTGAATCAAGTCCTATCAATAAGGAGCTGATAACTTATCATTCTTCTCCTCATATGTGTTGAGTTGCTCTCTGCAGGCTGAGTCAGAGCAGGTTTATGTCAGAGGGTAAGAGTTTCGGTCCTTTTTATTGGAAGACCACAGGATAATTTGTCATGTCTTCATGGACATTAGTGTCCGTTGTCCCCTGCCCCACATTCTTTGGCAGTGAAGCTCTCATCACTGTCCAAACTCAATACTGTGGACAGCAGAGACGTCCCACGTGATGTTTTTGCCCAGGTCACGGTCCAGTGCCACTGAGTAGTGCGTAGCCTTCTTTCTACATTGCCCCCTCCTTCCCCTCTCCTACAAGCATTTATCTCTCTGCATGGTTTTGGCAGCGATGTGCTTTTCCCAGCATTTAGCCAGGAGAGGGAAAGAGGAGGGGAGAGGTAGAAAAAAGGAGGCCTTTTCAAGCAAGGAATGACGGACGCTTTATTAAAAGAGGCAGGGCCTTTTGAGAGGCTGGCCCCTCTGTGCTCCCCCCGCCCCGTGTGTCTGGCCCATTGTCACAGAGCGGTGGCAGCAACCCCCCCGCCAGGCGCTTTGTCACTGTAAGTCACCTCACAGACTGAAACAGAACCGCTCCGAAAAAACACACCCATTCTCCACAGTAACTCTACGCTATTCTGGTATTGCCTGGCCCGTGAAAAAAAATGATTGTCTGGCTGTCACAAAACATACAGGAGACATGGAGATGGGCGTGACGTGTGTGGAAGAAGGGACAGGAGAAAGAAGGGATAAAGTTGGGGTGACAGAGTGTTGGAGTGCAACAAAACCCGAAAGGTAGTGAGGCTATATGAGGTGGAGAGCAGAATATAGAGTGTGATGGAGGATAGAATAAGGATGCGAGAAAAATTGAGAAAAAAATAAAAGGAGCTTGAGGCAAAAAGCAAAGTGGGGCAAAGTTAGAAAATTCGAAGATAGAAAAAAACAGAAAAAAGTAGCCAAAACACAAACCAGGATGTAGGCAGGAAACCCATGGTGAGAGTGTGGGGTACCCATTGGTTTTTGGCTGTGTGTGAAATGTGTGTCTTTAGATACAGGCAGCATTCCTCCAGAGATAAACCACTGGGCCCCCCGTCCCCTCACCCCCACCCTCCCCTGTCTCTCCACCCACCACGCCGGGTCCTGCTTACTCAAGTGTGTGCGTCTGGGCGTATGTGTGTGTGTGTGTGTGTTCGTGTTTACGTTGGACGGGGGTCTGCGTGCCCTGTACCGCAGCACTTGCAGGGGGCAACAGAAAAGACAGCTGTGAATTTGAGAGAAACAGAAAACGTAAGAAAGAGAGTGGAGGGCCAACAGGCATGCCAGTCAAGACCGTCACTTTTGGAGTGAGTACCACAAACCCTACTGTTCTCCTTCTCCTCTTCACCTTTCTTCCTTTACTACTCTCTCATGTCACCTGTTTTTTCTGTCTCTCTCTCTCTCTCTTTCTGTATCTTCATACTATTTATCCCTAACTTCTCTTCAACTCTTATTTCATTGCTGTCTTTTTTTGTAATGTTCTGTTCTGTTACAAAAATCTTTGGTTGCATTTTCTCAGATATAATGCACCTGCCCGTGTTTTCTATCTTTATCCTTTCACATCAGACAGTGATGGGCCAGCACTTTTGTCACTGGCTTTGCTCCCAGTTCTAAATCAATTCTTTTTCATATTTACTTTGTCTACATGAATATTGATGCATCGGTATTCACTCTTTTGTCCATTTTGTTCTCATTTTTTTTATTTAGCACACGCCTCTCTCTGTTTCTGTTTGCTAAGTGCCATTCTGTTCTCTGTCCCTCCACATCCAACTATTTTGGAGACTAGTCTGCATGTTTTCTGTCTGGAATATGCCCTCGTCTTTCAGACTGACACTGACAAAGAAAAATGAAAGACAGAGAAAGAAAGAGATAGAAAGATGCAGGGCATGGAGATGTTTTGCAAAGAAAAGACGCAGACAGTGTCTAAACTGCCACTTGTGAAATACTTCTTATGGTTTTAATCGAAGCTCTAAAGATGATAAGAACTGTTAAAAAATAACTAGAAAGTTCTGACAGTGCTTACACACCAAAACATAATGTCTCGTGATCAATGTCATTAGACGGAGCCTCCCATTGCAACATGGGAGGGAGCTTGATTGCTTGTGAGTATCTTTGAGAGTTTTGATGCATGTGTGTCCAAGATTAGTGTAAGTGCGTATATGAGTGGGTGTGTATCGTGCTCTGTTTTGCTCCTTAATCTTGTTTTTGACTTTGCTTGTTCCACTGTTTGATGTTCAGATTGTATGATGTCAACCTGGATTAGCTGTGGTAAGTAAACTGGAGGTCAGTAAACTGATTAGCGGGTCAATTAATGAGATTCTTTCAGCGTGGCTTCACTGAAGACTATAGACTGTTTAATCTAGTGAGCCAGCAGAACTAATGGCAACACAGGGTACAAGCTCACAAGGACCTTGTGCCTGGATGTGAGTAGGTGTGTAATTTTGAGACAGGCAGGGTTTACCTGGAGTTGTGGAGTTTTACTGTAGATGATGTGACTTGTAGAAATCTGCCTGAGAATGGACTGCAGCAAATTTTACAACACTGTCAGTGGAGTTTATGCATCTCAGGATCTTCAGCTGTCCAAAACCTTCTGCCTCATCATTGTATCATTTAGTTCCTCCCCAAAAATAAGAGGAATTTGCTAACTGGCCGGTGGATAGTTAATGACAAAAAGGTAAAATGGTCACTTAAAATAGCTAAAATACCCTAAAACCTACTGAGAATAACAGTTGGTGGATGGAAGAAGTACTCAGCACTCAATAATTTGTTCCAAGTCCTGCATTTAGTCAAGTAAAAGTACAAGTATCATACTTACTTAAAGTATCAAAAGTAAGAGTACTCATCATGCAGAATGACCCCTTTCAGAGTGATATTATATATACTAGATAATTGAAATAATATCACTGATGCGTTGACATGTAAGCAGCATTTTAATGTTGTAGCTGGTTGTGGTGGAGCTAATTTAACTACTTGGGTAGTTTAATCTAATACATGCTAAACTGATCATTTGTTTTTAAATAAAATTTAGTATAGTTAAATAGCATAAAATGGAAAAACTCATAGTACAAGTACCTCAAAATTTTACTTAAGTGCAGCACTTGAATACATGTACTTCACTGGGTTTTCTGTGGCTATTTTAGCAGTACAATACTAAAGCATTACTCAGTTTACAGTGTAAATGTAACTTCTGTTATATGTGGTTCAGAGCTTTAGTTTAACTGTCATTTGAGGAATTATAGATCAGTCTATATCTGGGCACTCTGAAGTTACTTATCTATTCTTCATGTCCCTCCAAACTGCTTCATTCTGCATAATTGCTGTTGTGTTACTGTTCAGTAAAACACAGGATGTTTACCATATCTTGATCCTATTCTCCATAGGTTCCAAACCCTATCTCCACCCTATGGCTTTCACCCTCTTTGTCATCCCCACAAAAGATCACAATAACCATGACAATCTCATCTACAAGCGCAGTGGCTGCAGAAGGGCCAGATATAAAGAGACAATCAATGAGTAAGGCATGGACAAACAGTGGGATACAGGGAGGGGGGAGGCTGGGAGTGTGAGAAAGTAAATAGTAAAAATGGGACAAGACGCTGCGCCACATACAGTGAGCAGAAACAGACAGACAAACAGGTAGACAGATTTACATACAGACAGACAGTGTTGAGTTGGGGAATGAAACAGCTCCATCCCAGTGCTTCAGTTGCTTCCTGTAAATGTGTCCATAGCTGAACGGTCCCACGGGTCTCAGTCTGACTGACTCTACACTTACTACATCTCTGTAGCCCGGAAACAGCCCGTTGTCAGCTCAACCTCTTCAAGCAGCCTGAGAGATGAAGGCAGAAATGGAGGCCAAAGAAACAAGGACAGAGAAGGAAAATCAATTTTTAGAACAAATGCAAGTCAGCAGAATTGGCCGATGAAATAGCTGTTTAAGCACTCTGCAGGAATAGCCATATCCGCTGCTTAGTGTTTCTCTAAAACGTATAGAAACCGTCAAATCACACTCTTGGTTTAAATACATCAAGATATTGAGTTTTACAGTGGCAAAAATAGCAACCATCAGTAGGAGGTTGTCGTGTTTGCACAAATTCGTTTTGTTTAAAGTTCAGGAAATTATTGCAAGTGAAGCAGGACTTGTGACATACTGAACATACGTATGCACCTTATTTTCACCTTTCTGCTGAGTGTACAAATAGCTGTGGTGGCACTTAAAATATTTATGATTTGCACCTGGTGCTGTGCCTGCAAATTCATGTTGTTGTTGTTTGTGTGTGAGAGAAAGAAGAGGAGAGAGAGAGAGGGACCATGCCTGTGTATTGTGTGTTTTATGTTAATTTTAATAGAAATGCTGAGATTCTCTGAGGCAGATAATAGTTTCCTCAGATACTCAGATTGACATTCAGTGGAAGAGCTCCAGGATTTGTCTCTTGATTGCACCGGCAAAAGAGTCCTGGCTCTTTCTTCTCTTGCAAGGCCTGTTCAGACTAAGCTGTCCAGACTGTTAGGAAGGAGATAGTACTTGAACAAAGACAAATCTGAGGGGTCAAAGGATGATTAAAGGAAAAAAATGAAAGCTTACACAAAATTTGGCTAATTTTTTAATGATTTTTCTCTTTTAGGGGAGCTTTTATGCTTGTGAAAATACATTTTCACCTCTTCACACCTCAAATTAAAACTTTTGAGATGGAAAAACAATTATTTGGTTGCACTTTTTATAACTTAAGTCCACATTAAGGCCCTAGTCTGTGATGAGCTATCACAAGTATGTTTTGTTTTAAGGGTCACAAGTAATAAAGGTCAAGAACCACTGACTTAAACTCTATGTTAGCAAGAAAATATTAATAATTTTTTAGTAAATAATTGTAGACATATGTAAAGCAACAATTCAATGAGCTAGAAATGGTGGGTGCTTATCTTTGGAGTTAGCCTAGACAGCCTCTTTTCCTATACTCACAAAAAAAAAGATTCCCCTGAAATTCATCTCTTTGCAACTGACGCAATGAAAGGAACCGTAACTGAGTGTTCAGGCACTGGGGTGTAGTGACTGATTAATCTTATCTAATCTTTCATCTGACCCCATCTCTTACGCTTTTCCATGAAGACAGAGCCTCTGATATGATTGTTATGCTTGTCAGACAGAAAGTGTCACTTTTATCATCTGATCATGGCGCAGTGTTTTCCACATTGCTATCAGATCTGTAAAACTGGTCATATTGGTTGCATTTCATTCTGCCACATTTTGGGTAGAGAGGGAAGAGTAACCGTTTACACAAAGATTTAACACAGATAGATACAATACATGAGTTAAAACAGCCATTTCAAGCCCACTGTGGAGGCATCACTGTGATCACAAATCCCAATCTTTACATTTAGATCTCAAGAACCATTTTTAAAGACAAGCACAACCATATGTCTACTTTCTACTCTCCAGTATCACTGCCCTACCGTACGTTCTCTTATTTCTTTCCCTCTCTCTCTGTGTCTCACACACACACACACACACACGATTGATCCTTTGTAAAAATGATGATTCTTCAGGCCCAGTCGTCCGTTGCAGAGACTTCTCATGACCGGGCTGTTGATCTCAGCTCGTGCGTACATACACACACATACGTACACATTGAGTTTTCAAACACTGCAGTCCACCGGCAAGGTGGTGATGTCATTCTGTCTGCTGCAGCACCAGCAGAGTAGGCAAGCGAGAGGGGGAGAGAGAGAGAGAAATGTAAGAAGCAGGAGATAGAGAGGGGAAGAAGGCAACAGGAACTGAGATAAAGACAAGAAGAGGGGAGTTCAGGGCAGAGGATTTTCTGTGATGAAATACGGGAATAATTTTACTTGGTAATTCTGAGCTTCATAATGAGGAACCTCGTATTGTCTTAGCCTGAGGACAGTTGCATGCACATTGCACGACAGTGTGTGTTGATATTGCTAATGTTAATGGTGGAGCTGTTGAGCAGGTTATTGTCTGTTTCTTCTGCTTCAAACAGAATGATTAATGGATTCGCTCATTTCTGCTCAGCCCCAAAAGCTCGTCCACTTTCTGGGAATAATCAGAGAGGGACACATTTGTCTAAATCATACTGGAGTCCAGCGAAATGTAGTGGAGGAATTACCGCAGAACATTTTTAGAGTGCTGTATGTGTGCTTTTCCATTAGTATGTGCTGTATGCATGTGCACAGTACATGTTTATTTCTGAGTTAAGGGATGGGTGTGGTTCGCTTGCATCCTTATCTCACCGCACCACACACTCACTTCTTGACGCAAACAGATACATAGACACGCAGGCACACAGAAACACGTAGACACACACGTAAAAATGCAGGACAGACTCGGAAAGCCTCGGTGAGAAAGTAAATTTGCTGTAACCAGTGGTATCTTGCTTGTCGTCTTATAACTTTCGTCAGGCTGTTGGAGGGCAGTGGTGTGAGTCCAGGGGGGCGGAACGCCTGTAGAGGGGCCTCAGTCAGGGTCACCATGGTGTTACCATGCCACCATATTGTGTTAAACTGTGGGTGTGTGTGTCTTTGCATCAGCTGTATTTGCTCCTTCCTTGATGACAGGATTTTTGTTGTGTCACTATGGCAGTTTGCAAACATTTCATGCAACAGAATCACATTCTGCTACAGTGCATATGTTGGTATTTTATACCCATATAAAACAATTTCATGAAAATCATAAGGTCTTCCATCTAATATTTATGTTTTGCCTCCAAAATACCTCCAAGTTCAACAGTAAGAAAGTGAATGTTTTCAATTATTAAACTTTCAATGCATTAATAAATCAGATTCTTAGAAACCTTTGTGAATATTGGTGGCATATGACATACTTGTCCTTAATTTGGCCACATGCAAAGCCTTGCATAAAAGGGTTACACAATATACACATCTTGTAAAAGTCTTGTAAATCTTCTTCATGTGGTTTCTCATTTTATCTTATTTTCTCAAACACACACACACACACACACACACACACACACTCACACAAAGATTTATGTGACAAAACAAGGCTGTTAAGGGATGGTGTATTTCAGTATGGTAATCGTAACTCCAGTGACAGGTGTGTGTGTGTGTGTGTCTGTGTAAGAATGACTGTACTGTTGTACTGGGGTCAGTTTGTTGTTCTGCAGCAGTCTAGAGGGAGGAGGCCTGTGGGTCATCATCTTCTTCCAAGTGAAAGTGAATGAGTCTATTCAAACAATAGGAAAAGGGGGAACATGGCTCACCAAGACAGCCTAGAAACCGTGAGTAAATAAAACAGACACTGAACAGACCAATCTAGAGACAGTAACCCTTCACAGGATAAGCTGAAAAGATAACTTGTGCTTTAATATTTTCTTATGTTTCATATTTTGCATGTTTATTTTCATATTTCAAAGTATTATATCAAAGTACTACAAATCCAGTTTTTGCTTTACAGTAGTTTTTTTCTTTTTGTGTGTGTGTGGCATTGTCTAATCAATGTTTTGCCTGTCAGCGTGTGTGTGAGTGTGACTCAGAGGCTTTTTACTGCAGAGTATGTTAGCCACTCAACAGTCTGTGAGTGGAAAATTGTCTGTGTGCAAACGCTAAAAACAAAAACATCTTGTGAAGAGAATGACAATGACTCAGAGGCAAGTGGCTCAGCAGGAGTCGGTGTACTCGCACAGAAGTCCAAGATTTATTACTTTACACACAGGAGGCTGCATACTATATGAAGTTCATCTGATAAGTGGAAAATGTGCCACTGTACATTTCATCTCTTCGCCAGATATGAGAAGCAAGGAGCACATTTTATCTGCAACTCAGCCATCAAGCTTAAAGACTGTCAGATCCTGTTTTGTTGCTTCATTCAGCTGGAAGCAACTTTTCCTTTTAAAGTTTCTTATTCCCCTGCCATTGCCCCTACCTTTTTTTTTTAAAGTGACCTCTCTCATTGCTCTGTGCTGTGCCATTGGTGTCATGCTGAGGGTGTGTTGTGTCATTTGTTGCTATGCCTCTACTTCAGGCATGTGGGTCCTTTATCCTTTTTACTCAAGCTCACTCCCTCTCTGTCTAAAGAGGACCAACAATCCTGTCACAACAATAGACAACACAGCTTAAGGCGCTGTGTTGTGAAGTTGAGAAAACGAGTTGCAGTGGTGTTTTCCTTTTTGATCAGAAGCTGCGAGCTTTGTAAACGAATTTATTCTCTGTGTTTGTGTGAAAACATACACTGAATGATCGGAGGGCTGTTGATTTTTCCTGACCAGCATGCTGAGATAGCTGGTTAGATGGAGAGGGGGTGATGTAGGGAGGGGATGGGCATGGGGGAGAGAGGAGATTATGTAAATGAAATGAAAAGGTGCAGGGTTTGCCGCAGTCGAGTTTCTCCCCGCGGTTCTCCCCTCAGTCACTCCTGCTTTTCCTCCCTCGCTCTCCCCCTGTGCCGCATGAGTGATCCTGTTTCAGCAGCACCCCTGCC
Source organism: Thunnus albacares (assembly GCF_914725855.1). Taxonomy (NCBI): domain Eukaryota; kingdom Metazoa; phylum Chordata; class Actinopteri; order Scombriformes; family Scombridae; genus Thunnus; species Thunnus albacares. The sequence goes on along the minus strand of NC_058107.1, from coordinate 20,715,486 downwards.
TGCCTGGGAGAGGCATGAAGCCCGCAGACACAAACAAAACACAGACAAAAACACCAGACGTGCCATGTGCTGGCCCGTGAGCCAGGATTCGCCAAACCCTCACTCTCTCTTTCTCCTTTTCCCATTCACCTTGTCTCTCTCTCTCTCTCTCATTCACACACACATAAATACAGAGTCCAGACAAAGAGCCTGCAGTCTGCCGGGCACAACAGACAACAGAGACTGTCAGTATTATCACACTTGCCTTATCACCTGGGTACAGAGCAGCAGATTGACTTGTGGACACATTTTTAGAGGTTTTGGAAGACCAGGAAACCAGTTTACACTCAGAGGGAGTCTGTACTCAAGTCACCTGTGTGGCCACCACACCCTCTAACACACACATTTAAAGGTGCAGATGCAAGTTTTCAAACTGCTCTGTCCAATATCCCAAGGGAGGAGTCAAATGAGAGGAAAACTGATGGATAACCATCATCTTGAACAGTGTCAGTCCTTCAAATGCCTTTAAAAAAAAAAAATTAACCAAACTTTGTCTCCCTCTCCACTTTCCCTCTCTATTCCTCTACTTCATGTGTCTCTCACTGTCTCTTATACCCTGTACCCCCCTCTTTTTCCCTTTCTCTGTTTTGCTTACAGGCAGATGCTGGCAACAGTTTTCTCCGAGCGGCCCGTTCTGGCAACCTGGACAAGGCCCTGGAACATATCAAAAATGGCATTGATATTAATACAGCCAATCAGGTGAGAGAGCTGCATGGTCCCCAGATGAATTAGCTGAAGTTAAAAAAATGTGCAAGTTCATCAAATAATCAGCCAATGTCTTTTATTTATTACAGCCATTGTTGATTTTTTATTCATGGCAGGCTATTTTGCTTGTCTGCAAAACTGATCCTCAGTTATACTGCTTCTTAGCGTGGGGCAGAAATAGAAACAGAAGAATTTGAGTATTTATGTGCTGCAGTCGAATGCTGCCAGGGTGTAGTCTCCCTCTCTGCTTTCTAACTGATTAAATAAAAATACGGGAGGTGGGCAGACTGCCCACTTCTCATTCAAAGAAAGAACAGCAATGTGTGAATGGAGAAGGTAGCACATTTTAGCTAATGGCATTTCTAAACAGTGAAATGATTCAGTCAGTTTTTTATGATTTGGCCCTGATCAGATCCAAACAGAAAAATGTCCTGCAGTACTTTTATCCTACAGCGTACACTGAAAAAGTTTAAATTATTTGAAATAAAGAAGTGACATGATTCTAATGAATTAAATACTTTCTGTATCAATTTAAATAGTCAGTAGGAGGAATTGCATAGGATATGTTTAATAAGTTTATAGCAAATGTATGGTTGAATTTTGGATTTAATATATAATCAGTTTGCATTATATTCTGCTCAGATATTCTCCATGTATACCGTCATTTGTTGTTTTATGCTTTGATTTCAATGTGTTGTCAGTGTCCAGTGTGCATGATGTGTCTGAGTTGATCACTGTGCCGTTATTTGTCACCTGTTCACTCAGTCGTGCACTGTACGTGCATGCTCACGTCCACTATTAATCAGTGGCTGAAGGTGACAGGTGAAGTTTACAGGGTCTCAAGGGAAGGTAATAAATGGGGTAGGGGCTTCTCCTTCGCCCTGTCTCTTCCATCCTGCCTCCTTTACTCTGACGGTTGTTCCCAGAGTGTCCAGGAAGAGGCAGCGTTAGTGGGCTAGGACTGCTGCCCTAAGGCTACTGAAACTTGGCCAAAAACTGTATGTGTGTGTGAGATTCCTCCAGCTCATTAATCTAACTTAGTCATGGTTTCCCTTCCATTCACTGATGCTGTTCTCAACATTTTGTAATTATTGCTGGTAATGCTTCTGTCAGTGTTTCTATGAGGCCTATTCACAGGCCTCATAACAGATCTCACACAACATTTTCATTCATGTAAAGTGACTCTGTACAGTGGTTATTATTGGCAAATTCCCCCATGGTGATGAAGAGAGACACCCCATGGATTAGAAATATAACTACAGTCTGATGTGTCTTATGTGTTACAAGCTGTTGATATGATGAAATCTCCTAAATTACAAAATATCATTTCATTGTTCTCTTCATATTCATCATTTGAAAATGTGTTATTTTTATTGTTTGGGGTTAATTGTGTTAAAGTGACAATCTACAACATTCTTGAGAAATGAAACAATCCCATTAAGAAATGTGTTGCTTTCAGTCCATCCACAGTGGCTTTTATGACCACCAGGATTTTCAAATTTCAGTGCAATTATTAACGCACCGAATGTAGACTACAGCATCTTATTTTTATTACATTTCTTACATTTATCACAAACTCAGATTGAATCTCTACTGTACTGTTAAATAGTGACTCTAATTTAGAGCTGTAGCTAATGATTATTATGAACATTATCAACTGATCTGTAGAATATTTTGCTGATAAACTGATTAATAATTTCAAGAAAGTCTATGAAAAGTTTAATTTTGTTTGACCAACAGTCCAAAACTCAAAGATATTTAATTTATCATCATAGAAGACTACAAAAACCTTCACATCTTCAGATTTGAGAAGCTGGAACCAGTGAACATTTGGCATTTTTGCTCAAAAAATGACTGAAATGTTTATCAACTTATGGTTTCAGCTCTACACAAATTATGATACAAATTTGTACAGTACAGTTTGCAGTAATGCAAAGTCATGTGGTATGTATATTTGAAAAAGTTGTAGATTGTGACTTAAACATGGTGGTGAGTGTATTGTTGTTCTGGTTGTGTGACTGTACTTATGCTGTATGTACAGTCTGGTGGGGGTTTGGCCAGGTGGAGGCTTGACTTTGTGTCACTGTTTCTGTGTCTGTGTGGATACCTGTGCCATGGCTCGCACACCAGCACGCCGCCTCACTCCTGCCCTCCTCTTACTATGTTTTTCTTCCTCTCCTATCCCTCTCAACCTAACAACTGTTCCACTACCCTCTCCCCTCCTGTTTATGTACTGTTTTCTAACTCACCCTCCTTTTCTTTTTTTGCTTTTTCCTCCCTCATCGCCTCCCTCCCTCCCCTCCGCCTTTCCTCTGTTTGCAGTAGAGTGATGGTGTGCTGTGGTCTCCCCACTCAGAGGAATAATATCAGTGGTGTGGGAAAGGTCCAACCTCACATGTCCTGTGCGGCTGAAGGAAGGCTGTGTGAGGTCAGACCTATCCCACACGGCTCGTATTCTTCCCAGCCACGAGACCAGCGGCCTGCCATCCCCCTCCAGTCCTCCTCTTCCTCCTCCGCCTGCTCCTCCTCCTCCTCTCACCATCATTAATCAAATGAAAATGTTTACACATCCTGATTTTCATCCCTGTAGACATCGTTTTTGCTAATGACCACTTTGATTGTAAGAGTCTGCATGCGTGGTGTCCAGTGTAAGTATTTGCCTGCTTTGGTTCGTGAGTGCTTCAGTCACTGTGATAACAAACACTAGTTGTTGTCAGTTGGCATGGCATATACTATATGTGTTTGTGTGTATATTTGTGTGATTATTTATTGTAGATTAGGGAATTTTTTGGTGCACAGTCTGTTTAGGACCCTTCAGTATGAGGTCTACTTTGCTCTGTCACTCAGAATGGGCTCAACGGGCTGCATCTGGCCTCGAAAGAAGGCCACGTCAAAATGGTGCTGGAGCTACTCCACAATGGGATCATACTGGAGACCACCACAAAGGTAACAGACCCAACAGCAAAGTCCTACAGTGTCTACTCTACAGAAAACCCACATGAACTCATAAGCTCATATAATGATGAACAATGCTGGCTTAAACACTGAATATATTAAAATACCTGCTGAATTGTGTCTTTTCGTGAGAAATGAAAATCAGACCTCAATACTTTTTGGTACCAAACTAAATATAGTAGTATAGTTGTAGCACTGAATATAAAAAGTGTCTTTATAGTTGGCTAAGATATGTATTTTTAATTTCTTATTTTAAAGTCGGTCCATGATTTACATCAAATTATGGCATTATTAGAAACATTTCACTTAACATTTGAGAAATTTAATTTTTTGTTAAATGAAAAATGGTTTCATAGAAAAGCTGTTTATATTACTCAAATTAAGGTGTCAAAAAAGTAGCCTTATTGTTTTGTTGCAGAAACTTGTATCATCACTGCTATAGAAAATTTTTAAATAATACCCATCCCTAGTTTTACATATGAAATTGTTCCATGTTTGACCAGAGAGCAGTTTTTCACATGAAAAAAAGACTACAATTTATCTCCACCTATAGTATTTAATGTTAGAATACAGTATGAGCAAATTGTCCACATATGAAACACGTCCAAAACCCACATTTTCTTTGAATATACATGTGGGATTTCACATATTATATTTATTAGTGCTTATTTTGACTGTGTACTCCTGTTCTCATGTATCTGTGTTTAAACAGAAAGGGAACACGGCCCTGCACATTGCAGCCTTGGCAGGGCAGGAGCAGGTGGTCACGGAGCTGGTTAACTACGGGGCCAATGTCAACGCTCAGTCCCAGGTGAGAGTCAGTGCTGCTCTCACAGCACACACTGAGGCTACTCTTCAGTAATGTACTTACAGTACTGTGTAAACTTTGCTGTATTAACAATTGCAATGACATCTGTTCACATGTGTCTTTGTTCCTATATTTCTGTGTGTTGGTGTTTTTTTCTGTGTACATCCTTGTGTGTGTGCATCCGTGACTTTCTTCCTATCTCGCTGTTGCTTCGGGTGACTGTGGCTCCTCTGCTGCTGTGTGTGTGCGTGTCTGTCGTGCATCTTTCTGAGACAGAAGGGTTTCACTCCACTCTACATGGCTGCACAAGAAAACCATCTAGAGGTTGTGAAGTTTCTTCTGGAGAACGGAGCCAATCAGAGCATTCCAACTGAGGTACCAAAGAACGAGAGAAATGAGTAATCCCCCAAATTCCTCAATCCCATCCTTGCTGATCCAGACTCGCTGTCGTTCCATTGTGTTTCGTTCTCATAAGCTTCTCTTCTTACATCTCTATAATTTTCTCTCCGTGAGTCAACCTCTCCTCTAACTCTCTTCTGTGTGCTGCAGGATGGATTTACTCCTCTGGCCGTGGCTCTTCAGCAGGGACATGAAAATGTTGTAGCCCTGCTCATCAACTATGGCACCAAGGGGAAGGTCCGCCTCCCTGCGCTGCACATTGCAGCACGCAACGATGACACACGCACAGCCGCAGTGCTCCTGCAAAACGACCCCAATCCTGATGTACTCAGCAAGGTATGCATGTGTGTGGGTGTGTACAGTTGCTGGTTGCTATAACTGCACACATGCACATGTAGATGTGGAAATCTGCATTTTTTGTTTTTTGCGTGTTTGTCTTTGAGTTTTGAAAATTAAAATGTAATGAGAATGACAGTTAACTCTCTCTGGTGTTTTCCTGCAGACTGGATTCACACCCCTCCACATTGCTGCACACTATGAAAACTTGAACGTAGCTCAACTGCTGCTCAATAGAGGAGCCAATGTCAACTTCACCCCAAAGGTAGGGAATGACAAATGATGATGGAACGTTAATGTGCTGTCCCTGCTTCGTGTGTGTCTAACTGCCTCTGTGTCTCTCTGCAGAACGGCATCACTCCTCTGCACATTGCATCCAGACGGGGGAATGTGATCATGGTCCGACTCCTGTTGGACAGAGGGGCACAAATCGATGCCAAGACCAAGGTGCAGCGAGCATCTATCTTACAATTTCTCAAACTCTTTGATTCCTTTACTGTCTTTCTTTCTAATTTTATGCATCATTAACTAAAAAAGTATTGTATCCCTCCAGGATGAGTTGACTCCTCTGCACTGTGCAGCCAGAAATGGTCACGTCAGGATCATTGAGATCCTGCTGGACCATGGATCCCCCATTCAGGCAAAGACTAAGGTAATCCAGCTAGAGACAAAAGAAAATTCTTCACTCCTCTTTAAAGTGAAATAAAAACCATCTGGTTTGGTTATGAGTGCAAATCAATGAACAGTTTTGTAGTATTTTGTTTTCTAGTCTGAAATTAATGAAGTAAATGAAAGTAAAAGTTTGTGGATTCTTGCAGAATGGCCTGTCTCCAATCCACATGGCAGCACAGGGGGACCACATGGACTGTGTCAAGCAGCTTCTGCAGTACAACGCAGAGATTGATGACATCACACTGGACCACCTCACACCTCTGCATGTAGCAGCACACTGCGGCCACCATCGCATGGCCAAAGTACTGCTGGACAAAGGGGCCAAACCCAACTCTCGGGCACTGGTCAGTGACAAACACATTCACACAAACACACACAAAGTATCACTCCTGACAATGATCAAAGTTGGTTTTCATCTTTGTGGTGAAGACGAGTTGTTCCTTTGTGTTTTCAGAATGGCTTTACTCCTTTGCATATTGCTTGTAAAAAGAACCACATGCGTGTGATGGATCTCCTGCTTAAACACTCGGCATCATTAGAGGCTGTGACTGAGGTGAGGAAACAAAAGGGAATGAATCAGAATCTCTGTTCTATACTTTAGGGTTAAACATTTTAAGCACATGAATATATTAACTTTAATTAATGCTCATGTCCATTTATAATTCTTCTAATTCTACCTTCCTTTTGAACAGTCTGGCCTGACCCCCTTGCATGTGGCATCATTTATGGGTCATCTCAACATTGTGAAGATCCTGCTGCAGAAAGGAGCTTCCCCCAGTGCGTCTAATGTGGTAAGTCCCACTCTGAGATCACAAGATCAGCACTGATAACCAGCTCACCTCTGAAATGATGGTGGTGTCTTAGTGGTGATACATCTGAGTGTGCGATTCGTCTGTTTGTGTATGAGCAGAAAGTGGAGACTCCTCTCCATATGGCATCTCGGGCAGGACACTATGAGGTGGCAGAGTTTTTACTGCAGAATGCAGCACCAGTGGACGCCAAGGCCAAGGTGGAGATGTCACACATGAAAGCACTGCACAATCCACATATTTATGTCCATGTGCATAAGATTTCTCATATTAGACATACAGTAAATGCACTCACTCTTTAATGTGATACTTAATTTAAAAGTTGGTTTAGCGACTGATTTCTGGCAGTTGAAGCAGACAGACCTTTGTATCCGCTCACTATTTTCCCCTCCCACACATCACATGCCTCTTTTTGACCAGAAATGTAATTGGTGGAGAACTTAGTGATCAACCTGAGTAATTTGATCTGAATGATTAAGTCACAAGAGGAGGCCTTTTACTTCAGGTGTTTCATACATCACTTTAAATGTCATAATAACTGAACCCCTTCCCTTATCAGGATGACCAAACACCTCTGCATTGTGCTGCTCGGATGGGCCACAAGGAGCTAGTGAAGCTGCTGCTGGATCACAAAGCCAACCCAAACTCCACTACCACAGCAGGACACACACCTCTACACATCGCTGCCCGTGAGGGTCATGTACAGACTGTACGCATTCTCCTGGACATGGATGCACAGCAGACCAAGATGACCAAGGTACAGCCTGCTTGCTCACCATTTTACTCTATTCCTTATGTTTGAAGCAATGTTTTATCAAAATGATTTTGGACTGTCAGACTCAACCTATTATTGTGTCCCTTTCCCTGTTGGTGCATCTGTAGAAAGGCTTCACTCCACTTCACGTGGCCTCCAAGTACGGCAAGGTGGATGTTGCAGAGCTGTTGTTGGAGAGAGGAGCCAATCCTAATGCTGCTGGAAAGGTAATAAAAACATAAAGGACTTGGCTGGATGGAAGGAAGCATCAAAAAGCTGTATGAGATGTACCACATTCTGATAAACCAATCTGTTTTTGCAGAATGGTCTGACTCCGCTGCATGTCGCTGTACATCACAACAACCTGGATGTTGTTAACCTGCTTGTCAGCAAGGGAGGGTCGCCACATAGTGCAGCCAGGGTAAAAGACAAAACAGATACACACAATTCATGCTAAATGACTCATTAGCATAACATGCAAAAACTCGTTTTTTCTAACCACAACTCATATCTGTGCTCCAGAATGGCTACACTGCCCTCCACATAGCATCCAAGCAAAACCAGGTGGAGGTGGCTAACAGCCTGCTGCAGTACGGAGCTTCAGCCAATGCTGAGTCACTACAGGGAGTCACACCTCTCCACCTGGCCTCGCAGGAAGGTAGGCCCGACATGGTCTCCCTGCTCATCTCCAAACAGGCCAACGTCAACCTCGGCAACAAGGCAAGAACAAGCAGATGATTTTGGCAGGAAGTTTATTTTCTTTGTGTGCTTATCTGATTTGTGGTGTGTATTTGACCTTTGTCTCTTGGCTCTTATTGTCCTCAGAGTGGATTGACCCCTCTCCACCTGGTGGCACAGGAAGGACATGTTGGTATAGCTGATATCTTGGTGAAGCAAGGAGCTTCAGTCTACGCTGCCACACGGGTAAGGCCTTTTTTTAAGTCACATGGTAAAAAAAAACAACAACAACAATATGAGTTATTCAGGTTAAGAAGGTTTCACTTTGAACAGTTGTCAATGTTATCAAAGCTTAAGCAGTGTAGAAACTACTTGTGCTGTAGCAGATAGTGTCTTAAGTGCTGTAGCATAAATAGCCTGATGATCTCATGGCAGAGGGTTAAGTTACCATCAATATGTGACCAGTTCTTGAGGGGCTCAAATCCCTCAGACCTCTAAAGCACAGTGCAGCTCTACAACAGTGTTTAATCATTGAGTTGTATCAAATAATTGTTACTATTATTTAATTTTTAATAAGACAGCAGCCTTAAAATTTGCACTTCTTTGACACAGCCTTGACACAGTTAGAACATTTTAGGCTTCACATGGTCAGTTATTCTTGTTGTGGGGCTCTTGTACTTGAACTTAATATATTGTAAAGGAGGTTATTGTTGCTATTATTATTAGTAGTAGTAATGTTCCCATCTCATACACAAGAAATAATAGCATCATTGATAACATGCTGCCTGAATGTAGTTTTCTCTCATTATTCTGCTCTTGAAATAATTTTACTTTGTGAATTTTAATCCACTAGTTTATTTAATATTCATGAACAGTTCACCCCTAATAGAAAATATAAATCTGCATAATGTAGTCAAATTAAAAGGTCATTAAGTGATTCCGTGTTTAAGACCTGTTACTATTTTTCTCTCTCCTCTCAGATGGGCTACACCCCTCTTCACGTAGCGTGTCACTATGGCAACATCAAGATGGTGAAGTTCCTCCTGCAGCAACAGGCCAATGTCAACAGCAAAACACGGGTGACTGCCTCCTTCTGGTCATGGATGAAACTGCAATAGAATTAGCCTGGACATGAGTCACGCAGTTACACTGTGACACAATTATAGTATATTACACAGACAGAAATACAGGTTTGACTGTATCAGGGTTCCCCACTAGACCTTTTAGACTGTAAAATATTATTATTAACATATTTTAGTGATTTAGAAGTTTTGGGCACATATGGAAAACATGATATGCTGCTCATTCGAGGAGTAATTCCAGTAACTGTGGCAGTTTAAATTGGTTGCTTGTATATTGATTGATTGATTGGTTGATATGTATATTATATACATATCATGATATATGCACAAATGGGCTGTAATGAGAAAAACAGTTTTTTGTTCTAGAAAAGTTTTGAATAGATGTAGGGCTACAACAATTATTCTTATTACTGAGTGATCAGCTGCTTATTCTCTTGATTAATTGATTAACATTTCCATCACAACTTCTCAGAGCCCAGGTTGACATGTTCAGATTGCATATTTGTCAAAACTCAAAGACATTCAGTTTATCATCATAGCAGACTATGAAAACCAGTAAATATGGACATTTAATAACCTGGAACCAGTGGATTTTTGGCATTTTTGCTTAAAAATGCTTATTAATTTAACAATTTTCCAGATCTGTAATTAGCTTGTGAGGATGTGACTCTGCCACAAGCAAAATGTAAAGGAACACTGCTTAAATGCATTTTAAGGAAAACAAAGTATTTTGTCGGATGAGCAAAACCAGCTGCACTATCTAAGTAAGAAAGTCTTTCTCTCTCTTCCAGCTTGGTTACACTCCTCTGCACCAGGCGGCCCAGCAGGGACACACAGATATCGTAACACTGTTGCTGAAGCATGGAGCTCAACCCAATGAGACCACTACAGTGAGCATGACTAGACCTTCTCTTCCCTAAAACTCATTTATAAAGTTGAATTTTTAGTGGTCTGATCAATCTGCTTCTTTCTTTCTGTTAGAATGGTACTTCAGCCCTGGCCATTGCTAAGAGGCTGGGCTACATCTCTGTGATTGACGTCCTAAAGCTTGTCACTGAGGAGACGGTTTCCATGGTGAGAAGTATAGAAATGCTACTATGCCCTCAGGATACGGCACTCGTGTTATGTGGACATTATAATAAAAAAAATTCAAGTTTTAAAACCGTCCTTCTTGCTCTTGTGTCCATAATTGGGTCTTTTACTCCTTTCTATGCCCTGCAGACCATCACAGAGAAACATCGCATGAGTTTCCCAGAAACAGTGGATGAAATACTGGATGTGTCTGAGGATGAAGGTAGAGCACTAAAATGATTATTTATCACATCAAACTAAAGGAAACAATGTATAATGTCCTACGTTCATGTTATCTAAATATAACTCCATGTTTACGAGGCTGATTTTTATATTTTGATGTTTGTACTGGTCACACAAGTATTCATTTTTCAATTCCCTTTTTGCCCTTTTTTAGGAATTGCACAGCTAACATTAGGTATGAATGTCTCTTTATCTCTTTGTGCGGCATTCATAGGTCGTTGTAACAAAGTGTGTGGCTCCATTTCAAGCTCACCCTCTCCATCTTTATCTCCCTGCCTCTCTCTCTTTCCTCTCTGTAGTGGTGCTCACTGTGATGGTGGCTCTGGTTTCTCATTGGCATGCACCCATAGCACCCATGCCTGTAACCTTTATATGTCTCTTCAATAACACCCTCATTCACTAACTCTCCAAGTGTCCTTTTCCTCGTTATGACAGCTGGTTGTCTGGTTTTTGTGCACTACTCGTTTTTACAGTCACAGCTAATACATACAGATCAACCCAATAAATACTGGATCCATTGTTACTAATTTAAATACAATTTGATTATTAAAACATTAAAACCTGCTCTGTTAGCTTTAGCTGTTCACAGTTGAGTTGTGTTAACATCTTTTTGAAGTCATTGTTTTGTGTGTTTGTCTCCAAGTCAATCTGTCTTGTGTTCCTGCCATGTGAACTGTGTTTGTTAGCTGCTAGTCAGGAGTTGGGGAGCAGTGGTGGTTTAAAAAATTTGCTATAATTCATATTTCGTATTAACAATGAAACATGTGACTACTTGTGTGTGAGAGGGGTTGCTTGTAGTGATGAAACCACAATGAATTATCACCAGTGGTCATCAGCTCTACGTATCTTTTAGCTCATTGTTTTTGTTTTAGGCCCATAATGTTACTGTGTTGGTTCACTCTCACCGTTCTCATAGTGTTGTTTCATCCTCACCAGCAGCAGTTTTCAGTTAAAAAAAACCCTCTGTGCACTATCTGCCCAGCACCAAAAAGCACACTAACAGTTAGCTACTAGTTAGTGAACACAGTGGAGCATTTAGCCGCTAAAGAGCCAGGAGTTTTCTTGGTGGAGACCAAAACAGAGCTAAAAGGAAAGTTAATATTACACTTAAACTCATTAGGTGGACAGAAGCCTGACTCTAAATGAATACTAATGTATAAAAAGGGCGCTGTTTGCTAACATGCTCACCAACTTAGAAATTTATGTTAGTGTTGTGTTTACAGCTTGTTTTTGCTGCCCCCAGGTGGCCAAAAAATATTATTCATAGTATTGCACGTTTAACTTTCAATGGCTGAAGATTACAACACCACTGACAATGATGTCAGAGGACATTATGTCTTGATATTTTTAGGCTCCTGATAATTTAACTGACAGATTGTCACCGTTGCTCTAAATATAGAAGGTAGTCAAGTCACTGTCTTAAAGACACATCTCATATCCGGAGTGGTAAAATGATATTGGCCATGTTATCTGATGCGCACTCTCACATATGTTAACACATCGCCTACGCGACGTGGCACACATGCATATGGTACACAAGACAGAGAATGTCCACGACATGAGCTGACTCATATGAACCCGTGGGAAGTGCACTCACAGAGTCAAACATAGTGTAATGACACCTACCACATCACTTTGGCTCTGGACTGCATACAGACACCCACTCACAGACTAACACAAGCTGTGCTGATATGGTCACAAGTTAATACACACGGGGAAGACTTTTGTTCCCAGTGAATTCTCGAAAATTACCGCATGTTTTGGGGGGTAAGTAACCGAAACCCACCTCTACTCACATCAAGATATACTGTACATTCAAAGGAGAGTGTGGTTGTACTTTTGTCATGATGTATGTTGTAGTTGGCTGATGCTGTTCTGATTGTCTCTGTGTCTGTATTCACTTCCATGTGTCTTAAGAGTGAATCTCCTTATATATTACTCACTGAGGCAGCTGATGTCTAAAACCTCCAGTTCAGTAACTCAGTTTATTCACTAGACAAAAAGTTTTTGGAATGAGATTATGCTGATGCATGCTCTCTCCAGAGATAGTGCACTGTGCACATCCATAATGCTGCTGTCTCTTACTGGGCTTTATTGGTTTTTTCAAGACTCCAGACTACATTTATCTCTTACTTGTAACGTTTTGGGATTCTGAATGAAAAGTGTTGGACTAAGCAGCCTGAGACAACTGATTACAGAGACCTGCTGTATTGTTCATGTCCTCGTACCCAACTTTTTGTGTTTCTGGTGTTCTGTAGAAGTTGCTGCATTTATTTTTTTTATCATTGACAGTAACAAGAGACACTAATGCCTCATCTCAGCAATCTAACCCCTAAATTACAGAGCCATCTCCTAAATCCTGGGTTATCATGTTGTCTAACCCTTCTAACCACTAGTTAACCCTATTTTTTTTTCTTTCTCTCTTTCCCTTTTGCTGTTTCACCAACCTGACCGGTCTGTTCGCTCTCTTTGGCATGTTGTTCTCTGAAGGAGAGGAGCTCTTGGGGACAGAAGGGGCCAGGTACATGAAGATGGATGACATGAAAGACCATGATGACGATTTCCTCTCCCCCAAGAAATCACTGGAGTACGAGAGAGGGCTGGGCACAGCGTAAGGGGGGCTGGGCTGGGAAGCAGGGGAGAGAGCCAATCTGGTAGCCACAAACTAATCGGTGGATAGAGGGGGATGCATCATAGACACTCACTGAACACCAGGGATGAGCACTTGGGAGGAGCTGAGATGTAGAGAAACTTTTTCAGTCTGATATGTGTTTTTCTCTTGTCATACAACAGAAATTACTCGCCAGCCATTCCCAGGATCCCCCGTGTGTCTCCAGAGACCGTCATCCTGAAAGAACACGAGGTAGATCAGGTACTGTACAGAGCAGCATGAGTAAGATACTGCAAGATGGCGCAGTTTGCACTTAAACAAAGAATTACCATGGCCACTCTTTGACTTGTAATTAAGTCATTGTTTCAGAGCTTTCAAGCTCATCTCATGGTCTTCTAGATTCATTTACCAATAACATCTGGAGTTTGATTAGATGTCATTAAGAATTTTTCAACCCATAACAACCCCATTCAGTGAGTTTAACTAACCAGGTTATGTGGGTAATCCCATGAAGACCATCAGAAATGGCTGAAAGCTCAGAAAAAAGCAAGGATGTGGACTTAAGTCAAAATCAAGTCATTTGTTTGTTGATGTGATTTTGTCAAGATGAAGGGTTAATCTAAACACATAATTTCAATTAAAAGAAAATTTAAAAATTATACTTTTAGTGACTTTCTTTGAAAGTACATAAATATAAAGCAGTTATTTTAGTTTCACCTTTCCTCCTCAATGCTGTTTATCAGGTTAGTGATGTATTTCTGCATATTCTCTGTGAAAAATAGCACTGTAAAAATGAATACATGGGTATAACTTTTCATCAAGCCATTTCCGTATATTTATGCAGATGTAAGTGACACACATTTGGATTCATATAAAACACGATTCAAAACAATGCTCTTATGTGAACAGTGTCATGAACAGTTGTGTCTGTTGTCTGTTGCAGCAACACACTCCGCTTCCACTGCCGAAAGAATATGATGAAGACTCACTGATTCCCAGCAGCCCAGCGACTGAGACGTCAGACAATGTCAGCCCAGTTGCCAGTCCCATACACACAGGGTCAGCTCAGCAATGATGCAGAAGAAAGCATTTAATGGAGTCTCTGATTAATATCTGAACAAGCAGATAACCGTCATGCTCCGTGTCCAATCACAGGTTCCTGGTCAGTTTTATGGTGGATGCTCGAGGCGGCTCAATGCGAGGCAGCAGGCATAACGGTCTGCGTGTCATCATACCGCCACGGACCTGTGCGGCCCCCACCCGCATCACCTGCCGCCTGGTAAAGCCGCAGAAGCTGACCAGCCCCCCTCCGCTGGTTGAGGGAGAGGGGCTGGCCAGCAGAATCATCTCCCTCGGTCCAGCTGGCATGCAGTTTCTGGGGTGAGGAGGCCACTGAAAATAACGCCAAGATTTATGTTCTACTTTGTCAATTCAAACAAATTCATCAAACTTAATTTATCCTTCTTTTTTTCTTCGTACTTTTCACTTTGTCTTTGCTCATAAAATAATAAAACCCAATTAATAATATTATTAATCATGTGTAAAAAGCTGTGTTTAAGCAAATCATGACAGTGTGTCAAAGTTCTTAGCAGTTGTTCATTAGATAAGTTTCTTCAGGTTCATCATTTGAAGGATATTCAGCATACACATTGATAAAAGGGAACAATCTTTTGCTTAGATTTGTATTATTTTTCCATATTTTCACTGAATCATTTGCATTTGTTCTCATGTGTCTGCATGCTTGTTGTGTTGCAGACCAGTGATCGTGGAGATCCCTCACTTTGCTGCTCTGGGTCGTGGTGACCGGGAGCTTGTGGTGCTGAGGAGTGAGAATGGCTCCGTCTGGAAAGAACACCGTAATCGCTACGGCGACGAGGTGCTTGAAACGATCCTCAACGGGATGGATGAGGGTAAGGTTTTAAAATTGTCATGATGGTGTTTATGCATGACCACACCTTGACACTCAAACACATCTCTCTGGATGGTGTTTCATCTTGAGAATTTAATCTTTTCTTATCTCCTCAGAATTAGAGAGTCAAGAGGAGCTTGGGAAGAAACGAATCCGCCGCATCATCTCCACCGACTTCCCCCTTTATTTTGCTGTCGTATCACGAGTCCAGCAAGAGAGTGACCTGATTGGTCCAGAGGGCGGTTCATTGACAAGTAAACTGGTGCCAATGGTCCAGGCCTCATTTCCTGAGACGGCAGTCACCAAACGAGTCCGTCTGGGGCTGCAGGTGAGATGGGACGAGGAGGAGAAGGAAGGAGAAGAAAGACAGAATCGTTAATGCTTGAGTTACCTGATAAAAGCATGTTGGATGTACTTTGATTGATCGTGGAATGACCTGATCATATCAACACTTGTGCCAAGTTTTCCTGATTTAGTTTCTGTTGCTTTTTGTTGATTTGCTTTTCACATTTTTATTGGACCTTTTTTGCTGTTTATTTCACACAGTGCATGCACTTGGCACCTTTATACAACTATGGACTGCTCATTTAGTCAGTGCTGATATGTCTTTTTTTTCTTTCTCACTAATGTATTTATGTCAGTGGCAAAGCCCTGTACTTAGTGTTTTAACACATTATTTTGAGTTACCTAAATATGATTAGTCAAACATTACTTCATAGGAAAAATGATTTTCTTTGGTAATGTTCTGCATTCTTGATTTTGCCATGAGAAAAGACTTTGTTTGAGTTTATACTTATTATCCAGTAGTTTGGTATCATGAATGTCTGAAAAATGTGGTAAAAGGCCTTCTTTTTAGGAGAACTGAAGTGTATCCCTGCACAAAAAGGGGCTCAAGGTCAGCTGTACACCTGAGCTGAAAACCTTTTTAATCTTAGTTATATCACTGTTTGTTGAACCTTTCATCCCCTTTTTGTGTGTGTGTCTACACTTTTCAAGTCTTCACGTTCTCAAATATACACACCAAAGACAAGAGAAATCATTTTAGCACATTTTAACACCCTCAGTTATACAATAAATACCTTTTTAAGAGGGCATATTTATAAGAATCCTATGAAACAGGCACTTATCAGCACACATTTCCAATAATCCAACTTCTCTGCCTGTTACATCAAATTAAAGTTCTCTTCATAAGCATCCACTAATGATTCTGCCATCACGGTGTTAAATCCTGAAAAAAACTTTAATCAAGGAAAAAATGATATCATTTAATTGGACTGATAACTGTAAGATCGAAATGAGAGAAATTGGGTATGGAACTTTAAATATGCAGATTAATCTCTCTAAAATCAACAATCCAGTCATCAATAACAAGATTCTATTTATTTTGGCACTTTGATAATATACTTTTTTCTGTTTACAATAATTTCAAACATTTATTAAGGTTTCTAAACCAAACGGCCATTAAATGACACATTTTAATTAAATATACAGTATTGTTTTATCTTATTTAACATGCTCTTTCATCATCCTTTGCAGTTGATATGTTTGTTATGTAAATATTCACCATTTTCTCTGATTAGTTGACTTGAGATTACAAGATCCCATCTGCATGTGATTCATTTTAACAGGTTAAATACAACCACTCTTTACAATCTGCTTATCTCTTTCTCCTGACATGATCTTATTCTAATTTAAGACTCTGATTGCAGTAATGCATATTTTTAACAAACCTTTAAAAATCCTAAATCAAGATTATTCATGAATATGTATGCATTTTCATTATCAGATGGAAACTTGTAATTCCAGTGTCAGAATATGTTTCAGTAAACCAAAATGAAATGTATGAACAGACCTTCTACTGCCTGTTTTGGTTCAATAGCTGTCCTGTAGACACAAGAATGAATGTATGATAAGCTATATACAGTATGTCTAAACTAATATGCTACCACACATGCCATAATCTCTAAGATGGAAATAGTAACTGAATGAAAGTAAAATAGGTGTGGTTATAATTATCAATATTCCTTTAAACAGCTTTATTTTTATTATTTCATTAATTTTAGGGACACATTTATTTAACTAATATGTTGCTGTAGTAATCATGTGATAAATGGCCATGTGAAAAACCACAGTGCCTTTTGCTTTGATATCATTTTTGTATTAATAATTGTAAAAGCTTCATGTTAACACACATTGTTACATTATACAATAAAAATGATTTATTAAGTCCTACTATCAGTTTGTGTTGCTATTGTCTTTTCAAATGTACCATTTAATCCATGAGGTATTTTATTCACTGTTGACTTCTCTCTCTCTTTCTCTTCATCTTTAATTTTTCCCTTTTTGGTTGTCCTCTCTTTTACCTTTTTTTCCTCATCCATTTTCCCATCATGCATCTTCCATCATCTCATTCCACTTGCAATTCTGTTCTCCTAACATCTTTTTTTATCTCCATGGCTTGCACGTGTATTTTTGTCTTTTGTCTTATCTCCTGTTTTTCTACCACATCATCAAACCTGTGCCCATGTTATGCACGCCCTCTCCATCATTGACTTACAACCTCAGGCACAGCCAGTTCCAGATGAGCTGGTTGCAAAGCTGTTGGGTAACCAGGCAAACTTTAGCCCTGTGGTGACTGTGGAGCCTCGGCGGCGCAAGTTTCACCGACCCATTGGCCTGCGTATACCCCTGCCCCCGTCCTGGAGGGATAGCCCCCGAGACTCTGGGGAGGGCGACACCACCAGTCTGCGTCTGCTTTGCTCTGTCATAGGTACTGGATGCCACAAGTGGGAGTTATGTGGGTGGGTGATTAAGTGTGTGTGTGTTTTGTCGACGGGAGAAGTTTTCTTCCATGGTAAGAAAAAATTTATGGAGCAAAATTGTTGATTTCCAGTGGTGGAAGAGCCATAGTTGGATAAAACAAAGTTGCTGTGTTTATATTTGCCAATTTGCCATCTCTATTCTTTCTTTCTCTGATTCCCAGGAGGCACAGCCCCAGCCCAATGGGAGGACATTACTGGCACCACCAAGCTTGTCTATGCTAATGACTGTGCCAGTTTTACAACCAATGTGTCAGCAAGGTAAGTTCAGTTAGCAAGACATACTGTACATTATATCAACCATCATGCCAAAAATTGTGTGGTGTAAGTTTTTGCCATATGAAATAATTTTCTAGCAAGCCGCTTGACTGCCTTTATAAAAGAGACAAAGAATGGATAGATTTATGTGTAGAGTAATACCTGTGATTACATGTCATTGTTTCATCTCAGATTCTGGCTCGCAGACTGTCCTCGGACAGCCGAGGCTGTTTCCTTTGCCAACCTGCTCTACAGAGAGCTGTCAGCTGTACCCTACATGGCCAAGTTTGTGGTGTTTGCTAAGATGAATGAGTTGCGCGAGGGCCGCTTGCGCTGCTACTGCATGACTGATGACAAGATGGATAAAACCCTGGAACAGCATGAGAACTTCACAGAGGTGGCCCGCAGCAGAGACATAGAGGTCAGTTTAGTTTAGAAAGAAGGTCATAGCATCATAAAATCGTAGGTTTCTATTAAGTTTATCTATATAAAGTATTCAAATTGACTTTAAAAAAGGTCTCAGACCCATTATTTGAAGCTATTCAGCGAAGTTTCAGGAGCAGGACCACACCTCAATTACACCACTTCCGGCATTCCTGTAAATACCACCTAACCCTCTCCGCTTCTTCCACTCTCGTATTCTGCGCCCCTCCCTCCCACCCTATTTCTCTCTTCCTGTTTCTTCATGATTCTTCCTCTCCTTCATAGGGTCCTGAGGGGGTCCGCTGTTGCGCAGGTACTGTGGCAGGTTCCCCGTAAGCTTCCCCACAACGCAGTCAGCAACCGAAAGAACTATGCACATCAATTGTTTTCCTCAATAAATCATCCAAACGCATCTTGTTGATGGTGTGGTCCTTGCTAGTGAACTGCAGTTTGGGCAATTATAGTGATAATGAACACTTCATCCATTGTCTTGGGTTGGCTAGGGTTGTGCCGTGCTTTCCTGCACTATATTCTTTTCTCTTTAGCTAATTTTTGTATCGCCTCTTGCAGGTGATGGAGGGAATGCCGCTTCACCTGGAGTGTTCGGGGAATCTTGTGCCAGTGAGGAAGGCCACCCAGCAGCCTCGTTGCTTCAGCTTCCAGGCCTTCAGAGATAACCGACTTCCTGTCTCTGTTAAGGTATTATCATATGACTTCCACTTAACAATTTTGTCTTCAGGATTTTACTTTTTGTAGCTAACTATTGCTCCCCTAGCTCCATGTCTGCTCTGCATGTTTGTCTTCATTGCTTTCCTTGTGTGCGTCTAAGGTGAGAGACAGCAGTAAAGAGCCCACTGGATTTCTGTCCTTCCTGCGCAAGTCCACCAAGTATGAAGACAGCCAGCATGTGCTCTGTAACCTCAACATTACCATGCCTCCATGTATCAAGGTAAAGATCTTGAAGTGATCTTGCATTAACAAGAAACACATCTCTCTTCAGATAACAGACTTAAGCTCTGTTTGCTTGTGATTGGCAGATTATTGGAAGTGAAGACCGGAGGCGAACTCTGACCCCGCTGGCTTTAAGAGAAAGATACAGCGCTCTTAATGAACCAGCCATGGGTATGAATCTCCCACTATCCTATTTGTAAATGATTATACCTGCTTATGTTCTTGCACTGAAACAAGGTACAGAATGATGCTTTTTCTAATTTTTAGTTTTTCCAAAAGATGCAACTACTCCTTTTCTGATCTTACCACACAGTGTTGCCTTGCAAGGATAATCTCAGATTTACATTTCATAGACTCAGATGTTAAAGTGTCAGTTGTGGTTTGGTGTCTGCAGCATCGATGAGTGCCATGGAGAGGACAGAGCTGAAGATGGCTGTGATTGCAGAACAGCTGGGATTGAGCTGGGCTGGTAAGTGAATGAGAATATACTGAATCTGTGTTTGTGTTTGTGCAGTGTGCGCTTTATGTGCTGTAAACCATCCATGTTTATCTTATGTCTGACAAGCTTGTCTAGCTCTGTGCTGATTAAACAAAGTTATAACATGGCAACCAGCCAATGAAACTAATTATTTTCTCTTTCCCTGCCAAGAGTCATAGCTATTTAACAGACTGGATAGAGCTACTGTGATGCATCGTACCATTTCAAGAACAAGGACTGTTTACACTGTAACAGCATGACTCATAGGCAAAATGATATATATATATTTCCCTCACTTACATGATATTTTCTGTCTTATTTTCTTCACAGAGTTGGCACGTGAGCTTCAGCTCAGTGTGGATGACATCAACAAGATTCGCGTGGAGAATCCAAACTCCCTGCTGGAGCAGAGCTCTGCACTGCTCAACCTGTGGGCTACCCGCGAGGGCAAAAGGGCCAAGAGTGAGTATACGAGATCTGAGATTGCCGGGAATTTCATCACCCAGTCACAGTCAGATTGTTGTTGTAATGGTATTGCTATTGGTCCTGGATACCCCTCCCCTCCTCTTTCTCCTTGTCTTTTTGTGTCTCTCCTTCATGCGTCTTCTCTGCAGTGGAGAGCTTGTACACGGCTCTGAAGAGTATTGACCGCATGGACATAGTTAACATGTTGGAGGGCCAACCACCTCAGCCTGCGAGACAAGGCTCCCGTGATCTAAGCAGACGCCGAAACAACGAGAGAGAGCACATCTCCCCTGGTATGACCAATGGTAAGCCCCCTCCCCAAATCCCACGGTGCAGCCCTTTTCCCCATATCCCTTTTGCCTTGACCCTGAGTCACCTTTTCAATAAACATACCTCCTCCCTCCCTCCTCTAAAGGCAAAGTGAAGTCTGTTTCCTCCTGAATTCTCTCCGTTGTCCCTGTGTCTTCCTTATTCCGTATCCCCCATGATGCTGTTGTGTGTGAAAGCTGCCACAAACATCAACCTTTTGCAGGATTTTACCCCAGCAACATGCAGAGGGACTCAGGACACTCCTACTGCACTACAGCCTCTGTAGTGCCTGTGGTTATGCATTACTCTATGTATTCATTCAATGTGTTGGGAAGTTCTAGAGTGAAGCATACAGAAAAATGTGACTAGACACTGAATCTTGTTTGCAAGCACCCCCCTACTGAAGAGCCTTTGAGCAAAGCACTCAAGAGCCACATAGGGATGAGTAAAGTTTCATTTAAAGTATAATTTATAGTTGTAAGTGTTATTATTGTTGTGAATTTTGTGTGCTCGTGAGAGTCAGATCAATCAGTATTATATGATATAATATAATATTCAATATAATACATAAGACTATTTTTAAGTCACAGATTCATAGATTTTAGTGCTATGATGTCTATAAAACAACAGTGTCATACATGATCAGAACATTGATCAAAAGTCTAGTTTAGCCTAAGAAGTGGCCTTCTTAACAATTGTCAGTCCTCAGTCTTTTACTCCTTTTCCTCATGGTTCTCTTCACGCATGCATACCCTACATCTTATTGACTCCATTTTCACCTCTGGACTGGTGTGAGCTCCCTCCTCTTACTGGACTGACTTCTCTTCTCTGTATCCAGTGCAGATGACGAGTCAGTCCGACAGGTGACAGGTCCTATTCTGTGAAAACTGGAGCAATACCCAGAGATGTAACGATGCATAGAAATATGACCATGAGGGTCAAAGGGTGAAAAGGGAGACATTCAGATCACAGCTGCAGTGAATCTGATTACCGTGTATCTGTCCTGTCTGTCTATCTGTCTGGCTACCTGCCTCTCAAAGGTCTTTCCTGCTTTGACGTTCTGCCTAAAAATGCGGTTGTGCTTTGATTGGGACAATACCTGGATATTGTGTCTTCTGCTTAACTAACAAAGATGGGTTTTCATGAGGTTTCTGACTTATATACTGACCGGTTTATACGCAGTACTTAAAAGTTATGCTGACAGTATGGAGGACCAAACCTGACATATATATTTTGAGTCAATGAATAAAATGAAATGAAATTAATTGAGAAATAATTAAGTTTATTTTAAAAAATACATGAATAAATAAGTAGAATGCATAAAGAAATTTTAAAAAACTGACTCTATGAAAAGAAAGAAAGAAACTGAAAATTAAGTTTCAGGCCACACCCCTTAGGAAAATCCCAAAGAATAAATAACAAATGTGTTAAAGGGGACATATTATGCATATTTCCAGGTCTATATTTATATTCTGGGGCTCTACTGTAATATCTTTGTATCATTTACATTAAAAAAAGCTTCTTATTTATATTATACTGGCTTTTTTGATATGGAGTCTACGTCAACAAACAATAGTGGTAGGATTTCACTTCGTTTTCTTGTTCTTTACTCAAAATGGAAACTTCTCAAATACATCTGTACATGGTTGAGCCAAATCCGAATAAAATCCAAAATATGTGAGTGGATAGTGTGAACAACCCATAGAACAACCTTAGCAACAACCTTAGCAACAAATGTTATGAAGTGAACGGCTGTTTGTGGGTGTGTGCAACCTATCTGGCATCATCATGAGGAGGAAGTAGAGGCAAATGAAATGTTCAGAGCAGGCTGAAGCCCTGCCTTTTGACTGACAGGGAGCATTTTTATATACCTTCACCTAAGTTTTGGACCTTTGACCATATTTAACATAGACATCCAACATCATAACAGTATAAAAATAACAAAATCACAAAAGGCATGATATGTCCCCTTTAACAGTGACAGATAATTTTTTTTTTCAATTTCCTTATGCATTTGTTCGTTAATTTATTTATCTACTAATTTATATTTTCTCAGTTAGTTTGACAGGTCAATTTATTCATTGTTTCATTTACTTCAGCTTAATTCAAGTTTCTTCAGCTCCATTCAACAGATGCCTAATTCTTATCATTAACAAAACAGTGTGCTTTACTGAAGAAGCTTTACAGAAAAAAGCAGAAAGTTTATTCAATAGAGGAATCAGTTCTATTGCAGCTTTCTATCTGTTTCTATCTACCTGTCTTTTCCTCAGCTTTGTAAAAATAATGTCGTAGTTTAGCAAATGAATAAAATAGCAAAAGTAAATTTCTCAGGTTTATTCAAGATCCTTTGTATCTCAGAAAATAAAATATTATACTAGATCATTATAGTGTAAGACTTACACCACGTCCTCCAAGCTTTTGTAAGGGGATATTTAAAGTAAATTCTCTCTGCCTGTGGTTGCATGAGGTGTAGTTTGATTCTCTGTAGGGCTAATGTTGGTGCACTGAGTGTCGATCTGGGAGCCCTGTTTATATTCCCTGTGAATCTGTCCCTCTCTCTGTGTTTCTCTGGACATGTCATCTGCAGCCTAGCCGCCCTCCTCTTCCTCCTTCTCACTCCTCTCCGAACTCTGACCTCATGCCGACCTCATATTGACCTCTGACCCATATCTTTATCTTTTTTTTTTTTTTTTTTTGCAGCTAGTTGTGCATTTACTTTATTTTCGTACTTTTGAAAACCCCACTTTTTTAAGTGTCCGCTCTGTGACCAATTCCCCTCACACAGACTGTGTACTCAGCACCCACTGGGAGGGGGGAGGTGACCCTCGCTCTCTCTCACTGTTTCTGTCTGTGTTCATCACCCTTTTATATTCTTCTTTCTCTCTTGCTCTCTTGCTGCCCTTATTTTCTCTATTTCCCACTCTGTCCTTTCCTTCTTCTTCCCATCCCTTCTTTCCCTGCCCTGCCTGTCTGCATGTGCATGAGGCTGACTTTCATCGCCCATTTCCCCCTGTGTTTGCACGGAGACACTGGGATTAGGGGCAGGAGTAATGCTGGTTTGTCAGAGAGTAAGGCTTAGAAACTGCATGCACTGCTGCTTGACCAACAGATGTGTCTTTGCACGGCATGCATACTGACCCTACAGTCTGTCTCTGTTCCTCCTCAGTGATCTGTCCTATGGGGGGGTGAAAAAGGCCACAAACCTTTTTTGTGAACTGTGACACGTGTCCGTTCATGTATGAATGTTGTGGTTGTTTTGTATGTCACTGATTCTATGTAAACTATGTTCATTTGATGGGTTATTGTGTGTTAACAATATTTTAAATGTCTATGTGTGTGTTGTATGAGGGTAAATTCGATGTTGTACCTTTCTTATAAATGTGAACTCATCAGTCTGTCTGAGTGTATCAACGTGAGCGTCTTTATGTTGTATGTTTAAATTATAACTGTTTATAAGTGTTTCGTGTCTTCCATATACATGTATTCCCAGTGTGTCACTATTTCTGTGTACAGGGAAAATTAGCGTATTTCCTTTTACATGTGTTTTTATGCGAGCTTCACTGCTTTTTCTGTATTTATGTCTTTCAGTTGAAGGGTCAGGCAATCATACTCGCCCATTCACGTTTTTCCTCATCTTTCAACATTGAGGGGACTGACAAACTAATTTATTAGTCATAGCAGACAAAAATTCTCACGTTGTATTTTGCACAGTGTCACTAAAAACATAATGCAACAATCGTGGCTTCAGGTCTTGACATACAGTACATTTTATAAACACAAACTAACACCAAATCAATATTTCATATACACATACAGTCACCTGATCCTGGACCTCATTTCTTTGCAAGAGATGAATGTACTAAAATCATAAACCATGTTGCTTTTCTTTCCAAAGTAGACTATGTCTTCTTCCATCAGATAGTCTACAGAGGTTCAATCTTACTGCAGTCATAATTCACATTTTCACCTGCAACTAATCCATAATATAGTGGAGGTGTTTATAAAAGGGTAAACAGAAAATCAGTTGATTTCAGTTGAATTTAGTATAAAGTACTACTATTAAAACTGAAAATGTTTTTGCTGCAGGTTATATTACTGACATTTAAACTCCCAATGTACTGACAAATATAAAAGGTTTGTTTAAAGGATGATCAGGAATTTGTGATAAGGGTGTCTAAAATTTAAAGGAACCTGATAACACAACAGATACTTCACTATTCTGTATTCTGATATTTTTTATTCAGTCTTATAAAGCCACTGAATTATATTTTGTCAATTCTAATGAATAACAGGCATTAATTGTGTCAAGAGTCCATATATTCCCTTTTTTAAGCTTGTCTTTGGTTTTTAAAGCACTTTTAATACTAATAATGATGCCATAAGACAAAGCACTATACAAAAATGTTTTGTTATTTTTAAATTATTATTAGTTTCTATTGACAACTGACAGCAGTTCAGAGGCTGAGAGAGAAAACAGAAAGTACAAGAGGTACAAGAGGTCTTTCTGGTTGCATGGTGTCACAAATATCTACTGCACTCTCAGCAGTATCCAACCGCAATACTGCCAACTATGAATCAAGTTTCTCATCACCATACAGTATACACATAGAGTATCTCTCTCTCTCGCTCTCTCTCTCTCTATCTATCTCTCTATCTATCAAAACTTCAGTCATTATAATCTTGAAATGGACTTTTCAACAGCCTCACACTAACAGAGAGGCTTTTTGTGCAATATGCAGTTATTATCTCAATAAAAAATCCTTCCTGCTGTTGTGGCCTTGTGCTGTTGTGCTTTATCATGCCAAGTCTGACTTTAGAGACTGTTGTAGGAGTGACCTGAGTCCACAGCACATTAACAGTGTGCAGTTTCACTCAATATGATTATACTTGAAATACCCATTCAAATTTATGTTTGAGGCAGCAACCATGTGGCTTTCACAACAGAGGGAAAATCCAATCTATTTTTCATTTATATGTGCGCAAATATCAGCATTACTGAGTTTTAATGTTTATAGATGTCATGTTGATTGTGTTATAGAAAAAATATTATGTGAGTCAATGAGAGAGCAAGCAGCTGAATGGAGTGAGCTGTGTGTTTGTGTGAGGAGGGAATGAGATTGCCTGCATGCATGCTATCCAGCCTGACAACAATATTAACCTGCCTGTTTTTGAGTGGGGTTGAATGCATGCCTATGTGAGTGTGAGTGTATGTGTGTTAGTATGAGACAGAATGTGAGAGAGCGTGCTTATGGCATGTGTATGTGTGACTAAGTGTGTGTCCCTGCTGGACAGGTGTGTGTCCCAGCCCCAGGTTAGGGGCAGAGGCAGTAATTCCTGTCCATCTCCCTGCAGGTGGCAGCCAGCAGAGCAGCATCAGTCACTGCTGGGCCCGAACCTCAGTCTCAGTCTGGCTGTGTCTGTTGCTGCTGCCGCTGCTGCTCTCACCGTCAGCGCTGGCTGATCGAGCTTGACAACCCCTCTTCTAAAAGCTGCCCTTGCTCTCTTGTCCTAAGCTCTTTGCACCTGTGTTCCAGCTCCTATTGTCTTGGCCCTCCCCTTTCTCCCTCCCCACTCCTTTCCCATTTGTCCCTTCAGCCTCCTCTACTCCTCCCCTAGATGCCCAGCTCCTGGGCAGGGGCACTTACCCCCTCCCGGGGACCCGGTGCTGTAGGGGTGAGGTGGGGAGCGAGGCGGGGGGCCGGGTGTCAGTGTGCCTCTCTCTGTCTCGCTCCAGGTTATGGTCTCGCGCAGGACGAGCTTCTCTCACCGGCCTCCATGCAGTACAGCCTGCCCTCCCCACTGGGCGCTGAGCCATACTGGCAGGAAGTCTCCAGTCTGGACTGTGCACCCATTGCCACTACAGAAGAGGACACCCTCATGGAGATGTCTGATGTGCAGGTGTGGCCCTCAGGCAACAGCCCCTCCCTGGTGCCTGTGGAGGACTCCTCGCTGGAGTGCAGCAATGCTGATGATTCAGAAGGTCTGCTGGGGCTGCCATATGGAAGTCTGGGTCGGCCGGCCAGTCAGGCCAGCGCAGCCAGTGGAGGGGGTGGGGTGCTGAGTGGCTCCATTGAGCTGCCCGAAGACGATTCAGAGATGGGTGTTGACTCGCTCAGCACTGCCACGCCGGCCTCGCTTGGGGGCACCATCGCTGGGATCAATCTTAACGGGCTGAACAATGGTCAGGGGTCAGAGGCAAGTTCGGAGGTATCAGCTGTCACTAGTACGACTGGTGGAGATGCTGGAGGAGGAGGAGGTGGAGGAGGGACGGGCTCAGAGGAAGGGCTTTCTCTTGTTGCAGGACAGCAAAGGGTGTATGCACGGCTGAGTGAGTCACCTGGTCTGAGCTGTGTTGCTGATCGGAATGGAGACAGGTGAGTTTGACCTCTGGCTGCCTGTCAGGTGATAGTGCAAAGTCACAATCACAGCAGCAAAACAATAAACCTGTGCTAACATCCCATTAAACTTTATTGCATGTCAGTGAATTTCAGTTGTAAACTGGATGGTTTTTTAATTCCTTGAGTAGGTAGTGACCGCTAAGGGGTTATGATAAGTTTTTTTCCATGGAACGAACATGTACATACAGTAAATGCTGTAACTTCACATGGTCCATTGTTCTGGATGGTTCACACAAACTTTGCTGAGATGCACATCACCCTCAGGGATCCATTCTTTCCTTCCAGGTCAGGTAACGGTGGAAACGGAGGTGGGGGTGGCTCTTTCCTTTCCTACCTGCAGGAACAGACAGGCCCAGGGTGGATCCCTGTCACTGACCCTACTCAGGCCTGGGTGGGCAATCCACCTAAACCCAGGCAGGCCATCGACAACATGATGTCATCGGTACGTAATGCCATGGAAGGAGACCAATCCCATGTGTCCCAGGAGGCCTTGCTTCAGCCTGTGAGGGACATGGGGCACTCTGAGATCTTACGGGGGCACTTCAGAGGTACCCAGCCATTTGAGAAGGGTTTGGGCTTCCCACACAGGGTACCAGAGCTGAGGGCCTGGGACGACGTGCGCCTAAAGGGCCAGGTGAGGAATTTACCTCTCCCATGCACAATGAGAGACATTTTTGTCCTCTACATCAGTCATACAGAAACTACACATTTTAGGGCAGGTAAATGCTGTGTAGACTTCAACTGTAGTCATGCAAAGCCAGAAAATGCAGACTGAGCATGAAATAAAACGGCATTTAAAAAAAAAAATTATTTCTACACATGGACTTAAACTATCATATCTCATAGGCTCAACCTGCCTGATAGATGCTGTCAAGTACAGTAAAAAAGTTAAACAGATTTCTTTATGTTTTTTTGGCAGATGCTTTATAGCAGATTGGCCACAATGTTGATCAGACAATTAGGAAGTCTGGTGCATTTTCAGTAGTAGTCCTGCCTCTTCCAGAAGCCATATGTTTAAGTCAGAGTTAAAATTTAAATTACCATTATTCACGATAGATCCTAGAAACATACAGAAAACAAACACCTATGCGCGCGCACACACACACACACACACACACACACACACACACAGAGGCTAGGGCCCAAGATGGGCACAAACAGCATGTCCGGCCAAATATAGCAAGCATTCTCACTGTTGCACTCATGTTACATGATCCCTATCATTCCAACGTGTTAGCTTTCTGGCACAACACTGACACAACACTGACACAACACACTGTAAAGGACAATCTCAGCTTTGAAACTGTCTGAGAGCAGAAATAGACTTTTGCTTTTAGGGCCTTTGTAGGCTTGCTGCTATATATGTACTCTTACTGGTGATAAAAGAGCCAGTTAGCTCGGTCTCACTTCAACTTAATCTGGACACACTGTGTTGCAGTGATGTATAATTGTGTCTGTATAGTGAAGTGATTGTTTTTGAAGAAATGTGCCTACAAGGCTGTGTGGATGAGAAACAGAACCTAAAGGGAGTCAGGCTTCAGGCGTATTAGTGCTCTTACCCCAGCATACAGAGCCTCGCTGGAGTAGCCAGAGGTATTTAAAGCCCACAGATCACATGGTCAGAAGGACAGAGAGGTGGGAATACAAGACTCCCAAGGTTGCTTTTGCCTGGATTTAATTTCATTGCCTGGGTACTCCTGACTTGACAGTGGGAAGGAGAAGGAAGAGAGAGCTGAGGAAAGGGCCCACTGCCCCAGCTAACAGAAGAGGGATATGAACTGAAAGACACAAAACCAAAGTACGATTGAACCAGTGACAAAAGGCTGGGTGCTGCAGCTGTTACCTTCTCTCCACAGAAGGCACTGAAGGCTGGGGGAGTGCGTTGTTGTGTGCACATAAACAGGCTGCATTGATTTGCTGGGGATAAAAGTGGGGCAATGTGGGCCCTGGTAACAGAGCTCCTCTTCAGCTTCGTGCTGCTCGCTTTCCTGGTCATCAGCTGTCAGAATGTCCTCCATATAGCCAGCGGCTCTGTGCGGTCTGTACTCACCTACATACATGCTCAGCTGGACCGCGAGCTTGGTGAGGTCGAGGGAGTGGCTGATGAAGAGGAGAATGTCACCACAAGAGTGGTCCGCCGAAGAGTCATCCTCAAGGTACTACTACCAAAGAGAGAGAGATAGAGAGAGAGCGAGAGAGAGAGAGTGAAGAGAGGGACAGAGGAGAGTCAAACAGATATTTGGAGAAAGGATTTACAGGAAGGAAAACAATCAGGAAAAGGAAGAAAATATTGTTTGTTAAAAGGCTAAGGGATGCAATTTGGCGCATTTAATAAAAGGCAGGAATGATACAGGATAGGTTTTGTTGTAATAAAGATAAATGATTTGCAGGGTTTTCTGTAGCTGAGTGGGCATGACTTAAAGGACCAGCGTGCAAGATTTAGGGGGATCCATTGGCAGAAATATTGGCATTGTTGTGTTTTTGTTACCTTAGAATGAGCCCTTTATATCTACATGGGGAGCGGGTCCTCTTCCACAGAGCCCACCGTGTTGCACCGCCATCTTTCTACAATAGCCCAGAGTAGACAAACCAAACACTGGCTCTAGAGAGGGCCTTTTGCATTTTTTGCATTTTTTGCAAGTTTTGCTACACTGTAGATTCTCCTACACGCTTGGAAGGGGAGGGGTATTCAGTTGGTTGCAATCTGCAACCTCACCACTAGATGCCACTAAATCTCATACATGGGTCCTGTGTGTGGCAGTGAGGACACTGTGTACACTGTTGGGAAATGTTGTATGAGTTGGACAATGAGAACAAAGTATGAATCAGATCAATACAACAATAATAATTCATCCTCCAGTTATTGCTGTATGTGAGAATGTGGCTCATCTTGTGCTGTGATGGATGTAAATAGATTGTCTTGGACTTAACACATTTGGACTCCAGTTCTATAAAAAAGCCTGATGGACTCTGGCATTTTCTTCCTACTGTACCTTGGACTCTCTCAGTGCCAACAAACACTATGTGACTTGTGACTGTGTTGATTTTTGGAGGTTTTTGGAGCGTTATCCGGGTCTACACAGGCTCGACCTTCTCTTGTTCTCAGCTCACTTGACTGGCTGCAGGAATTTTTCTGATCTTATAAATAGCGGCGCTGATATGCTTCACATTCTTGGGGTTGTAACAGTATTGTCATGAACCTCATGAATTGTAATTATGAGTTTAACTAACAAACATTAGTGAACTCCATGCATCCCAACTGCTAGATTTACATACTTCCACAAGCAACCCTCTAACCCCTCACCCATCTGTTGTTCATCTGCCTCTCTGCATTTGTAATTAGCAGAGTTTATGGCATGCAAATAATGACAGAGTGGCAGCTGTGACAGTTATTTTAACATGCTTTAGGTCCATAATTTGCTGAGTACGAATTTACTTTTCACCATCCTGAGTTTACTTACTTACTTGTATACACATGCTCCAGAGTTAAAGTCCAGTACTTTAAAGAAGATATACTGGCTTTACTTAAATAGTTCTTTGATTCAAATGTAAAGGCAATGCAGTTTCTGGTTTAATAAAAGAAACGTTATTTAGGAATACTTCTCTATCCACAGGGTGATGAGGTTGAAGATCTTCCTGGGGAGCAAGTAAGCGAGGAACAGTTCACGGACGAGCATGGGAATATTGTCACAAAAAAGGTCAGTCATTTTAACATGTTTTTATAGTGTTTTCTTAGGGTTGCAATTGTCTATTTTTGTTATTGTCAACAAATCTCATGTGCTAAATGAGCCAAATCAACAACTCTTATATCCATCACCATTTCATTATATTTCACCAACTCTGACTTTTCATTTTTCAACTTGATATCCATTCTCTGCTTTCACCCACCACTCTCTCCCACCCTCCTGTGTGTATGTACATGTGTGTATGTGTTAGGTCGTACGTAAGGTTGTGCGCAGAGGCAAGGGTTCAGGTGAGGAGGGGGTTCAGGAGGTGAGCGTGGAGGGTTCACTGCAGGATGCCAACGAGCTGGAGATGGATGCTGAGCAGTTCATGAACTACGCCATCTTGGGCCGGGACAGCAGCAAGGTGGGCTTCTGATCTGCAGGCAGCTCTCTGTTTGCAACACCTGAGGCTCCCATTAGCTAGGACATGCAGGGAGCACTTAGAGCCCAAATGGACTGAATCAAATCAGATGATACAGCTGAACACCATCTGATGTCGGCCTGTTTGATTTAAATCCATCATGTACCTTGGTGCTAGTGAACAGGGGACTCTGTGCTGCAGTGAGCTGGAAAGTCTCACATCTTTGTGGTTTCACAGGCATCCCCTAAAGGTGCTTAAGTAGCTTAACCTGCATGAGCTTCAGTATGGTGTAGTGTCAGGCTGAGAGCACAGTTTGTGTGAGTTCTCATGATCTTAAAGGCTATAGCCCTGTTTCATGATGTGTCAGTCCTAAACCAGTAGAGAAGACTGAGTGTAAAGTGTGTTTGGTTAATTGTTTGATTGGTGACCTGTTACATTAATCTCCATTCAGATATTCCTGTTCATCTTTTGTATGCAAGAGAAACAAATGAGGCCAATTGCGCTGGCGCTGTTATTGCTTTGGGTGAAATACTCACTGACAATTCAAGGGTTTCATCATTTTAGTCATCACTAAGCTGCACCTTCAATTCATTATGTTTGTTTCTTACACATTGATGATTGAATGAATCCGTTTTGGCCCCATCACTTAACTCAATGATTCCTCTGTCTATTTTACCTTCATTAAAGTCTGTGGTCATTCAACTCTGACTGTGTGCTGTATCACTCAAACCTGCAAGACTCTCTGATTCAGAGTTCAGAGCTGGGTCAAATATTATTTGTCATACAAGTTTTTTCATATCTGCATAAAGTAGCAGATGGTTGGGGTTTTATCACATCAAGACGATTCATACTTCAAGGGTGTCCATCAAAGAATGTGTTGTTATGATTGTGTAAATTTTCTTGCACTTAGTGTTTTGTCTTATGTGGCCAAATCCCACCCATCTAGCTCAAGAGATCAAATTAAAATTGTATTTGCAAATATAATTTGATGCACGTCTCTGAATTCCAAATACTGTAGATGTTTCTGTTTCTTATCTTCAACTGTCTTTCCACTGCCACCCATCACTTCTGTCCTTCCTTGACATAATTTCTTTCTTTTTCCATCCTTTCCTCTCTCTTCACTTATTTGTCTCTCACATTTCTGTTATTTCTCCTCTGCTATCTTTCCTGTTGTTTATCCTCTCTTCCCTCATGGCACCATTTCCTCCCTCTGTTGTTCCACCTGTTTTTCGTCCTCATCTCTCCGCCTTTATCACTTCTTTTCCTTCATTTTCCTCTTTCCTCAACTTTGTCCCTTACTAACATTCCCTCAACCT
The DNA here is from genome assembly GCF_914725855.1 of Thunnus albacares. NCBI lineage: Eukaryota > Metazoa > Chordata > Actinopteri > Scombriformes > Scombridae > Thunnus > Thunnus albacares. Next base: position 20,682,912 of record NC_058107.1, on the reverse strand, counting down.
CTTGTCCTGCCCTTGTCATCCCACCTCTCCTCAATCCTTCCCCCTTGTTGTCCCTGCACCTCTCCTGCTGCCAACCCCTTCCCCCCTGATGAAGCCCGATACTGTGGATGTGAAGAAAGGTGCTCAGATAGTGAAATGTGCCAGTCTGCGGAGAGTTAAGCAGTGAGGCAGACTGAGTGCTGCGTCCCCGCAGGTACGGGACTGACCCACAGTGCCTCGACTGACCTGTGGGCAAAACCATTTAATCCAGTCTCTCTGGATTAAATGTACATTAAATTCAGTACTAATGATATGTAATGTGATGCTGGTACAGCAAAATGACACATAAATCTTCAGTTTGACTAATGATTTAAATGTAAAATGACACTCAAAAGAAATTTAAAAACTATAATAAATGAAACTCTGGAAAAAGAGTAATATAGATATGAATTTGATACACAGACCTTCAGTCAGTATCAATGCAGGTTGTATGGAGTAAGCAGACGTGTCAATACAAACCTGAGGTGATCTTTTATGCATCAGTAATTTTGTTTTTAACCTCATTAATTCTAAAGAGTAAATATAAATTTTCTTCCAGTTTTTACAAACACATCTTTTACAACATGAATAATCAAAAAAATCAGGCTGCTTGCCATCTGGCAAATGCTTTGATATGTTTATCTCAGATGTATGTAATTATATTTGTGCATAATGCAGACATGCAAATACATGTATTGAGCACAGAGTGGATTTTTGTTTGCTCAAATTAAATTAGACTTTTTGTGACAATTTTTCTACAACATATAATTACAATGTTGGGAAGCAATATTTTTCAAAAATGAGACAAATATAATTCCATACAGACCAGACAACACAAGTTTGATGCAAATAAATCATCAATGTTTTGCAATCAATTATATTAGGCTAATTGATTTCCTTGTGCATGTTGTGACCAGCTGAAAAAAGGGGTTGGTACAATGTGCTCACAGCAGAAAACATCAACAAAAAAGGATGCTGTAAAGAGACTGCTCTCAAGGTCAATGCTAGGCCAGTTGTGTGTCAATTGCTATCTGGAGCCACCATGGTGTGTGTGCGTGTGTGTGTATGGGTGTGTGTGTGTGACTTGCCCTTTCTAACATAAAGGTCATGACATTCCTGAGATTACGGATATTTCAAGCAACTCACAATTGAATGTTAAACTACTTTTGCCAACCATTATTGCTTGCTTTTGCAGAACTAATGTGTTGTTTTATAGACTGTTCAATGAGAGGAAAGTGGGTGATGTTTGAGCATCAACTAACGCAAAATTGAAAGACTGACATTTTAGCCAAACCCAGTAGCAGTATTACACTGATGTACTGCAGTTTGCATGCCACATGCTCAGTAGATTCTTTGAGTTTTTGCTCTGGTGAGTTGTAGCAAGAAGACAAAATGTGTGGCTTGTCCTGAATCAGCATGTTTTCCTCTCTCCACAGAGTTCTCCGCAGGATTCAACCCCTTCACCAAAACCATCCTACATGGACACATGACCAGCAGCAGCTGACAGACGGAAGAATACACATAAAAAGGCAGACGGACAGAAATGAACGGCAACAGACACCGACTTAAACGACAACCACTGCGGCTATGCCGACTATCAGCACGCACCGGAAGGATATGGATTTACTTGTAGTTTTTATTACCTTTTTTTTTTTTTAAAAGAACCCGTGGGGAAAAAAAAAACATCTACTAGTAGGCTAGAAGCATGATTTCGTATAAAACAAAAAAAAAACAAACACAAACAAACAAAAAAAAACTAGCAACCAAAACGTGCTTCCTGTTATCTGTATCAGCATGAGTGACTGCTGCCGCATGGCCTGTCTTTAACTACAAACACTGAGGGAATACATGGGGTGGGTAAAAGGGTGGGGAGGGATGGGGAGGAGACACTGCTGTATGGGACAGGCATGCAATGTAGGGTATGGTCAATCACTGGCCTGTTTTCTAAACCCACAGGGAAACGTTTATCACACTTAAGAAAAAAGGGAGACTAAAATAACAAGAATTACATAATCTCTAGGCAACAGGTTACTCCCCCTCCTCCCTGCCACACTCTTCCAGCTAAGAGCATCACAAACTAGTTTTAAACCTGTCCCAGTGCTCTCAAAGTCCAGTAAAGCTACAATTATCACCCAAGGATATCGGTGTTGTACATAATATCGTATGCACTAAAATGCTCTACGTGACTGTGTGTTACGTGTGTTGTTTATGTTATAAGATCCCTATGCGATGCCACTGATGCTGCTGTTTCAGGTACATAAGGAACTCCTCCCTGTTTTTCTTGTTTGGTTCATTCTGTCTGAACCTATATATTATTCTATATATCTTGAGATCTCTGTGGGTACAAGAACATGCAAATGTTGTGTCGCTCTGCCTGTTTTAAACGTCAGACTTTGGTGTGTCAGGTTGTTTGTTTCTTTGTGCTTTTCATGTGCTTTTTACCCTTTGCTTTTGACATGTTAATGTGTAGAGGGAAGACATTATTTACTGTACTAGGGGTTTTTGAGCTTTGGGAGGCAGGTTTCTGCAGTGAACCTGCCTCCCTGACCTTCTCTGAGAGTGATTTGCCTTGTGGAGAGGGTGGAAATAAGATATACCATGAATGACAGATTACCGCGAGAGATTAACCTTCTACCATCCCACATCTCCGCCTTTTCTCGTCATCAGTGTGCTGTATCCTTGTGAGGTTTGTGTGTTGATCAGATGTCTGCCTGAGCCAAAATCCCAGTACCTCTCTTCACCTTCAATCTTACCCTTATGGCCCTACCTCCACCTCTCACCCTCTCACCCCCTCATCCCTCCAGTCAGCCTTTCAGAGTAGATGTAGCAGTCCTGTCCACCTCCAGCAGGGGGCAGGATCTCACCTCCAGCTGTTTGACCTCATCATGCAGTAGGCCTATCTGATACCTGATAACACCACCACCCATGAGGTGAATTTATAGATCATCTCACCACCACCGGGAGATGTCACTTGATGAGGGTAACGTAGCTGAAACGCTGGTAATTATGTAGCACTGGTTCGACTGGGTAAAAGATGAAGAGTCAGCTGGAGAAAAAAAAGTGTTGCGTCGAGGGTCAAGGACGTGTTGAGCTTTGATGTTTGTCTCCTTGGCAATTCTTTGAAGTGTAGCAAAGACAGTCAGTCAGTCAGTCACCAATCACTGTGATGAGAAACTGTAATACTGACCCGCAACTGTGAGTGTGACCCTTCCCGAAGTGTGTCTCTCGTTTTTACTTTTTTCATGATTTTACTGTCTTAACTGTACTTGAGAAGAAGCAATAACTGCTTACAAAAGGAAAGGATTGTTTGAGTGTGTGTGTGTGTGTGTGTGTGTGTGTGTGTGTGTGTGTGTGTGTGGGTGTGTGTGTGACAGCAAGAGCTAGAGAAAGACTTTTAGGATCATAGTTCATGTTCTTCCTAAACTCGGGCTTTCAGTCTGTTTATCACAGCTTTAGGCTACTTCTCACTCCACTCAGAAATGATGTCAGTACATTAGTATCCAACATTTTATCACTTTGCCGCTTTAGAAAAGAAAGCTATTATGTTTTAATGTCGTTTTACAGATTTACAGTTTTTACAGTAAGACTGGGCAAACATTGGTATGACTACATACCAGCCATCCCATGATCTGCAAAGTGCCCAGTGTCTGTTTTTGTTACTCATCAGGGAATGGAGGTGTGTTAAGTCATAGTTTTTAAACCTTAATGACATTCATATGCACCTTGAAAGAAATCCTACTGTATGCACGCATGTGTGTGTGTGTGTGTGTGTGTGTGTTTGTGTGTGTGTGTGTTGGTGTGGGTGTGATTTTAATATCACATATTAAGTCCTGGATAATGGGACATTGAAGTTGTGATAATATCACAGGAAGTAATATTGCAAATGGACAAAGAGCAGAGGCTCTCAGATTATACGTGTAACTCTAATTCACATATTTTTAAAAGTTGATTTACCTCAATAAGCGTGCCATCTCACATTATATCAATTATCTACATGCATTTATTTCAAACCTTATGTTAGACATTGAAGGCTTTATTATAGTAACATTTGTAAGTCACGAAAACGTTGCAATAAGCACCCATACATTAAGTTTTTGTTTAGTACGGCTTTCCAGCCAGAGATGATGAATGTAAAGTCTTGGTATACTGTAATTCTTGTTATAAAGTAGTCATATGTGTTGGCTCTGTAACTATAGTAGATGATAGAGTATACACTCTGTTGTTTCAGCTCAATATCTGCTGATGATCATTAAACATATGACTTCATTCTCATTTCATTACAAACATACATGCAAATCATGTAAGAGGAGAGATTTAAAGAGCGAAGCCTCAGATGGGTTTTTCACATTTTAACAATTATCCCTTCATCAAATATTATTTCTATTTTGTTGTTTTTTTTTCAACAACCACAATAAGTCAGATGTCAATAATGAGCACACAGAGTACACAGCAGTGTAACGGTGTCTCACCCCTTATGTCATAGCATACGGTTTGCTCTCTAAGGGCTCATAATTATGGTATGCTTGGATTTGTTTCTGAAGCAGGGGACATTTATAAATCCACTGCTGATGTCAGGGATGGAGCGAGGGGGAGGGGGAGGGAGGGGTCTGATGAAAAGACAATAAGTGGGGGGGAGAAGCAAAGTTAGATGAAAATTGTGGGGGAGGCTTGGTGGCTCGGATGGCTAGTCTTTCAAGATGACAAGCATTTTTCCTCAACACAGCCCACCCCCTGATCTACTTCTGCCCCCTTACCAAATATAAGACTGAGCCGATTCTAAGGCTTCCACGTGGTGACAGTTTGAATGTGGATTGAACGGAGGAGTCGCAGAGGGAGGAGTGGTCACGGCAGAAAAATGAATAATGGAAAGCCCTGCACTGAGGGACTACTGAGATGATGCCATGCACCAAGTTCATGCAAAAATATTAACTGTTGCAAAAACTAGAGAACACATGTATATTCCTTTTAGAATGGATTGAAGACATTATTAACGCAATAGCATATTACTCAATACTAAGGAATGCAACTGCACACATGCACAGAAAATGTTTTTAACATAAAAGGCTATATATATATGAAATATATGAAAATATATATATATATATTTACTTAGAATGCTATGCACCCTTACTTGTCAACTGGGATTCTAGTTATGTTATGGATGTACTTTTAGCATCATACAGCTGTAGCTACCAAGAGACTGTTGAGTTCTGGGTAATGCCTGCAACCTGGGGATAAATAGGGGTCTTGTGGGTATTTTAACTTGTTTTGTTTGCTTTTTTTATTGTTATGGAGAGTCAAACATGAATTTAAAATATACATGTAAAAGCCTTTTAATCCAATCAAATCCGAGGACATCTATTGACAATTTACTCTGTACACCAGCTCAACATTTACAAAATTAATAAAGAAATGAAATGTCTTTGTGTATGGCGTGTATGCTTTTGTGTGAGATACCCACATCCACCCACACCGAGCCACTGCTCATGCCATATATTTGAACACAATGCTTTAAAAACATGCAGACATGCTGGATTTACCTGGGCCTTCTCATCTGCATACCACTGAGCAATTTAAAGCCAAAAAAGTAGCAAAAGTTTCAAGCTGAACTACTCTTCAAAAACATACATATAAATAGACAAATAAATGCTCTGATGCACAAGTGTCCATATTAACTATTCATGAATCAATTGAAATAATCAAAATGCAGTTCTATAAAACAAACAGCCATTGCATGTGTTTGCAAGAGGTTTAGGCTATACTTAAACTGGTGGTACCGTCACCTGCAAGGCCATACGAAGTTTAATTGATCCTTCTATGTTTATGTAACTGTGTGCAGAATGTGCACAAGCTGTATCTGCCAGTAGGGGGCGGAAAAACTTCACTTTGCCCAACTCTGGAGTATTTTTCCCTGCAGCCTGTCTGTCTGTCTGTGCGTCTGTCTATGTGTTGTTTTGTGTGCATGTTGAGGCTGAGTGGAAGTGGAGGAACGTGTGCTCAGGTCCTTTTAACAAAGAACCTGGACACTTTGTGTGTGTGTGTGAGAGAGTGCATGTTGTAATATGACACATTTAGATACTACCTTTCATCATTTGCACTTATGAAAAAGAGGTATTTATGTTTATTTATCTGAGCCATTCTCTTCTGCCAAGGCATTATCTGAAGCAGGCGCGGTGTGGCTTTGTTGTTTTGTAAAAGAGGAGGAAAACAAACAGGACTTTCTGCCTGTTTCTTGTTTATTTAGTTAGCTAGATATAGTTTATTTTACTTGAGAGAAGATGTCCACTGACTGCCAGAAGACCACTGCCAAGGCCATCCCGTCGACCAAGAGGGTGACCATCAGCGACGCGGAGCACATGCCCCACGACTACTCCACTACTCCCGGGGGGACTCTGTTCAGCACGACCCCGGGTGGTACGTACCGTTGTTTGTGTTGTATTTACATGTGTGTGGCGAAGACTTACCCACGACTGTATGTGTTTTATACTCTTGTCTAGCAAGCATCTGTATTGTCAGTAAGTGGGGAGAGTTTTTATGCTAACTCCATGAGGTCGGCTGCTGTCAAACGCCGCTGCACAAACAGCTGCTAGCTGAAGTTAGCTGCTAACGCTAACTAGCATGTGTGTCTGGTTGGTGAGACAGGAGAAATAAACACTGACTGACTGCAGACATAAACATAAGCTGTGATCCACCGCATGTAGGTATTATTAGATCCTCTCGTTACTGAGGTGCTTTCCTTTTAATTGAGATGCGGTTTGGGGTTTTATGATGGTGGGCTGGATCAGCTGATTTATGCAGTGGTGGAAAATAACAAAGTACATTTACTCGAGTACTGTACTTAAGTACAATTGTGAGGTACTTGTACATTACTTGAGTATTGCCGTTTGATGCTACTTTATATTTCCACTCCACTACATTTCAGAGGTAAATATTGTACTTTCTACTCCACTACATGTATTTGACAGCTTTAGTTACTTTTCAGATGAAGATTTGACACAATGGATAATATAACAAGCTTACTAAAATACAACACATCGTTAAAGATTAAACTAGTGGTTTCCAATCTTTTTGGCTTTTGACGTCTTACAAAAAGCAGTGTGTAGTCGGGGTCACATTTCAGATGTCTATCAGTTGTTAACAGCTCCACCAAATAGTGATTTTCCCTCTAAACTTCTCACATGGTTTCATTTCAGTAAATGTTCAAATGATCCAATATTTCACCAAAAATCAAAGATTAGAGGAAAAGTCCAAGAACTGAAAACAGATTTGTTTATCAGAACTTTGTTTTTTCTTCCTTTGTCACCCATTAATCATGTTACGACCCCTCAGATTTATCTGGTGACCCTTTGGAGGGGCCTGACCCCTAGGTTGGGAACCACTGCACTAAACTAATAAACTGTATATAAAGTAGTTGAAACTAGCTCCACCTCCAGCTTTAACTACATCAAGCTGCTAATACTGATGTACTTTTATTTAAGATTTTTTGTGCAGGACTTTAACTTGTAATGAAGTATTTTTACATTGTTGTATTGGTACTTCTACTTAAATAAAGGATCTGAATACTTCTTCTACCACTGGATTTATGAGAACAGTAGCGACACCTACTGCTGGTGACCACAAGTCACTGACAAATAAGCTGTGATTGGTGCTTTCTGTGTTATTTTAACAATATTTTTTAATGATATATGTTTAATTTGTGGTTAATTTTTGTAAAGGTTTGTTTGTAAGGGACATTTTATATGAAACAAGATCTGAACTCCTTCATGTGGTACCCCTCCTCTGTATGGTGTGTGTGTGTGTGTGTGTGTGTGTGTGTGTATAAATATTTATATACAGTCTTATAAAATACTTAATAAACAGTCTATGGTGTGGACCAGGTATTCCTCATGTTGTGGGGACTTAAATCTGTTTACACACAGTCATATGTGGGGATGAAGACTTGGTTTAGGGTTAGGGTAAGTTTCTAGGAAATAAATGTAAGTCAATGTATTAATTTCCTCTGAAGGGATGGAAACGTGCAGCTGATGTACAAACTCTATTAGACCCACATTCAGTCTATGGTTACACCCAAAAAGGAATCCTTGTCAAAACTGTCATGTCAGTCTTGTGATGCAGTTCAGTTAAACTTGAGCTATAATTGGCATTTGGCAACACATTCATTATTAACATGATTTTGATTTATGTTAAATACTGAGCTATTAGTTCCTATTTGGTGATAGCTTGTGACAGTTTAATTTTACTTTCTGTTGCTAATATTTTAGCTTTGGTTATATGTGTTTTTATCAGAATCAGAAACAGGTGTCTTGCTAAGTAGGTTTACACATACAAGGAATGCCATAGTATGTTGTAGTGCATAGCAGTCAAAAACTAGAATTTAAAGAGAAAAATACCACTGCCACAAAAGACAGCGAAAGACTATATAAATAAAAATTACAATATGAAATGTGAAATACTGTAAATATAGTAAAAAATATATTCTAAATGAGAAGAGCTATGGTTGGCCCATTCTTAGACTCCATTTAGTCCTGTTATCACCAGGGCTGTACAGACAACAATTTTTGTTACCCACTCAAATGTGTCTGTAGCACCGAGTATCGAACAGATAGCAAGTATCGAAAGTTGGCCTTTGAATCTTGTCAGACTTTTAGTCTTGTTTAGCCTTTCTTTTCTTCACATATATTCTGATGTAAATCAGAGTTTTGCAGATTTTAGACTGTTTCATTACGCAAAGTACTTGTACGACTGCTCGTGTCTGCTCTACATTCCACATTTGAGAGGTTTGACTTATTTAGTTGAATGAAAAAAATCTTCACTTTTGCCATTATACAGCAGAGCATTTTGGAATATGCTTAAAAATTATTCAGATTTTAGTGTATTGTGTAAACTGACTTGTTCTCTATCAGTACCCAAACCTTGGTTTTGATGGTCATCTTCGTCTTTTTCTGTCTCTTCACACATCAGGTACCAGGATCATCTATGACCGAAAGTTCCTGCTGGGGTGTCGCAGCTCTCCAGTGGCCAAGACTCCTCCACGAGGTCTGCCTGACATTCCAGGGGTGACCAGTCCTCCGTCCAAAGACACCATTGAGAAGGCTCGTAAAGGAGAATTACTGAACAACAACAACAACATCACCGCACCTGATAGCAACGACACTGGTATGTTCACAGTTCAGACAAACATTACACATGTCTGAACACCTTGCAGCCCTTAGATTTTTTTTAAATAGGCTATTTTTATTTTAGATATTTATATGGTCTCTGGGTAAAGCAGCATAAATCACTATGAGGGGGATACGTTTTTTTTCCCCACTGGGGATAAAAATAACTCAGACCAGACTCAGGCAGAGGCAGACCAGATGGGGGGAAATCCTCAACTTCCCCTCCAGTAAATCGCACCCTGGTTATGTCAAGTGTATCAGTAGTAGCCATTAGGTCATCAAAATATTTTTGCATTGCTGCAATTCAGTCTTTCATGGATAATGGTATCCAGTTTGTAGTTTTGGACACAGAATGCAAGGAGGCAATAGCCCGATAATGAGACTTAATTGCCATATTGTTTCACTGTATTGTTCAACATATTCCTGTCAGCCATGATGTCCATATTTCTGTTTAGGAGGAGTAATAAATGATTTTTATCCTAACCAACTGATAGTGAGTGACGTACTGTCCTGCAGACATCAGTTTTACTTGTCATGGAGGCCGTGGTTTTGCTCAAAAGGAGAAGTTAATGTTTTTCATGTTGTTCAAAGAAGCTGCGTTGTGGCACAAGAAGATGACTTCTCCATTCTTAAACGCTCCTACAAAGCTCGGTTGTTTCTCCTACTAGGGAAACAGCCATCAATAAGCAGAACACTTGACCTGTTTTAATCGCTGAAAACAAAACAAAACACGGGCAACAATTCAGAGAATGAGGAAGTGAACCTGATATGTTTTCTCGTTCATATTTCCTTTCATTTTTATTTTTAAATGGATTGACTGAGTACTTACACAAGACCATAAATGTATAAATTTAAAACATATTTATATTTCTGTTCTTTGTATTCAAAAGGCATACACATTTGATGGCCTTTCAAATCAGATAACTCTAATAATACTTAAGATATAATACTGCAGATACTGAGATAATACTGAGATACTGAGATAATACTGCAGCAAACTTATTCATCAGCATCTTAAAGCATTTTAACAATATTTTAGCAGGTAATGACAGACATGAATGTCTTCCTGACACAGAAATACACTATTTTATGAGACAGGTAAGAATTAATCCTGATTGTGTGGGTTTCTACTGTTCTGTTTGTGAAATATGTGTATTTGTGTGTTTTTAAGGTGAGGATGCACAGTTTGAAATGGATATCTAGGTGGTGCTGGAACAAGTATTAAGTTGTCAGACTTACCAACAAGATGCTGTGAAGGGAGGCTCAGAAGTACCTTCTCTTTTCCCATCATCCATTCCATGAAGACGAAGGTTCGCCTTCAATATCTCCGGTGTCTTTAAGTCTGTCTTTGTCAATCTACTTTGCTTGTTTTGTACAGAACAAATCTGTATTGAAACGTTTTCTGTCGGCCTCAAGGCTCAAAAATGAATCCTGTGTCATAAAGTGTGCCTTCCTGTAGTTGCTACAAGTTAAAAATTAACACTGAGAAGTACTTCACACCAACAAAGCCTCATCCCTAAGAATTGGGGTAAATGAATGAAAAATGAAGATCAAAGGGGGGAAAAAAATCAATTTGCTGATTTTTTTTATAACCATTCCAGAAGGATTGGTCTCTCAGTGTGCGTTTATTTCCACACATTTCCTGACACCTCTCCTCAGATATTGCCTTGAAATGTTCAAGATACTGTATAATTTTTGACTGTACTCTTAAAAACGAGTTCTTGACCTTCATACAGAGAATGTAGAACATAATTTTGTTGAATTTTGAAACGGATTTTCACATGGTTTGTAGGGTGACAAAAAACATTAAAGAAAACACCATTAAAACAAATATCTTCTCTTTGTCATGCATTTGTCAATGTGTATTCATGGTGTGTTCCTGGTCAGTCTAGTGCAAGTCAGCGGATTGTATTTTTACAGTAATTGGGGTCCTGACTTCAGCCAGTTCACTGGTCTGAATACACATTATCTTGGACAGTGAAAGAGCAAAAAAAGCCATAGATTTAGTTATTTCAGTGATCCATTCAGAAGTAAAGATGGGATGAACACAACACAATTATTTTTAATTAATATCTACAGTTTTCTATTTGAAAGAAAGTGTAAATCAAACATTTTTAAATGTTAAATCTCGACTTTGATGGGTTGCTTTGCAGCCTGTAGTGCTTCCTGTGCTCCTCTGATTCTGCACAAGTCATATCAGTGAAATTCCTCAAGAGGCTCACTGACAACTGATAACCTCAGTCAGCCGCCTGGATAAAGAGGGGTCAATATGCAACTGTACATAGCTGAGACAAACTCCTTCCTTCCTCAGTGGAGAAATGTCATCATGCAACATTTCCACTTCTGTTCCTGCCACCTTGTTGATTCACTGTGCCCAGATTATTCTAGACTCATAGTGAAGTAGCTCGCCAAGAGTCATGTTATTTTAAAGCCTCTAAATTACTGGATGAACTAGATGTCACTGTACATCCAAAGCTAAACAGTGTTTCACAAAACCTTTTAGTAAATGTTTTAAACGTTCTTTACTCTCCAGTTTCCAAAGATGGGAGAGTCAGGTGGAATATTTACATTTAATCATCCACGTATGAATATGAGCAGTTATGTTCAGCATGCAGTGCACTGGTGACCAGTCTAGTGTCCTTCTGCCTTTAACGAGTGCATGTTGAAGGAGACTGTAAATAAGAATAAATAGGAGAAGTAAAAAAGCAAAAACTATTTTTTGATTCAAGTGAGATGATGGTTTCAAAGTGCCCATTCACTGTTTTACTGATAGTGTGAAAAGCAAATGTAGTGCAACAGCAGATGTGCTATATTCAGTTTAGTTCAAAATAATTTTCCCCTCAAGTACACATCCACAATTCATTTACACACATAAAGATAGTCTAGAAATACAAATATGACAATGTTAAAAAGAGTTAAAACACACAAGGATTAATAGCAGTAGCTGGTCTATAGCAGGCCAACAATATCCAACACCACAAAGGCACATGTAAAAAGTGTCAAACTTCCATATGTTTGTTTTACATACAGGAAATCTAAAATACATTCCTGGTGGCATAATGATGTGCACTGACATCATTATTAAAATGATTATAACAGAATTTTGAGTAATATAATATCAAACCTTTGAGGCAGGGCCTATCACATCAGTTTTAATTGTGTGGTAGAGTGAGACAGTGTCTTAACACCAGTGTGTTTTGGACAGAAATGTTTGTCCAGGATGGAGTGGATGTGTGAGAACTCGCACATGATTTTAAGGTGAAGACACCTAGCTCCTGTTACTGTGTGTTGTCTTTTCTGGACCAATAGTGTCAAGGTCCCACCACACCTTCATGATTACAAATGGCCTCTCACCTAATATGGACATTGTACACTATAACTCAGAACCAAAGCATAAATAATCATAGGCCTGAAAGACATTTGTGACAGTGTAAGCTCCTCACTTCTTCAGGTACTATCATTAATCAGGTGACTAAAAGTGAAAGTAACAACAGAGCTCTGTCTGGTCTTGTGTTGGTTGTGAGGTGTGGATTGAACAGTTTCATCTGATCAGTTCCAGTCCACCCTGTCCTTCCTCCACAGTAGCTTCAGCATCCAGACGTTTTCACTCGCCCCGTTCGCCCACTGCTTTCTGTTTGTTTGGGGTCTAATCTTCCCTTGTCACCTCTGCTTCCTGACACCTCCCCACACCCCCTCCCCAAAATAAACAAGTGCTACTACTTTTCTCCCCCTCATTGATCCATCCTTCAGTGTGCCTTTTCTGTGTTGTTCTACTCAGCCTGCATGTTTGATCACAATCAACAAAAGAAGCCTGACCAGAAAGGGACACTAATGACTTCTGATGATGTGTGCACTGTAACGGGCCTAAAGATGTGGATTGGGGTTGAGGAGAGCAAATACACTGAAATGTTAGCTGGTCACTAGTCAGAAGAGGCAAGTGGGATTAAGATGCAGATGAGTATCTATGAGCAGGCTGAGAAGTGCTTTTTGTTAAGCCTGGAAGATTCTGCATAACAAGTAATGTGTATTTCATTTTGTATAATAGCTACTGCAAGGAAGATTCAATAGCACATAAATTAAATCCAGATAAAAACTGACAAACTAAGGTCATATATATATATATATATATATATATTTTTTTTTTTTTTTTTTTTTTTTTTTTTTAAATAACTAATCATAAAGTTGTTTATAGAAGCAAATAATGGCCTTAAAGGTTTGAATCTTATCTTATAGTAAAATCTTTATAGCACTGAAAGATTTGACTTTAAAAACCATATAACTGAATTCATTTGAACATTTTAATAGTAAATTTAAAATTTTGCTATCTCAAAAACCTTATTCCAGTATATATACTTTTCAGGGTTCGATCTAGACAGAAAATTCAAGTACCCAATATTCAAAAAAACATAAAACACAACTCTCATGTCAAAATATAATGTTTTAATATAGTTTTCATATTTTATGTACAAAATTATACACATTATTATATACATTACACTATATAAATAGATTAAACATATAATATTTCCATCTTGAGACTTTCTCCATACTAAAGACAGAGTATAATATTGTGTTCCACTCGGTATGGATGAGGTGTATTTGGGGTCATTCACCATCATAGCCTGTCATTTACAGTCCAAAATAAAGGAAAGAAAGAAGATAAACAGGAACTATGGTCATCTTTTGTTCAACTAAAGTTCAAGATTATGCTCCATTAAGAGTTTGCCCTTGTGTCTGCCGTCAGTGACAGCCACACTCTTCGACTATCATGTCCACATGGTGTCGCAGGGACAGATCATCGTTCTCATAGTACAGCATAGAGAGCGGGCTGAGGCGTGTTGGCACACAGGATGGGCAAGACACTCTTTCTGGCTGGTGATGTCGCAAGAGACTCTGCAAAACAAATGAATGAATCAGCAACTGTACAAAGCCATGAGATTGAGTAATATTCCAAGGAATCAGAGGGATTAAATTAAAAAAAAAAGAAGTTGTTATCTTACCTGCATGTATGCGTGGTTGGTTGGATGGAAGGAATCATCCAGAGGTATAGGACACTCTCCTTCACAGCGATATGCATTGAAGCGCTTAGGGTGCACAATCCACTCGTCCCAGCCGATGTGGTCAAAGTCCACCCACATGTCCACCTTCCGACAGAGTGGCCGCTGGACAGCCTCTGCTGCTGGTGCCACAGTCGGTGCAGCTCCACCAGCCACCATCACCCTCTCCATGCGGTTTCTTTTGCGGCGTCGACTCTGACTGTCACTGCTCGCTCTGTCCATAGTGACATACTTGGAGTTCTCCACTGTATGAATGAGACTATACGCTGCTTGGCCTTCCTGACGCACGTTATGTTTGAAGAATATCACCATCATGACCCGGTTTGTGGTTGGATGATGTATTTTTCTTTCTTGTTTTCCCAGATTCTTGATGAGGGCCTCCCCTTCATCCTGAACACCGCTCCCTTCATCTGTCTCAGGCTCTCCTGAGGCCTCCTGGCTCGACACTCCATCTCCCTGATACAGCCAGTATTTTAAAAGAGCAGTCACATTAACAACCTTCCATGCGGACATTGTGCTGTTAGGTGATATGCCAATGCTCCCCAGGAAAAGGTGCTCATCCTGGCATGATGTGCTGTCCGGGTCACAGCTCTGTTTTCGAGAGTGATATAAATCCACGATGGCACGCTTAGAGGCAGAGAAAGCTGGTAGTCTGATCCGAAGCTCTGCCAGCTGGACCAAGTCACTGGTAGAGATGGATGACATGTCAACCACGACTGTCCATCTCTCACCCACTTGATGGCAACCTAAAAATGAGACAAAACATGTAAATGGAAACTCACACAGCAGTCAGCCGTCTTGGTGATTCTGGGTAAACCAGATCCCTGGACAAATGTCAAAACACTGGGGTGGGAGGGTGAACAGGACAGGATGTGTATTGAACCCCCCTGTGCAAGGCCGTCTGAGGGCTAATATACACACCCTCTCACATAAAACAGAGAAAGCCTTTAAAGTCGAATAAGCATTTTGACACTTGCTGGGTTGTAAAAAGGGAGGGTCTGATAACACAGATAACGCACCAACCAAAGAGCTGCTGGAGGACGGAGCATGCTGAGGATAAACTAAAATATACAGTATACAACATAGTTTATATCCAGTGGTAAATGTAAAAAACACATTAAAACCATATGGATTAGTTTTAAATGTACCATACAGACACAATTAAGTTTACTCACCTTTTGCCATAAGATTTAAGACGGAGTCAGAATTGTGTGCTGACAGGTTGTCTCCCGGTATAGTAACAGTGTTGACAGCTACTGACGATGAGGAATCAGCAGTCCTGAAGGAGCGGTACAGCTGCATCATGTACAGAGGGTATCTGCTGTGATGATTAAAAGAGAGATTTCTGAATGCTAAACTGGCCTCAAGGCCTGTGTGATATCTGTGGCCCTGAGCAGAGAAGACAACTCCAAAACAGCAAAGAAGGAGCATGCAGAAAACTGTCTGGACTCTATCTTCCATTTCTGCTGAAATTCAAACAAAACCTCTTAACAAAAATAAGAGAGGCAAAGATCCCCTTCCTTCCTCCAGCTGGTCTCAGGCTGAAATGATGCTGTGTGCAGACGGAGCTCCAGACAGGCCCCTTTATAGTGGACAGCTGCCCTTTGATGACCCCTGACCACTTCAGGCATCTGAACAGTCCCTCTGATCACCAGAGCACATCAGAGGGCCAGAAAAAAAGAAAACATTTAGCCAAGGTCATTGTCCTGTCAAACTGCCTCAGCTTTTATATTCATTGAGGAGCGTAATCCCATTGAGATGTAAAAATCAGTTAACAAATAACACTTAAAATGCTGTACAGCAAATTAGCACCTTACTGTATATAACAAGTGATGGGTGTAACACAAATTATACAAATAAGGGAACTAAGAAAAAAAAGACAAAACTTTAGAAAATATGTGATAATAAAATGGACAGTACATCTCAAATTTTAGAAAGGTTTTTATTTATTAACATATGTCAAGAGCAACAATATCTGCTGTATTTGCTTGTTCCAGTCAGTGAGGAATGTCAAGTAAACTGTCTCCATAGTAGTAAAAGTACAGTATTTGTTTACAGGTTACACATGCTATATATTAAAATCACTTAATCGTTCAGTGTTTCAATCACTCAGCAATGTGCGTTATTGTATGAGGGTGAACATTTGTTCCTAAAATTCCAAGTAGAATAAACAGTACAGTAGAAGAAGAAACTTTATAACTACCCAGTATATCTAAAAACAAACAAACAACCAAGCAAACAAAAAAAACTGAAAAAAATGTAACAATCTTAAAGTTGAACCCCTTAGCAGTACCACATTCAACTAGCAACAACGATCTGTGTGTTTCATTGAGCATGGTCCTATAGAAACAGCAGCTTATCAATAAGAGATAACATTTTTAGTAGTCTATAGTTGCTCCATGCTAGATGAGGCTCATATTTATTAATGTCAGTTAAGAAACTTGAGAATGACTGAGGTCTAACTGGTCTGTTTCCCACTGTTGATGGTAGCTGATGAGTGTCTTCTCATAAAGCATTAAAGAAGTTCTTCACCTGTGTATGAAAAGGAACTTTAGGATCACAATGGATCAAAAACACATCCAGAAACAGAGAAATGTACCAGTGGAATAAGTTCTCATTGGATCAAAGACAAGACTTAAAAAATTAGGTCTCAAACATGAGGAGAGGGCCCTCATGTGGTTAACGCCTGCACAGCAGCTATTATGTCAAAGTGCACTAGATAAACACACCTGTGTTATAAATTGCTCCCGTGCCTCTGGGTCACTCTGAAACTCCACGCCGGCATCGAGTTGTAACACAGGTATGTGTTTCAACTTCTCAAAATGTATTCTGAAAAGAGAGAAACAAGCTGTATTAGACTCTGAGTCAAGGTAACAGCCTGAAGTCCCCAGACCACACACTGCCGACAGTCACCTGTTCACAGCCAAGCAAAAAACAGCTGTGAGGAATGGCATTCGAAATGGTGATTGTTGAACAAGACTCAGAGCATCCAGTAGTACGATGGCTGTACCTAAACTGCTGTTATTCATTTCGCTTTTAAAATTCAATTTGTTTAAATATTTCATACCAGATTCCGGTAGAACAATTTACAGGTCATATGAGCTGGATACTTACAGTTCCTTACTTTTATACATATAAAAACTGTGCACAACAGGTCTCAGATGGCATTTACAGAAGCCATCTGATTGTATCAGCTCAGTGTATCCTCCCTGACCACTGAGGCCATGTTGAAAAGATTAGGTCTTCGATGATTTTTTTGCATTTCAGCAGTGGTCACCAGAAACAGCCTTATTCAAAACATAAAGATCTAAAAGACACATGCAACACATACGTGATCCTATTAACACTCACTCAGTGCTCTTCTCAACAAGCCACCTCTCATGTTGAATGTGCAACTTATTCAGATAGTCAAGTTTCACCCCCTTCTCCTCTGCTCTTCCCCGGTGCTCCAGGCGCTCCATACATTTCTGAAAAATTCACAAAAGTACCATGTCACCTTTTTTGCGTACAAGATTCATGTATCTCTTGTATCTCTTGAATGCAAACTATGAAATCTCCTTTGTGCAAACCTCTGGCTGGGCTCTGAGGTAGATGATGCCCTCCAGCTCCACCTGGTGTCCAAACTGTTCCACGAGCAGAGAGTGCCAGTCCTGGTAGACGGCCCACTCTGTAGCGTTGATACAACCGAGCTCAAACATGTTCAGGGCGAAGATGTATCTGACAGGAAAGAGTGTCAAAGACAATTTTACAAGAATGTATTTCCTCAAAAACTTTCATAATAATAATAATAGTCCACCAAACACAGTGTTGTTTAGTAACAACACTAATAATATGGTGACAACATGTTAAATTTCTAACATTAGAGTAAGTCCCTGCCTCACTCTGGTAGGAATTATTTGTTTGACTAAACGCGATTTTGACACATTCTTGCACATATGGAAGGATTATGAATGCACAAAATAAATGGAGCAAGAAAAGGAGTTTCTAACTTCCCCGTCATGATTACCGGAGTCACTCACCTGTCACTGTAGACCGAACGCTCATACACCTGGACGGGTGTTCCCTCTGAGCTGATCAGGTGAGCTGGAGGAGGCTGCAGCTGTGTTCTCAGCCGGCTCATGCAGGAATACGTCTGGAATGTGTAGGACCAGCGCTGGGGGTCCTGGTACATCATCTCTAGCAGGTTGCTCACTGTCGTCTGGGGGGATGCATCTGCCCCCTGCGAATGAAAGCAATCGAGATAAGATATAGTCAGCTTGCTCTCATTTGATATTTGCTGTGAGCAGTTTTTAAGGTGAGGAAATGTGCACACCTGCGAGGTCCCACTTTCAATGTTCTGCCACTTGCTGACAGGTTCTGCCACCACCTCCCAGTCTGGACAAGCTGATTTCAAGAGTCTTGCAAAGGTCGACTTTCCAACAGCTGATATATAAGAGAACATAAGTACTGTATCAGTGGTGGAAAGAAACTAAGTACATTTACTCAAGTACTGTACTTAAGTACAATTTTGTACTTTACTTGAGTATTTCCAATTTATGCAACTTTTTACTTTTACTCCACTACATTTCAGAGGGAAATATTTTACTTCCTATTCTGCTACAATTTATTTCACTGCTAAAGTTACTAGCTATGTTTTTCTAATTTTTAAATGTGAAGATTTGCTTTTTTCCTTGTCATTATGACAGTTATTATTATTATCTTAACTTTTTAGAATATTAGATAGACAAAACAAGCAACTTGAAGACATCATTGTGACCTCTGGGAAATTATAAATTACATTTTTTCACATCGTTTTAACATTTCATTGACTAAACAATCAATCCACTCATCAAGAAAATGATCGATAGTGAAAATTATCGTTAGTTGCAGCCCTAGCAAGGGGCCAATTTATTCTTTAAGTATCATATTGATATTGATACTTTAAGTAAATTTTGCAATTAATACTTTAACTTGTAATGGAGTATTTTCATATTGTGGTATTGATAGTTTTATTTAAAATTGTCCTCCACTCAAAAACATGCTTTTCTTCTTGTTCCTACAGTTGGATGTTTGAGCTTCACTGTGCAGAATGATGTATGTGCAGAGATTGACACTTGAAGGCTGTTTTCACATTTATCTGCTGAAAGTGGAAAGGTTTCTCTGAGCTCATTGAAAAATCTGATTTTAAAGGGTGGACCCACAAGCATGACTTGTGCCATAACAAATAGCTTGGAGCTAATTGTGGTCCAATATTCAGCTTACACAAGTGTAAAGTAGAAACTTGAAGCCTCCAGTGCACACACACTGAAAATTGACTTTACGGTGAAGTAGGAGACATCTTGCGTCCAGCAGGAAAACTTTTGAAATGAAAAATATTTGCATATTCATACATGTCTATACATGTCTGGAGGGGATCTTTAAGTAAAAGGTCTCAGTACTCTCAATACTCAGCCACTCTACTGTACATGCATTGCCACAAACAGTGTGTATTATTACAGTACATTTGGTCTCTATGTTTAAGTTTAAAATACTGCGCAGATACTCTGATCTTACCAATGTTCCCCTCGATAGAAACTCTCTTCACTCGAGTTTTTCCATCCTTAGATGAAGCTGTACTTGACAGACACCTTGGGCAGGAAAAACTTTGCTTCCCTGCCTTATGAGCCATAGTAGTGTTACGTAAGCTTTTTGTTGGCTGGATCATGGCTTTGACTGCAGCTCGCAGGAAACTCTCGGATGTTTTCAACTGTGGAGGAGGCGCATTGTATCCAAATTTCATAGCCTGTACCAGACCTGTGTGGGTTTTAGATTTAGTAACCCGGTTTAACAAAACGCATCGATATAGTGCAGACATCATGACAGACATACCTACAATAACATGTGGATTATCGCATTAATTAGCACCTTAGTATACTTCCTAATGTTAATGAGCAGTTATTTTGCATCGCTCGTGTTTACAAGCTCGTGTTCCCTTCATACATCCTTGCTTAGCTAACATTAGCTCATCTTCTCCATGATGTCACCTAACATTTCATGATGAATAATCGTCTTAAAGCTAAATTTACAATTGTTATTTAAAAATTCACAAACTCAATCAAATTGTTACTTGGGCGCTCGCACTTTCGCCTTTCGTATGTTTGCTGCTTATGGTTAAAATTACTTAAATAAGTGAATGAAAGGAGTGACCTAATGCTACAAACAGTAGCAACCAAAAGCACTTCCGGTACACATAGTTCGTATTTTCGCAATAAAAGCCTTTCGACAAATCAAAAAGAAGATAGAATATTTTTTAAACGAAAATGTGTTTTTTAAATGTCAGATATTTGTTATATTGATTGTACTGTGTTGTACTGTGTGTAAACTTAGCTAAGTTTGTGGTCGTGACAGTTCGTGTAACAGGAAGTATTTCGACTTTGACTCAGATTCTGTGATCCATGACGCCATGAACGTTTTACCCATATTATACAAAGTATTATATATATGTACACACACACACAAACAACAGTCTATGGTCTTACCCTGCGACATTAAACATCATTCGACTATGAATCTTCAAGCTGTATAATTCTTACTTTCGGTTTATATTAATTGATTGTTTATCTCAAGATCATGCTTTGTTGATCTCTTTGACTTTTCTCTACAAAGAAATGCATTTTGATGTGGCATAGAAATGCAGTTTTAGGGTTTTTAGGATACAAGATTAACCCAGCCATTAAAACAAAAGTGATAATGGCCTCGTCACAGAATGCTGACACAAGTACACTTTGAAGACATCCAGTGTTTTATCCCTTGGGTATCATCTTGAACGTCTGTCAACCAATCAAAGAACTTTTCAAACTGGAACAATATGCATGAGACTGTTTGCTATAACCATAGAAATCATATGTAATTTCACCATCAAACAAATGGTAAATGAAACTGTCTGGATCTCCATGAGCACCAGCCTGTGTTATCTGTGACAAAGTTCACACACACATCATTCTCAATCCATAAACACAAAAGTTGCATGATTGTAATTAGCATTTACTTTCTAAAGTAGTAATGGTAGTAGTAGTAAATATGATCCAATAATTTAATTGACCTTAATTGCTTAAAATTATAATTCCACCATGTTTTGAACACAAATTAAAACCTTTTTAAAACTCTAAAAACTCTTTATTTAACAACTTATCACATCACATTTTATTTGTTTAAAAAAATCACAGTTTGTAATATATTTGAATATACATTTTGCACTAATTTAATCATAACATAAGACTGTTACAATTTGCATTTACAATATTCACAGCAAAGTCTATTCAATTTGTTCTAAATTGCAATGATATCACAGATAATGGCAACTGACAATTTAAGCAAAATCATCGCTTAAAACAACAAAGGACAGAATAAAATCAAGAATCTTTTGATCTACATCGATCACTGTTGCATCAGTAGTGATTGATTTCGCTCTCAGTAGCTTGTGTTTTTGATGGTGATCGTCTGAGCTGCCTCAATCTTGTAATCACTAATACCTGAAAGAAAAAAGAAGCATTGTTTAACCAACATGAAACTGAAGCAGCAGATCAAAAAAATAAGCTCTCTTAGCAATTTACAATATAATATTTGTGTGTGTGTGTGTTTGTGTGTGTGTTCTCACCCTCAGTGAGCCCTGTGTGACCAGAGGAGAGGTGCCAGTATCTGCGGTCACTCTGTCTGGCCTGCTCTCCATTCACCACACTTAAGAAAGGTCCCCACAGGCTGGTTTCCGTCTCAAACCTGCCACACAGCATCAAAGATCACTCACTGCTCGCAATCATACAATTTGCGTGAACTTAAACAAAAACTAAAATGCAAAATTATACGGACTCACATAAAGTCAGGATCGTTCTCCTTGAGGACGTTGAGGGCCTTCAACAGAGAGCTGCCCTTTGGTACAATAACAGAGTAACTAGCAGTTGCCCCGCTGGATGTCACCACATCCACTGTCACTGTCACTGTCACGGCCACTTCAGTCTCGCTTGGTAAATCCACCACAGTATCCATGGGCTCCAGCATCAGAGAGTCTGTAAAAAGACAAATACAGTTACAGACACAACCTGAAATCACCACAGAGGTAAGAAATAATATTGCACATACCATTTTCAACGAGGCACTCCTTGCTTTTAACTGCCAGGTAGGATTTCTGCTGGAGAGCTGGCAGAACCTGAGATATAGCCATGGGGTTGTGGTATGTGTTGCTTCTGGCATCTGTCCTCATGGCTTCCATTGAAGCAGCGCACTCTGCAACCTGGCTCCCCATTGCCAATAACGCCTTAAACACAACACATAATATTTAGGCTGAAAAGATTTTATTTCATTGGGTTTCAAGCGGAGGAAGAGAAGGGAAGACATACAAAAAAAGTAAAAAGTTCCTTACTTGCACTGCCAGGCCTGTGCTGAACTCATTGCCTATATGACCATCTTGCTTTTGCCCAGCAAAGAGCTTCTGCTTGATCTTGGTGAGGGCTGTGTCAAGCTGAACAGCATTCTGCACATGGGAACCAGACTCCTTCACACACTGGAGGGCCATTCCCGCCATGGCATAGGTATCTATAAAATATGCATTTTGGACAGATTGAAGGACAGTTTAATTCAAATCACAAGAAAAACAAAACAAGTAACTGAGCTGTTTGACAGTGAGACCCCTCGATTCCTCTCATGTACAAACATATTGGTGGAATTAACAGGACTGAAGCTAAGGACTATGTACAGATCACATCATAAGACTACATCTTAATTTACAGACCAATCAAAAGTATAGAGCACGGTTGTTTTACGACTCCAGATGTTACGGTCTTCAAGGATCATAGTAAGGATCTCTTTTGTGTGTGCATGTGCATACAATGTGTATGAAACCACATAGAAACTAACCATGTCATGTTTAGGATGTAGTTTTCCTACATTAACTATTAACAATCTTAGTGGTAAGTAGGCTAGCATACATCTTACTGAGAATTTATATCATAAGAATTGACACATAGTGACTGGAAATAACTGATTTCTTACTTATTTTAACAGCTAAAAGAAAACCTTCAGAGGAGTTTTTACTCACCTATGCTCTCGCTGTCTCCATGTTTGAAGTGTTCATGTTCTACTGCCTTGATGAGCTTGTTGCTGACATGGTTGTTGACCCTGACGCCGCTCACACACAGAGCAAGCACACCCAGAGAGTACTGGTAATAATTGGTCAAAGGGCGGTGGCTGACTGCGTACAGTAGAGAAGAAATAAAAGAAACCAAAAGATATTAGAACATGACTTCATGACAATGTTTAAGTCATTAAATGGTATTTTGGTATGTGCTTTTTTCTCCAATGCCACTGCAAGGTTACTACAATGAGGGAAAAAAAGGGTCTGTTCAAACTGAAATAAAAATGGTTATGTCAGTGACTGAAAAGTAATCTGCTCTGTGCTGCTGAATTCTATGAAGAGATAATGTATTAACAGTGTCTGCCTGTAGAATATGAAATATGAAAGAAAGAAATCATAAAGTTTTGAATCCTTTTGAGTTAAAGTAGATTCCAAATATCTTTTCGTTTTCTTTCTGAATACGTATCCTCAATAAAGAAACTTTGAAATCATTTTGTAGCACAATATGAAAGGAACAGACTGATGAACAGCCCTTTATGACATCTGTTGGCCTTCAGTTCAATTCAAAATACTTGATTCGTCCCTTGAGGGGCAATTTGAGGCAATTTAGTTTGCAAACAAGTACACATATACAATTCATTTACACACAAAAGGTCAGGAGAAAACGTACATGCAATGTGCTGTTTTTCTTGTTCCATCTGGTTCTTCAGGTGTGTCAGCAGCGTCTCACGCTTGTCACCGACGGTGAAGGTGATTGTGTTGAGGTCATAGCAGGAAGACTTCAAAGCCAGAGTGTACAGAGCCAACTGTCCAACCACAGACTGGCTGTTGGCGAGAGAGCTGAGGAAGACACAGCAGACTGGGGTTCAGGCAAGAACATCAAGGAGAAAGATTCATTCAATGGATATACAGATTTTAAATAGCATTACATTTGTTTTGACACAATAATTAGAAACAATTACTTTTGAATGTCATTGTGCAAATGACTTTTCAGTTTGTTCAGGTGTTCACCCTCCTTGGCGAGGTTGTGGTTATCTGAAAGTCTTAACGCCAAGTGGACACTGGGATTGGGGAGTCCCTTCTGGCTCTCCAGAGAGCGAAGGAGATCCTTATTGAGTGACAGGAGCAGCTCACTGTTGGATCCTGCTGTACCTGGATTAAAAAAAAAAAATTCAAGGAAAAAGAGTAGCTCAGAAAGTGTGACCACTGACATAAAAATATTTCATTTGCTCTCTCTTGCTGACATCAACATGAACTTTTAAAGTCATTGCAAAATGACGGAACTGCTGCATCAGCATTCACAAGAGGAAACAAAGGAATGATTTGTTCAAATCCTAAATTCCTAATGTCTCCTCTTGATGCGATATTCATCACTGAAGATCAAAAAGGTGTCATAATTCTCTTTAAGTTCAGGTCGTTTGCATTACTGATGACTGATGACAATTGCACAACTTTTTCGATAAGCAAACAACATGAAGACCATTCAAATTCCTAAATACGTAATTGCAAAATCTGTGAATGTCCAGACCACTGAGCCAATTTGTATTTGTAAACTGGATTCTTTCCAGAGTTGAGAAAGATTTGGTGAAGTCAGTCAGGGGTTTGTTGAAACAAACAACTGAATTTAAAAAGCACTTTAATTATTGGTGATCGCTGGATTTCAAGAAAACTTACCACATGGCTTACTGGAGGCAAAAGCCAGTAGTCCTGTGATAATGACCAAAGAGTACATCCTGGAGTACCTGTATAACGCAACAGCGACAATAAATCAACACATTGACCTAAAACGTTAACGCAACAGCTGTATTGTAAGACACGGAGATCATAAAACTCACATATTCACGAGAAAGGAAACTACACAGATGTCGAACAATCAAACTAAAAAAAAAACGCAAAAACAATCAAACTTAAATAACTGCAATATACCTATGGATTAAATGCACAACTATCTAGTCAGTGATGTTACGTAAATATTACAAGACTGTTATTACAATAATTTTACATCGGTATTGTAAGAAACCTGTGAGTCTTTTGAATTTCGCAGTAAACAATGATTTGTTACCTTCTCAGAGAGAATCCAGAGGCAAGACTCAAAGCTAAGTGAGGGAACAAGCAGAGACAACAGCTTCTAGTATTTCACTGTCACATGACTCGTTATTTGAGATGACACATCGATGAAAAAAGCGAGAGAGTCCCTTTAAACACCGCCGTGGGTCGGAACATAAGCAGGAAGTTGGGGGGAATTATCTTGTCAAGTGCTTACTCTTCGTTAAGACGGATACAATAAAAGAGGCAGATACTTATCTAATTGTACACAAATCATCTTCCGGACTCGATTTGATAACTGAAGTAGTAGCTGGAACTGGTACTATGATCACTACACAAAAACTTCACTCAGGAGATAACTTTGCTTCTGTACCTAAACGTGTTTTACACAAACAAAGCCTGTGTAATTGAAGTCGTTTCCCCACAATTACTACAAGTCCCACAATTCACCTGATGTAACATGCGCACCTTCTAGAACCTTGACGAGTCTTCTGCGCGACTCACTTTTTCAGAATTAGCTAGCTAACGTCAGCTAGCTTAACCCAGCCTACCTCCCAGTTCATACCACAGGCACCACTCATTTGGGGACTATTTCTGCTCGTATGCGGCATCATACTGTTAGACTAGTAAGGGCTGAGCATGCAGAGCCTCTTTCCGTTTGCTAATGGGGATAGGCCAAGAATAGGCAATGTAAACGGAACGAGGACTAGTTAGCACAACAACAACAACACAAACAGCAAGGGGCAGAACAGCTGAGCTGCGTAGGTCGGTCTGTATATGTTTCTGGTTCATGTACAGCTGGTATTTAGAGATGAGCTGTGAGTAATGGCTCATTTTATCCGTAATGTTACACATTAAAATGTAACGGCAGCGTTGTAGTTAACGTCAGTTTAGATACGCAGCCTGCAGGCCGCGTCTCAACAGATTTCTAACTTATTTGCTAACACGACATACGTCATGTAGCTACAGAAAATACCTTCATCAGTTCATCTGATTGGTATCAGTACTGATCTTCCAGATCAGATCAGTTTCTGGATATCTACCCGTGTCTCTCTTCAAATCATTTCACTGGACCACCGTGTATCACTCAGCCCCCACAAGCAGTGAACTGGGGTTTCTGCCAGCCATGTATTCATTTTCAGGCCCCACAAGCCTTCCTGAATTTGATCTCGGACCTCCAAGTACACCTGGTCACCTACAGAGAGCAACACGCTCTAACAGGTGAGCTGCTGGTTCATTTTGGGGTCTCAACTGCACTGCATCTGTCTGCAACACTTGACGTATCTTCTGTTTTTGACACATCTCTCTGTCTCACAACAGCTGGGAAACACGATGCCAAAGGAAGCACAGGAGGAGAGTTGATGATGAGTATGTGAGAGATGGGAAGGCTTACTGAACATTTAATATTACTTGTTATAGTTACTTAGGAGTCTAACAATAGATGTTTGTTTTGTTTTTTGTTTCAGAGGATGCCTTGCCAAAAGGAGGAGGTTGATGGTGGAGGCAGAAGTGGACATTTCACAAAGCCCCAGCACTAGCACATGTCAGGACTGGCCTCCAAAAGCTGCCAACAGCTGTCCTCCTCTGTCTGCACAACAAGCCAGCCCGACACTTCCACAGCCCTGCCCAGCACCTCAGAACTTGACTTTGCTGCAGCCTTCCTCTGCCCTGTCCCGAACTGAGACAGAGAGCTCCTGCATGGAGATAGAGGCAGCTCAGAGGAAACTTCAGGAGATCGAAAACAGGTGTGCAACAATATGCTTTCAAGCTATAGTAAAATTAAGTAGCATAGAGTTTCTCTGTATCTTCATGCATTATACAAATTGCACTAAAAGTAGGGGATTATTAAGAAACAGTCAACTTATTTGACTGATTGTCAGAATTTGACTACAAACTGACACCACACGACCTCAAACCCTACGCCATCTTGAAAAGAAAATGTATATACAGTGTGTGTCCCAGCAATAGACTAGACTTTTTACAGATTCTCTGTTGGTACTGCCACAAAACAGGTCTGTTGATAGAGAGTACACATGTAGCATCATAGAAGTCACCACAGTCACTCCTCCTGGAGTGTCAGACACAAATATTCAGCATCTGCTCATGTTAGTGATGTATTCACATGGAAATAAAAACATGGAAAACACTGCAAAGATAGAGTTGTTGCGTCCTGACCGCACAAACCGATTCAAAGATTTTTATGCCCCTTTTCAAGTTATTTGCTTGTGTTCTTTCCCCATTTACAGCAGTCAGAATGGGTTTTTTTTTACTCTCAGTGGTAGTGAGGGGGGGTTTGGACATTGTCAACGCATACTTTACCCACTATTCCTTCAAGTGAATGCTGTAATATTGATGTATCATAGAATAATGCTGGAGGATGACGATGAGGATGAAGATCTCGATGTAGAGCCAGCCCCAAGACGGCCGGTGCTGGTGATCTCAGACAGTTTAAAGGAGGGTCTACAGCGCGGCATCAGTGACATCCTCCCCCACACAGTAGCCCAATCTGTGTATGTTCTGTTCTTTTTGTTTATCCGAATGCTGAATGAATTTTAAGACTTGATGTCTAACATGATGACACTAGAACAACATTTGTTGAACATGAAGCCCATTCAAACTCATGGAGAAGGTAATTGCAAAATCTTTGATTATCCAGACCAGTGCGCTTATTCGTAAATTGGATTCTCTCTGGAGTTCAGACACTTTGATGAAGTGCATCAGGATTTGTTAAAACAGTCATGGTAAAAAAAGGCACTTCAGTGACTGGTGATTGCTGGATTTTAAGAAAAATACTTACCTTATGGTTTACTCCAGTAGTCCTGTGATAATGAGTGCATTCTGTAGTACCTGGAAAAAAAGCTACAGTGAAAATAAATCAATATATTGTCCTAAAATAGTAACGTAACACATATATTGTAAGACAGAGGGATCACAAAACTTCCAAAGTTTTCACATATTTATAAGACAGGTAGGTACACAGATGTCAGTAAACTGTAAATCTTAAATAATTGTGATATACTCATGGGTAAATACATAATCTGTTCAGTGATGGTAGGTGCTGTTATACTATTACAGCGCAGCATCAGCGACATGCTCCATCACATAGTAGCCCAATCTGTATGTTTTCTTCTTTGTGTTATCAGAGTGTTGAATGAATTTTGAAAGACCTCATGTCTAACGTGAATCATGTTCCACGGACAAGAATTTCTCCCTGGAAAAATTCTCCCTGGAAAAGCAGCTGTAAAAGACGCATTTTCTTCCTTGCTGATTATTTTTTGCCTCTCATCTTTCTCCTTCATACATTTAGGAGCCATTCCTGCATGGAGTTGGTGTTGTGGCGGCCACCGGATGATCCCTTCTGTCAGAGACTAAAGGGCTCATTACAGAAACAGCGTAAACAACAGACAGTATCTCGGCAACCCCCGACGCCGTGTCCATCTCCAACCCCTCACAGTACCCTCAGTCCCTCCAGTCCACCTGTAGACACACACTCTCCTCTGTACAGTTTTCCTGCGACCCACAGCTCTGGAGAGGAAGACATGGAAATGTAATAGTATATGCCAAAGCAGAAGACTGGACATGTAGTCACATTAAAGACTATAAAGGACTCAGAACCACTTTAAGTTGGTCAGTTTGGCAAGGTGTGTTGGCTTTACATGAGTATTGTGCTGTTCTGGACAGTTTGTACAACACATCGTCTGCTTTACAATCACTTACTTTTGATTTTCTGACTATAATCCCAGGCAACTACAAGTAAGATGTTCATTCAGTTAAATCTCCAAGGCGACAGTCACAATCTCAAGACCCTGAAAGGTTTTATAGGCTGCCTTACATAACCTGTTTCATATAACTTATAGGAATGACCTTTGCCCTTAGTAATAATAATTTGTATATAATTTTGCCAAAGCCTGGCCAACAACACACTGATTTACTGTAAATATAACCTGTTCTTTGTTTGACATCAGTGTGTCATTGAATTTTGTATTTTTATGTTCAGTTTTGGGCCTAGTTAACAGAACACTAAATTGTTCCT
Organism: Thunnus albacares; assembly: GCF_914725855.1. Classification (NCBI taxonomy): domain Eukaryota; kingdom Metazoa; phylum Chordata; class Actinopteri; order Scombriformes; family Scombridae; genus Thunnus; species Thunnus albacares. Next base: position 20,653,515 of record NC_058107.1, on the reverse strand, counting down.
GTGTGTTCACATTTGCTCACAGCATGACTTTCTGCTCGCAGTTGTACTTGTTGTGGTAGAAAGATTATCTTCCTATAGTGCTTAGCAAGTACACCATCTGTGAGCTTTGAGAGAAGTCATGGAAATGCACCTTTTATGATTTGATTGTATTTTCATATATATATATATATATATATTACTGGAATTGCAACCAGCCATTGAGTGTTATTACTTTATATTTGTTATCAAATAAAATTTTACATTGTCAATGTAAAAAATTCTACATGGCATAGCTGGTTTTCATTGGATGAAATGTATTAGGACAAGTAAGGGTCCTAGAATTGACCCCTGTGGAACGCCACTAATGTGATAGACCATTCACTTATCTCATACATACATGCTGTACAAACATTGAAAAAAATCTCTAAAGTCTCTAAATTGTCACACAATAGTCAAAGATTTTACAGTGTCCAATGACATTTTGATTTTATTCAGGCCAGGTCAGATCATCAAGGGCCAGCTCTGCATCAGATAGTTTCCTGAACCGAGACCGATGTTTATAAAGAAGGTTATACTCATAGGGCTGCAACTAAGTTATTTACATTACAGTATCATTTATCAGCCAATAACTTTTTTGATTAAAATGTCCCAACCCAATTTTCCAGAGTCTTAAGTGAGGTCCTCAAATGTCCTGTTTTGTTCAACCAACAGTTCAAACCCCAAAGATATTCAGTTTACAATGATATAAAAACAGATAAAAGCAGCAAATCTTCACACTTCAATTATCAAAAAATTTGTTGATTAAATTTCAAGCCATCAACTGATTGGTTAATTGACTAGTCATTGCAGCTCTATATATTTATTAAATGCAGACAATATTCTTGTTAAATAAATATGTGTTCCTCCATGGCTTATACCACAGGAAGAACTGAAACAGGGCCTCTTCCTCTTTTATCTAGCCTGCTTAAATACCTTGTGAACAGCAGCATGGCTGATAAATTATAAATGAAATATTTTAGATTACACCATTTCACAAAGTTAATAGTTTATATGAAAGTTTCATGCTAACGACATAATTGTCTTGAACTTGCCAGGTAATTAACTTTTTTTATTGTACAATTTAACATCATGTTACATTTATGATGGAAACGTCAGCTTTGTGAGGTTACCTGACATTTCACATGATCTTTAATCTTCAGAGAAATGTCAGTTCATCACTCATTCACAGTTCACAGTAACCTTAAGCCATAAAATTTGACTTAAACACAGAGGAATGTGAACTCAATGACCAAATATATGGTTGTGTCATTTGTCACCGTGACCTGCTTGTTAATCTCTTATCTTAAGTGCACGTAACAGTGAATGACTCATCTCTGTGGTGAAGCACATGCTTGAAATGCTTGAGACTCAGATTTAACCTCATATCACTGGTGTATTTGCACACACACACAGTAAGGTCCCATGTCCTTATCTTGGAACTGTCTTGATGGATGAGTAACTCTGATTTCCAGCACTGTCTTGACATTGATTGATCTGTAAAAGAGAAACCAATATTAGCTGCTACTATAAAGACAAGAGCAAAAATAATATTTGAATGGAAATGATAATACTACACACACAGCAGTATGTTCCTTGTTTTTACAGATTTATTTAGTTTTATGCGCCAATCCATTCATTACATATGTCTTGGGAGCCTCAGTCCATTTTCTTGAAAAATCGATTTGTGCTTTTGGTTTTGTTTTATGGGGTGTCTTGTGCAATTTTCCCCCTCGGCATTATTACTTGAGTAATATAAATTAAAAGTACAAACATTTGCAGTATGCTCATTATGTATCACCACTTAAATGCAGTTGGCAGTTACAATGAAAGATGGACGACTCAATTTAACAGTAACCCACTTTTAGAAGAAAGCACTCACTGTCATAAGATAGGATCCTGACAAATCTGAAGGGCCTGTATTTAGAGGTGATGGGCTGCAGGTGTAGGTCTGGTTTTCTACTCGGAGTTGCTTGACTCTGCTCTGGAGGTAGCGCAGAAGTTTTAATGAAGCCACATCTGAGGGGCTGTGAGAGGCCACAGGGTCCACAGCATAAAACAACGGAGAGCAAACTGAATTCTGAGCTTCCTGATGGGGGCAAGACACAAGGAGAGATAGATGGATTTGTCAAGAAATTGTATATTTTTGTTGTGGTTGCCAATACATACAATATATAAGTATTTTCAGGTTACATATCTATAAGAGCTTGATGTTTATGCTCACACATTTACCTTTGCACTAAGCTTCATCTCTACTTCAGACCTCTCAGAGTTTTCATGCCTCTCCTCTTGTGTCTTTGATGTCTTTCTGGAAAACAAACAAACCCTAGATTTGAAATGTTGTTGCAGCAGGTGTGATTAACATTACTGCATGAAGGAGGAATGGGTTCATATTTATAGTTTATGTTACATCTATGGTCTAAACAGCATATCACAGTGAGTCGAGGTGAGATCATGCTTTTGTCAGGACAGACAGCTGGTTAGTATGTCATCTATTCTTCACAGACAGAAACCAGTTACCTGCACCTTAACAACTTTGTCTTGCACCTGTAGGGTGGCAAAAATGAGAGCAGAACTTAAATATAGGAAGCAAAATTTCCATTGTGTGAATCAGTAAGATTCTGGGCCTTTAGGAAGAGAAGAGCAAGTTGAATTTTCATTTCTAAACAGAATGAGAAATCCCTTCTCCACACTTAGAAAGAACAAAATGAACTTAGTTTGGAAGATGCAGTTTTCATGTTTGGCAGGTTACCTTTCCAGTTCAGCCGTCAACTCTTCTTCAAACTTGCATGCCAGACGAGCTACAGTCTTTTCCTTCCACTGGCCCATGCTCCTCTGAACCTGCCGGAGCTCCAGGTCTTTGGCCTTCAGCTGCTTGCGAAGAGATGCTGCCGCACCTCCCCCCTCACCTCCTCCATCACACATATGAGCCCAGTTAAGACTGCTCAACTCCTCAATGTGCTCCTGAACAAATGTGATGGGGCATAACAATCATGTTATACTGTGATTTAAGTTTTTTTTTAATGTTTATTTGCACAAACATGAGCTGTACAAAGTGTGTAAGTTCATACCTGAATGAGACGTTCCTTCAGAGAATCCAATGCTTGGTCTCTCTCCATCCTCAACTGTTTCCTCTGAATGCTCAATTCTCTCTCCTGAAAAAACAAACACACAAATATGAACTTTAGATGTGTATAAATGTGTACATTTAATGAGCTGTATTTGCGTGCACCAGGCACCACGCTGTGTGTATAGTGCACCAAACTATACCTTGTCTTTTCTCAGCAGCTCAGTTGTTTGCCTCTGAGACTCAAGTTTCTGATATAGATGGCTTATCAAGTGCTTCAACTGGTCTCTCAGTGTTTTCAGTTTTGCAAGACCTTCAGCTACAGTGGGACTGCAGAATAAAAAGGCATCAAAATTAGAAGCTAATTGATAAGTTAATACACACCATGGTATCTATACAGTATTCTGATGCAGATACAGTATGTTTGTAATACAGAGCAGGAGGGTATACCTGGCAGGAAGTTGCACAGTACTTCGTTTGGCTCCCCTCTGCTCCACTAAAAGGTGTAGATGCTCGCACTCTACGCCCAGCTCCTGGGCCCAGTGCCTGAGCTGCTGTTCTTGCTTGGCTGTGGTTTGGTTATGGCTGCTCTCCTTCTCTTCCAGCATCACTTGGAGCCTGTCGGCCTCTTTCTCTGCCAGCTGCACAGCCTGCTCAAGCTGCAGCACAGTCCTCTGACTCTCCTATTACCACAGACCACAACAAATTAGTTTTTCCACAACACCATATCCCTTTATGTGCCTGCAAATGTTTTCTTGCACCTGTGCCATGTGTCTCTGCAATCTCCGCAGCTCTGCCTGGTGCTCCTCTTTCAGTGATTTGCAAATCACAGTGAGCAAAGACTCCTGCTCTCTTTGCTGCACACAGCTTTCACTCTCCAACTCCTGCACTCTCTTACGGATGAAAAGAAAATCATGCAAGAACAGACAATGTAAATGTATTGCTTTATTTAAGGTGGTAATGTTACATGTCATGGTTGAGAGTCATCTTACTCTTTGCAGCTCCATCACTTTATGTTGAAGAGCCAGGGCTTTACTCTTCTCTCGCTGCATCTCACTCCTCGTGTGTTCCAGGCTCTTTCTGTTCTGCTCCTCCAGTATCCCACAGTGTTTCTGCACAGCTTCCACTTTCTCTGCCTCCCATTTCCCCCTCTCCTCCTCTATGGCTTTGTGCACCTGAATAAAAAGTATACTGTGCATATCATGAAACCATAAAGACGAGGTTTGCACAGGTCAGGCGGAGGATTTTCACAGTACCTTTTCTAATGCTTCTACATGCAGCTTCTCTTCACGGTGCTTTGCCTCCTCCTCCTGCTGCTCCAGAGACTTCCTCAGCATCTTTGCTTCTTCTTCTTTTAGCTGCCAGATTACATATTTAAAAGTAATTCCCATTTACTGCTTTTACTTACTACTGTACTGTATATGTAGTGCATAGTGAAATAAGTGAAAATAACAGTGGAAAGTTAGGCTTTCATACCCACCAGTGGAACCCATACTTAACTTATAATATATGCATTCATGGCAGTGCAAGGTACTTTGGATAAAACAGTTCACTAAATGGTTTACAATGAGACATTAGCAGTGGATGTCATTGTCTTAGGAAACACGCTGACCTGAAGGGAACTTTGCATGGACTCAATATGTCGTGCGAGAGACTGGGCTTGTTCTTTCAAAGCAGCTTTCTCCTCTTCTGCCTGCGTATTAACCTGAGGACACAGCAGCCACGAGGATTGCTACGTCATTATTTACAACATGATGATGTCATTTGAAGAATCAGTATTTTAGACACATTTGTCACCTTTTGGATTTGTTGCTCGTGAGCCAAAGCCAAATCCTTCTGCTGCTTCAGTGCTGCCTCCTGAAATACAAAAAAAGCCCAAATTACTTAATGTTACTTAGAAAAACTATGACTTATAGAGTTACAAACCTCCATGCTTACAATCATTTTATGGGCCTGCTCTCGAGCTTCTTTCAGTGCATTGTAGTGCTGGGATTTCAAGTGTTGTAGCTCCCCCTTCAGTTCATCTCTTTCTGCTTGTAAGAGCCCACGTTGCTCCTGCAAATCTAGCAGCTGCAGCTCCTTCTGGGCCACCATCTTCTCCAGTGTTCCCACTCTGATCTTGCATTCTCCCAGTTCACCCTGCAGTTCACATGCTTGACACTCTAAGGCCTAAGAGAAGAAGAGACGGCAAAAATAGTTTGGATACTTAATACACTAAAGTAGATGATGAGGTGCCATTGGCTTGACAGATTATTTTTTTAATATTAGACATTAGAATGACGACAGAAGGTGTCACCTCAGTCTGCTCTTCCTTCTGCTTCTGTTTCTCCTCCAGACAAGTAAACCTGTTCCTCAGTGAGCTCTCTGCCTCTGTGACCCTCTGGAGTTCCTCAAGAGTCTCCTCCAATTTCTGCTCCAAGATCATACATGAAAATGTCCACAGAAATATTTAAACACAAAATCTTAATCTTAATTCACACAAAACAAATGCAGTTATCTTACAGTACATTGCAGAGAACTACTCACAATACCCTACAATTTGACTAGCTTTGTTTTACTTTTGTTCCTTTATCCAAAAAGTCACTATATCAAAACAAAAATGATGATCTGTCTAGAAAAAATATTGGATGTTTTGTTATTTTTGGATGGTTCTACATATGAAGAAGTGATAATACTGTACTTCTTGCATGGACTCTAGCTTCTCTCTTGAGCGTCGTTGCTCAGAAAAGAGTTCTGTTTTGGCGCTATCCAACTGTCTTTCCATCTCCTCCCTCTCCAGCACAGACATAACAACATTGGTCTGTTTGTGAAACAAACAAAAAAAAACTAGTGAATTAAGAGTGCAACCAAGAATTGAAAGACATTGTCTGTCGGTTTTCATTACCTTTTCCATGCAGGCTCTGTCCTTCAGAGTCTTTCTATGTTGACTCAGAGTTGTGAGTTCTTCTTCTATGCGTCTAACCTTGAGGAGACAGGACTCTCTCTGCCTCTGCAGTCTCTGCAGCTGGCAACTAACACATTACTCTTTAGGGTTATGATGGTGCAATGTCATGTTACCACATCAATGGCTATGGATCTGTACATTATAATCAGTAGCAGTTTGGTTTTATACCTTATAGAGTCCCTCTCTGCCTTGCTCTCTTTCAGAACGGATACCAAAGTCCTCTTCTCCCTCTCCATCTGTGCTGTCTCTGCAGCCAGACGCTCTAACTCCTGCAAGGCATGCTGAATCAAAAACCATAAACTGTGAGTATTAGGAGGACGTCTTTACAGTTTTCTGATAAATTACTGAAGACAGACAAAGACAAAGGGACACTTTACCCTTCTTCTCTGTTGAAGTTCAGAGAGGGAGAGTTCAACATCTGTTAACTGAGTCTTCTTCAACCGTAACGTCTCCTCCTCTTTCTCACATCTCTAAACCAGATGCACAAACAAGGTAAGTGATGTCCTATATACATGTACACAGGAGAATTTTTTTTTCTTAAAGCATTTCTCAAATGATACTAAATAATAAACTAAAATACACCTGGAGGCTTGTTCTCACCTGTCTGAGGGAAGAGAGACACTCTTTCATCTTCTCCCAATTTGACTGCATCTTCTCTGATGTCCTCTCAGGCCTGCACCTCCTGCTCCTGTGGTTTATTTCCTCATCTGTGTCCTTGTCAGTATCACCCAAAGAACACACAAGTCTGGGATACAAAAAATGTATACATCTGAAATATATTCAAAAAAGCATTTTAAAAAACAAATAAAATGAGACAAAAGCTTTCAAATGCTCCTCCGTTTGGTTTACCTGTAAGTTTCTCTTCTACTACGCTGTGCTTTACGGACAGGAGCACCTCTGTTTTGGACATTTCCAGATGGGAATCTCTGGACTTTGTGAACAAAGAAAGGCAAATTCTGTAACATTTAAAGATTAAATTGTTCCTATATTTCTGTGGACAATACAGGACTTGCTTTACCTGGTGTAGCTTGAGGTTCACTTTCTTCCTGTGTGGGTGTGTCATTGTCACTCTGGTTGGTGCAGAAGTCATCCATGTCCCTGACAGACTCAATGAGAGAGTGAGAGAGCCATCCTGGGGGGTCATATCACCAAACAATTTCTTAAAATTTGTCATTTGTTATTGCTTTAAGGTAAAGTGACTACCATCCAAGATGGTGTTGTAGAATATGCTGTCAACTGTTTCAATAAAGATTGATATTGTTATTTTATATTGACATATTCTCTCATTTTAAAATCAAACTTGCTTTCCTAACCATTTTCTGCAGTGTCTTACCTGGCCGCCTGTGGATGTGCTGCCTGACCTGCTCTGTGCAGACTGAGTCAAGGTCGCTGTCAATGGACACGGTGTCAAAACTCCACACAGGTACTCCTATGAAAGAAACAAGCTGCCTACAATTATTGTTTACAGGGAATGAATTTCCAAGTGGATTAGTTAGACTGCGCTTGCAGATGCAGTGTGATCTGTGTTTGGTACCTGCCAAGCACCTGGCCTTAGGAGAACAGATGTTGTTGTGCTGCAGGTTTTCCTGTTCTGTTGCAACTTCTGTACTGTAAGAGACTGAAAGAGGAGTCAGACTATCAAAGGTGTATAAGGGCTTTAAAATAAACAAGAATCACAATCTTGAGACAAGCTATGAGGCCCTAAAGGTTGTACAATACAAATGTGCTGAACAGAACAGATAATATACTGATGACTGTACTGTTCCTGTTTGTCCTCTGGGTGGCACTTCAGGAAAGCTCATGGGGTAATTCAAGTCAAACGTATTTAGGATCATAAAAATACTCTGCGCTCACATCCAAAACGAAAAGGTTTCATCCTCTGGTGGTAATGGTAGTGCTCAGTAAATTTCAAGGCAATATGCTCATTAGATATAGGAAAAGGAAAGGTATTAGTGTAAGATTTAATCCTCAGGGAACTATCAATATCCACAGCAAAGGTTATGGAAACCCAGCAATTAATTTTTGATTTATTCAATGTCATGGGGAAATTTCAACATGATGATGGTTTCAGAAGAGGGTTGAGGGAGTCATCAAAATCATTAAGAATAATCCTTATGGGATCATGAATATTCCTACTAAATTTCATGGCAACCTGGCAAATGGATTATATCCTCCTCTGGAGCAGGATATGAAATGTTGGACACACAGATGGGAAGACAGATGGATATTTTTTCTCTTAACACCAGTGCATGATTGGATTGACAGCTCTTTGTTGTCTCCCAGAGGTTTATCAAGAGATTTAGGGTTGTACTCACTGCTGTTATCACCATCAAGATTCTGCAACGCTTTGTATCTCCCTCCAGCTCCTTCTTCTTCACTAACATGTGACATCTTCGACCCAGAGCTGTCAGAAAGACATTTTTCCTGTTCTTTTCTTTGACCTGGCTTGTATAATTGGCAATAGTGAGCAGTCCCTGTGTCTTTACTGCTTTTCCCAGTTGTTGCTGTTCCTCTTCTGTTGACATTAAGAACAATCTGTGCCTTTTGTTCACTCTGGAGAGTGTCACTGTCAGATATCTCTGTCCACTGAGCCTCTTCTTCTTTGTCTGGTTGTTGCATGCTCCCCTCTGGCAGTGGCGATTCAACCATCTCCTCTCTGAAGCATCTCACAAAGTCCTCAGTGCAGATACTCTCTGAAGGAGGATGGGTTTCTCCTGCCATCCTTCCCTCCTCCTTACAGGTGTCTCCAAGCAGCCTCTCTAGCCTCCAGATGACCTGCTCCCTGTGAGACTCTATTTCCACTTTGTCTCTTGTCCCCCTGTCTAACTTCTGTTTACTTCTCTCATGTGTGACAGAAGCCTCCCGAGAGCCTGTGCTCCTCTCTGGAGTGGAGGTAGAGCAGAGAGATAGGGTGAAGAGGTGAGAGACATTGCAGCTACAACCATCCTCCAGGATGTGAGCAGAATGATAATCATGGTCCTGGTGATTTTCTTATGATTAAGGTCAGAGTACAACTTTAGTTACCATGCAAATCTGTCCAGTTTTACAAATTTGTAAACAATTGTTCCCCAATTGAAGCACCTGGCTTACTCTAATATAAAGTAGTTTACTGGAGCATGTACATATCCCACCCATTTCAATTTTCAATTTGATCATCTGCAGTTGCAGAGTATTAAGGTGCATATACACAGTTTCACTTGAATACGATGTAAGTGGGGTACAGACAACTGAGGGGTAATTCCAAGAAGACAGAAATGTCTCTTTAATTGGTAAATTACCACTTTAACCTTGTTGGTCAGCATCAAACAGGTGTTTATTGACAGTAACAGCCTATCAAAAGACAGAGGTAGATATAAACTATGGGAAAAGAATCAGAGATCACAGTTTTTCCTGTAAGATACCTATATTAAAATATTACCTGATGTTTGGTCCATTGTCTGAGTGTGTAACAAATCAAGACAAGACATGGGAGTATCATTTGTTTGAGTTGTGCTTCCAAAGCCTGTGTCTTTGCTCAGAGATTGACTCCCCCTAAAAAGTGCTAAACAGATGTCAAAAACACAGATTATCACCTGAAAAATGATATGGAAATCTGGCTTAAGGCATGTTGATATAACACAAATTACCTGCATCATTGCAATCATGCTCTCTGGAGATTGGCTGGCGTTTCTGGGGCTGCACCTGCATACATTGATTCAATTATACTTATTTAATGGGTCAAAATTTGAGAAGTTCACCTGTGTCCTCATCATCCCTCTCTGCTTTGTCATGGCTTCTGTCAGCCATGTCGTACTGGTAAAGACAAATATTCAGACATTCAGCAGTGCCATATAGACACAACATTCCCAGTTTCTACCCGTGGTTGAGGCTGACTGGGTGATAATGAGGAGTGGGGGGGGTTATGTTGCTCAGTTGTCCTGGAAACCAAGACAATTTAGCTTGTTAGCAGGGCAAACTGACTTCCTTTCACTAAGGAGACTATAAATTCCTGTGCTGTCTGTCTGTCTGTCTCTCTCACTATCCTAAAATGAACCCAAGAGGAGCACAAATTAGTCCACTGACACTGAAATGCAGCATATTTCCTCTCAAATAGCCACGACGGAAAGGCTTGAAAGCTAATGATAGTGTAACAGAGTATTTTCAAGAGGAAATTTTTATTCTAGGCTACCCCAAAGCACTAACAGTTAAACTTTACCATTAGTGCATTTTGTATTAGATTTTAAAACTGCACAGAACACCATTGACCTGGATGAAAACACATTCATCTGAATCACAATCCGTCCGATCTCCCTAATGATTTGGACTAATTTTAGCTACATTTAGCGCTAATCTCCCTAATGATTTAAGCTAATTTTAGCTACATTTAACGCTAGCAACCGGGTTAAACAAAGACAAAACAGTGTAACATTTTAAATGTATAAATTATTCAACCTATACTAGTTACTTCAAACATCCAAAACTTAAACTTACTTTAAGTAGACAAACGCGGAGACTTCAAATCGATGCTGAACTTGAATCTTCAGTGCCGACAGCTGCTGCACTGAGTCCTGATTGACAGGAGCGTCGGCGGGTTGCCCTGGAAACGGTCAAACAGCTCGAGACCACAGACTGTATATAAGGACCCCCATAGGACGGTGAGAGCCAGAGGTGGGCGCGCTGTGGCGTGTGCAGCGGGAATAATGAAAAGAGTCTGAATAGTTGGATTTTTTTCACATTTTATTAATGCATATAGCTGTGACGTTACTATATTTTCTTCTCCTGGTTTGAAACGTATTAAACAGAAAGCTTTTTTTTATTTGTAAGATGTATTGGGATGTTGTGATGCCAGGAGAGGTGATATGCAGACAATGTTGCAGGTGATTTGACTGACAAATTGTCACCTCAGGATTTTTATATGGTTTGTGTCAAACTAAAGACTCATAGGGGCCAAGTGAATATGCAGATATATATAGATATAAAACAGTCCTCACCCTTTTGTCCTGAGTGAGTCTCTTCTTCTACTTTCATTTATTTTGAAGTTTTGCTCCTCTAATTTTTCACTCTTCAGTCTGTTCAGGGTTTTTACTGTTATTTGCTTGTTACTTGTTATTAAAGTTACTAATTCAACATTTTCATACTAAAACTAGCCTACAATCTCAAATATGCCAGATATACCCATCTCATTTTCCAGCTGCCATCGTGAGAAAATAAAAACAGACAGATATCCAGTGTCAACAATAACAACTTTATTATCTTCTTTTTTCATTATTGTGTCTTTGTTGTTTAAAGACAATGTTATACGAGTATAAATTAAGGGAGAAAATACACAATTTAAAAAAAAAGAAGCAAAAACCTCAGTTGAATCTGCAGTTACACCTGAATACACCTACGTGTATTTGGGGAGTAAGAGTAGTCAAGGCAGGTCAATCACCTTTGACCTCCTGTATCAGGCCGCTGTTGTGATGTGTTTCATTACTTTCATTAAACATCACCACCATCTCAAAACAAAACCATATGAGTCACAGTCCAAGGAGAGCAGGGTTCAGTTCAAACAAGGCAAGAAAAATCTCCCCATCTTCATTAGTTCACTTCTGCTTCAAAACTGAGCAGCATTGAATGAGAAGGAAATGTGTGCTGCACATGCACACAAGTCTATCGCATTATGCATACAAACGGTATGAATACACCAACGTAAGAATAATGGCACCTATGAGAAGGTAGAAATCAGAACAGAAAATAAAGCATAAAAATTAAAGCTAAAATCACACCATAGTGAATTAAGTGTTGGGTGAGAAATGAGAAACTATGGGGTATTAACATTAGAACCCTCCGAGATGAGGAAGGCAGATGAAGAGGGTTTTTAATCTACAGTACACTCTCCACATACACTTTGGTTGTTTTTTTTTCCCTTTCTGCATGAGGCAGACAATTGTTCTTTTTAAAGCAACAACAGCCATGAACTAACAAATCTACACCTCACTGCGTTATTGCTACAGCTGTCTGATACTGTACAGGCCCTCGCTGGGGCAACTTCAATAGGCAAGTCACCATCAAGTGCTGAGGTCACGTCATTTGGAAATATATTGATTAAACGTATGATGAGCTCTCCATTTTCATTCAAAATATAACGTATTTTCAAATATAAAATCATCTCAAACACAATATATTAAAGTAAATCTCTAGTGAACCTCAAGTTGATCGCTGAGAAAGGAAATCACAGATTAAACTTTCCATTTGTACAATTTCTTCACCGCCAGTCAGCAGCAATCTGTGTTCTTTCAAATGTCATGACTATACATGATAAAGAATTTACTGTATAATGACAATTTTCAATATAGCAAAAATGAAACATGTTGCTGCACTGGTGTCCATCCTCATATGTGACAACTTTGATATGATTTAAAGTGTGCACAAACCTCTGTTGATAGCTTGTTTTTATGTAGGTGCTTATGGAAGTGTTTGTGAAGTGAGTAGACAAGAAGAAAACCCAAGCAGCACAGTAAAATTAAAGGAATAATTTGACAAATTTATTCACTTTCTTGCCAAAGGTTATTGGCAAGATATTTGTCATATAGAGGTGGAGCCAACTGCTGGTTAGCTTAGCTTAGCATAAAGACTGGAAACAAGGAGGAAACAGTTAGCCTGGTTTTGTCCGAACAAAACAAAATCTGTCCTCCAGCACCTCCAAATCGCAATAATTAACATTTCCGTTCAATTACCAAAGTGTAGAAATGACAGGTTGTGGTTTTATGGGGTGTTATGTGTGTGTGTGTGTACTATTCTTGGAAAACATGTTAAAGTCAAGATGAAATGAAAAATCTCTTTTTAACCCTCTAAGATCACACCCCTGGTCACGTAGTGCACCTATTTAACAATAAATGCCAAAAAATACATAAAAAACCAAACAACTATTTCTTTGTATTTTTATATCAAAATCAAATAATGTTTTGTTCCTGTAAAGGAAAATATGATGTGTGCTTACGTAGGCTTGAACCAACCAACTTCAACCAATATCATAACATCCACCCATCAATCAATCTTCAACTTTTAGCGGCACAGAACTAAGATTCATCATGACACACCACACTTTTCAACGTTCAAATTCCTCCCAACTTTATGTCCCGCCTGCCTATCCTATTTCACTCGAAAAATACGTCACGATGCAGAAGTTAGATTCTCAAAATGCCGTTTCATCCGGACTTTAATTTGAGAGCTTTAGAGGTGCTGGTAGGAGTTTTTTTTAAAGTTTAGACAGAGACAGATTAATGGTTTCCCCTTGTTTAAAGTCTTCATGTTAAGCTAAGCTAATGGTCTACTGGCTGCAGCTTTATATTTAAGGGACAGACATGAGAGTGGTGTCGTCATTCTCATGTAACTTTTGGTAAATAAGAATATTTTCCAAAATGTTGACCTATTCCTTTAAAGATATACAGTAGCTATGTGACTGTGCATAACAATCAAAAATGCACTAAAACCTTTTGTGTAGATTGGTAGAAGAAGCATCTTTTGTGCAAAAAAAAAAAAAAAAAACATCAATCATTGTTCGGTCCATTATCACATCATTAATTCATTGATAAAGATTATCACCAATACACATTTTACATTTTACCTGCTCATATTATCATCCTGAAAATCACTTTACTCTATCGGACAACACTCAAGCACAGAGTGGTACAGTATGTGAATGAATTTCTTTTCCAGTGCGTTTTTCACATTCTTATGGCCTGCACATCAGAACTGCCAGATCAATGAAATTATAATTGAACCATGGTTAATGATGTGCTAGTATCAAGGACTCTATAAAAATTATTTTCAGTGTGTTAAGACAGTTTTTGGAAATATAAAACATGAAATCTGCAGCCAATTTGAGGGTGCCTAAGAATTAAATTCCATCTTTGTGGAATCAGTCTGGATTAAAAGTTAAAATTACAGCAAATCCTTCGGCTCATTCAGTCAATTTTTCAGATTTGAACTATGCTGTACAGATAAGTTAATACTCAGATTAGTATAATTATTCTTCATTTTACAATATCATTCTCTTATCACAAAATATTCACACAAATAGACCAGATGGTAGATACAATACCTCCAGCCTTGAATTCTACATTCCTAACAATAATTACAAAAAAATACTAACTGGTTTTCAAAACTTGTCACCGTAGACGTGTAGTGCACAGGTCAGGGGGACTCTTTCCCTTGTTCAGTCAATTAAAGGCAAAAGACTGAGGGTACCTTCATGAGCTGATCCCAGATCAGCATGTCCACAAACACTGAATGGAAGGACGACACGTGTGAGCTGCGGTGGATCTGGAGCAGCGGCTACAGGAAAGTCCTCTGTGGCTTAAGCTGACTGCACAGTGGTGCGCTACAGGAACCAGCCCTGTCTGTTTCTACAGCTTTTAACCTCATGCCAACTGAAGCCACTCTGGACTCCTCAGAGAAACCACTCCAGTCTCACATAAGTCCTACTGGAAACATCTGACCTACAAACTAGAGACTGGTGGAGGCTGTGGAGTTAGTGCAACGTGCACTATAGAAACCAACATTTTCCTGGATGTACTGAGTGGTAATAACCGAAAGTCTCAGTAATTTGGTGAAGTCTTAATTATTTGTATGATCATTGAGAATGATGTCACTGAAAATGGTCACCAAGGATATGAAATGTGTTGCTATGGGAGAGCACCAGAGGACAAGGTAAAGTACATGTACAGAGTGAAAATTTCTCAACATCAACACAGAGATATGTACTAACCTATGGTCAACCACAGTGAAAAGTGCTTATTCAGTTCTTTGATGAAGACTCTTATTAGAGTGATATGGATGTTTTGAAGTTTAATGTTGCACTTTTGAAACTGTACTAATGTGTTACAACCAAAGGACTGACTACTGTAGTATTTTGCTAATCAGAATCACAAATGGAGAATGTCTGAAGCACTGAAGCATAGAGGCAATTCATATTGAAATTATGAAAAGCAGCCATATTATCTCTACATGGATTATAGTCCAGTTAACTACTGAACAGACTACTTGCATGTACCTAGAGGAAAATCCCAACATTCACATCAAATAAAATATATTTCTGCATATTTCACCAAATCAGCTAAACCAGCCTCTACTCTATAAGAATGAGATGATTTCCCCAATC
This sequence comes from Thunnus albacares, assembly GCF_914725855.1. Lineage (NCBI taxonomy): Eukaryota > Metazoa > Chordata > Actinopteri > Scombriformes > Scombridae > Thunnus > Thunnus albacares. The sequence goes on along the minus strand of NC_058107.1, from coordinate 20,638,365 downwards.
AAATATTAGCTGTTGATTACGGAGAACCAAAGTATTGGAAAGTAAATAAACGAATAAGACATTATGACATAGACAGAATATGTAATACAGCCATAAAATTGTGAAATAACCTTTTTAAAACACAGCTCATTATTATGAAATGTGATTTCATCATGTTTATTTTCATAATAACAGAAATATTTGCAGGCCAGGTGTGTTTCTTTTCAAAGGTTTGTGTTAATTTCACAATGACATTTTCCCCACTGACCGTTTTATTTCATAATACGGTCGGTATTAAGAAATAAATACTGACTGCCACTTTTTATGTGACAGTTTGACTTTCTGTGTTCTCTTTTTTTCTTGGTTTTTGGTTAGCTCATTCAGATTGAAGCAACAGCCAATCACATAACTGGCTCTGCCCTGTTGGCCTTGAGACTTTTTGATGAAGGGTGGCATTATGAAATAAAACAATAATAATGAACAACCACCAAACCATGGAATAAAACATAACCTGCAATAAACTCTGTTATTGTGGAAATAAACAACATCAAATAATAATTCATGGAAATAGTTGAGTCTAAATTCTTGAATCTTAAATTATTTAACAATTTCATGGTTATATTACAAATTCTGTCTTTATTTATATGGTAATTTTTTTTCATAATGTTTTCACCATCTATTTAAATTTTGGCACTTTGGGTCTCCAGAATTGATAACGAATCAGACACTATATTCAAGCTTCAGCCTCTTTGTAAAGCAATCAAAAGGGGCAAAAATGAGCACTTGAAATCATTTCCGTGAAGAAAATGAGCGAGCAATTTTAAGCTTTATAAAGTAGGCATAATCTCAACTCTGCTGATTAAAATGGAGGATGAGGACACTTTCCTGCTAACCGCTGAAATACTTACATGTGTCTTGAACACTGTTCTGCTTCTATGTGCCTCTTTATGATTTTGTCCCTGTTAGTTGTCAGTCTATAGTTGTGAGCTGCTTTGACATGGGTTTCTGTCCAATTTGTAAAACTCTATAATGGGGTGAACACAGAAAAGTGCATTGTGGGTAGCATTTGTGGAGCACCTGATATCAGGAGTGTGCAGGTGCCTCTAGTGTGTGGTGTTACAACTCCAACACCATCTCACATCCACACATTATCTCACTGCTGTTTCAGTATAGTGTCAAAGAGGACTACTCAGGGAATGCCCATTCTTCTTCCCCATTGTAAAAAACAGAGTGAGAGTGTACAATTGGAGGTACAGTGTATTACGAGAGTGTGTGAAACATACACATTCTCTTGCTCACAAAGCTCCACGTGGTGCTCATAAGCAGCTACGCCCCAAGGACCAGAGGCAGAGCAGTTCCCTGTCCACTGAGGTTAGGTGTGATCCGGGGGTAAGTTCCTGGGTTAGAAGATATCAGGACACATGCTCCAGTCCTGTTTCTCCTTTGCCTCCCAGTAACCTCCCTTGTACACAAAGTTTGTCTCTCCAGTGAATGAGTCCCTCCTCTGGTGAAACCACAACGGCTGGTAGCCTTCGTATTCTTTACCTGCGGGAAGAAGCAAAGATGTTACTCAGTCACTGTCATTTAATCGCACTCCAGTGGAAAAGCCACACTGGCAGGCAATTTACCAAGCGATCAATTCACCTCCATAGATATGCATATATGAGAAGCAATCAATCGCTGTGCGCTGCATTTGGGATAGCTCCAAATGTGAACCGGGCTCATGTGGTGGTCAACAATTTGAACTTGCTTCAATGAAAATACAAAATGAGTAAGATATGTGCAATGCAAAAATCTCGATTGATCATGGTGGAGGAGGACATTTTAATCACATCTTTGGGACTCTCAGAAATTAATGATCCATCTGTTTCTGAGACCAAGTCACAAAAAGTCAAAGTTGCAGGTTTTTGATGTGTGAACATTTGAATAAATGTAGCCAAAAGCTAATTTTAATCATATCTTTGGGACTCTCAGAAATTAATGATCCATCTGTTTCTGAGACCAAGTCACAAAATGTCAAAGTTGCAGGTTTTTGATGTGTGAACATTTGTATAAATGTAGAAAAAAGCTAAACAGCTCATCTTGTTGCAGCGATTTGTTATAGCTCTAAAATACATGCAAATTCACATTAAACAAAGCTTGGAGTAAGTTGCACTGCTGGTCAGTGCACAACAAAAGTGCCCTCAAGCAGCCGAATAGTCAGGATGATAATGCTGTGCAACTTCATCACTTGCTAATGTGGCTTCACCTTAACACACTGTAGATTTCAGAGCTGTATCTGTTATTATACATAACATATTATCAAGGCCACTTATAAATGAAAATGTCACATGTATGCAGGAAAAAGTTGTTTTTTTTCCCTGAGTCATTATCTGGAATATGAATGGGGTATCATGCAGTTCTGACACAGAGGCAGACCAAACAGAGGACACAGAGGATGGGGGTGTGTGTGTGTGTGTGCGTGTGTGTGTGTGTGTGGGAGTGATGCACAACAGAGGGCGCAAGGCAACCCCCACTCACCAGAGTCATTATCACACTCTGACCACCAATAGAGGGAGGAAAAGAAAGACAAGTCATGGGTACATCAAATACAATCTACACACAACACACACACACATACACACACACACAGGAATGTCTCCAGGATGAAACGTTTCTGCTGAGTTTTCGATAAAGTTCAGTTTGGTTTCTATTACACCTCCCATTCAGTCTGAAGCCTTTACTTCTGACCTACAAGAAATGTTACCAGCATAAGTACTTCTTCTGTAGTCCTAATTAAGAAACCCTTAATGACCCTTAATGCAAACCCTCTTAATTGTCCAACTTTACAATCACTACTCATCATTTATTCATGCAAGGTTTTGGTTTATCTTGGCTGTTTGTCCCAGCATTACTGTCCGGTATCACAGCTGTAAATTGCTTCTAATGTTAACTGCATTGCAAAGCACCTACACATATATAAATAAGTGTAGTTTCACTGTATTAATAGAGTTGCATAGTGGTGGTACCAGCAGGTTCTGGAGGTTTTCCTTCATATTGTCAATGTTCTTCAACACAGAACCACAGTAATCCCCTGGATAGTTTAACTGTCATCAATAATTGTCATCAGTTCAACTTTGTATCTGATAAAGTCAGTCAGTTTGGTTTGGCAGATAGCTCTGAATACTACAGTTCCACCTATCTCAATGAGCCTCAGCTGCTGTTGCTATGGAAAAAAAAACCCCAGCTGGAGGTGCAAATGAAAATGCTCAGATGTATCAGGTTATCTTTAGCTCAGTGAGCTCTCAGTATGTTTCTTACCGAGATGCTTGTGAGTCATAGTTGATATTGTTCACAGTCTTGAACACATCTGCATGTCTTTTTGTACATTTTATGCCCATTCAAGCTACAGAAGCGTCCAACATTGTCTATACAGAAAATTAATGGGACTTTTACTACAAGTACCCTGGTTGTCAGAAATAACACCTCCCACTTTGCAACACTGTCCTTTCTCTCCTTCCTTCCTCACCATCACCCCTGCCTGTCTGTCTTTTACTCAACACTTCTTTAATTATCAGACACCGCTTAGCCTGTTCCCCATTTCATACCTTCATCCAGTGCGTCTGAGGCCTCTGCTTCTCTCCTCCTCCTCACAGCTCTTTGTTTTTCTTCTAACCTCTGCTTTTCTGAGTTTGCTTCATCCCATCGCCCTTCCTCCATCAGCCTCTGGTCTGGTCTCAGACGGCTGTCGGTCATTCCCACCCCGTCCTCCAGCTCATTCAGGGTCAGTGCCAGCGTAGAGAAGTAGTACATGTTCTCAGCATTATCCCTAAGGGAGTAAGATGAACAGCAGAGAGTTGATGGAAATTACTCAGAATGATGTTCTCCAATCAATGATATTGACTGAACATTTCAGCTGTTATAAAACTACTATGACTCATATACTGTATGACTATGTTCTGCCTTATGAGGCTGATGAGACAAGCACTTACGGGAGAGGGTATTTCTTCCACAGCAGTTTTGGCGACAAGGTCTGATAGACGGTCTTCTGCTTGCCTTCTGATCCACTTCCACTTCCCCCTCGGCTGCTCTGAATGATCTTGGAACTCTCAATTTTGTCATCCCATGTACCAGAAAGGATGTAGTGAGCTTGGCCGCCACTGTCAGCCACCACACCTGTCACCTAGAAAGAACAAAAGAAAGCCAGACATTGAATAATTACATAGATACCATGAAGAACGTAAAGTGAGCTATTCTTCTGTGAGTCTTTCCATAACACTTAAACGCAGTCCCCTAGGTAGGACACCAGTAAATTTTCAGCAGCTTATCCTAAATCAGTCACTACCATGAAAAGCAGAACTGTGCCCCATTTAAAGATAATTGGTATGAGTGGAAATAAGGTTACCTCACTGCAATGTAACATCATACAGTGATCTTCTGCAATTTTAGCCTAAATACTAATACAGTAAATCTGTTTGTGCTGTCCAGCAGGAAGCAGCATCACACAAATTCACAACCTCCGGATGACAACATGCACAGGTCTGGTGTCACTGATGTGTGGAAAGGAAGCATTCACCTTTCGTGGAACGTCCCTGGAGAAATAACTGTAGGGAGAGAACTTGAGTTGGCAGGTCTCCTTTGTCCTGTGATTCACAATCTCAATGTCCCCCGACTGCACAAATACAGACACAAAGGACAGAATGAGAGAAATAAATGTAGTGCTAAAGCAGATACAGAGACTATCCTGAATTAAATAGCCAGCAAAACTGAAAACCTAAAGGTTTGATGGGGTTTATTTGTGATTTGGATGTAAACTTGGAAGGCTGTGTGTGTATTTATCTTAAAGGCCCGGAAAAAAACATTTTCTTAATCAATATTTCTTACTAAAACAGTGGCATACCTAAACACATACATACAAAGCCCTGTATTCAAGTTCTTTAAAAGGAACCAGGTGGAGGTTATGACTATTGGTGATGTAGTGCTATGTTTTGATATGAAGGCCCCTGTATTGTTTTTGTGTTTTACCAGCATGTGAACAAGGACACACACGCACAGGGTTGGAATGATGAAGATTTCTGTTGACTGTAGTCATACCTCTTCATGTTTCATTATTCATTTCCATTTCGTGTTTAACTTTTAACAAAGGTTTTTGTCTTTTGTGGCATCTAACAACCATAAAATAAAAATGTCAAGGACTGCCACACTGTCAAACAAAACAAAAAAAGTTTGCTGTTTGCTGTAATCCTAGTTCAGTAATAATGTATTTGATGTCAATGCCACGCAGATCACTGTCTCTGGCTTTTGTTGCTGTGCTCCTGACACTGCTGTCTGCCAGTGCACTGGCCAGCAGCAGAGAGAGGAGTAGTGGAATAGTTTCAGTTGTTTGTTATGGTGTCGTTTGGCTGACCTTGTTCTGCACCAGAAGGTGGCAGAGTGATGCACGGGGGCAGTGGAAGAGGAAGGCAAAAGTATTGAATAGAAAAGTAAAATGATAAAGAGTAATAACGTGTAAATATTGGTGAAGCTTTTTTTTTGGAGAGAAAGCACTAAGCACAAACAAGGACCCAGTACTTATTTAGAAATATATTTTAAAATCAGTACTGGGTCCTAAATAAAGATTATATCTCAAGTAGGACAACAGAAGACTATTAAAAACTGATGTAAACACAAAATATAAACAAGGGAGGTTTCAAAACATTCAAATAAAGGCTTTGCTGATGTTGTATGAAGTAGAAAATGCATTAAACATATTTGTTAGACCTAAAAAATGCTGGGTGTAAACAAATCTCCACAGCGTACTTTTAATCACATACATATGCATAAACACTCTCAAAGAAATGCTATGAATCTCCAGGAAATACTGGCTATTTGCAAATGATGCTGATCTGATATTCCTATAAGAGTCTGTGACCAAGATTTCTACCTAATAGACACAGCAGTGTGCTTCTGAGAGTGATAATGAGATATATTCTGTTCATGAATTATGTATTTTTTCCTCTTTCTTCCTTCTTCCAAGGTCACACAAATACAAACAAACACTCATACTGACAGACAGACTGATATGACAGGCAGTACAGGTGTAAACAGGAAACATTGGGGAAAAAAATGTTCCACCACAGACATATTTTTGAACAGACAGACAGACAGATATTCAGATGGAAAGCCTGCTCCTCCCCCTATATAACTGGGCCATCTCACAGAAAGAAAAGGCTTTTATTTTAGGGCGTTATTAGAGATCAAATCTACAGATAAATCCCCAGAGACTGTGGAGCTCCTTATTCTGTGTAAGGCTTTGCTCCGATTCCCTTCTTCACGGCTCTCTACTCTGCTGGTCTGTACCACACACTACTGCAAAACAGGATGAGGATGAAAAAAAATTACCCATACGCTAATCTGGAAGGTCAGAGGTATTAAGACAGCACTGTGGGTTTGGAGCTGTGAATGAATGGTTACCAATGACTGAAAGTGTTAGCAAACAGACCTGGTCAATCCACAGCTTGCCCACAATGATGTTGTGCACTGTGGAGGTGACCTTTCTCCACACATAGTGGTTCCCGCTGGAGTGGAACTGCAGGTGAATGGCACCTGGGGTTGGAAAGGGACAAAAGGTTGTGAGAGAAAAGCTGCTGGTGGTACTGATCTGCAATGTAGATCTGAGAGTGATCAGTTTGTTCTTGTTTCTGTCCTAAAAATCTGTAAACTCTACTTGCAGGTCTCTGTGCTGAAAAACATTTTATCTAACACATTTATGCCCTGCACACAAGCAATACATTCCCACCTAGCTCCAGAGGGACCTTACCCTGGAGGATTGATAACATGTATTTCACCATAAACGCTTTCTGCTTAAGATTTTTTTTTTTTTTTTTTAATTACATGGCACCTCACAGTAGGTATATTACAGGAAGTGAGAGAAGTCAGATAAATACCACTGCATCCCTTGGCTGGACCTTCATCTATCAAATCTCTCATTTATCTGAGCCAACAGACCCCTGCGCTCTGCTGTCCCAGAGCAATAGAGAGCTCCCTTTATACCCATACTTTATGTGTGTGTCAAAAGGGTCATAAAACCCTCCTGATTCATGCCCACACCCTTTCCTTCAGCTTTACATTGTGTAGGAGGCAGCTCAGAGGTCTACTACTCTCAAGTGGATGTGGAGTCCTTTTTAACTAAACTCTGCATGTTGTGGCTGTTCAATTTGCATGATGGAGCCTTTATTTACACATATAGTTTGTTTTCTTCACAGCTGAATATTAAAGGTTTTACCCAGAGGCATTATGGAGAGGTATTTGCCACGGAACTTGCTGGCGATGGTGATTTCCTGCCACAGGGTCCAGCCTCGTTGGGAAATCACATGATGTGCAGCTGCAGGGGGGTGATGGCTCACCTGACAAGAAGGATGTACAAAAAGTTAAAAATGTACAATGTAGGAGACTGCTTCATATAAACAATAAGCTTGTTTGAAGAATATAGGCTGATCTTGTGTACAACAGTTTGCGTGTCAGCTGCATGCATGCACATCATTGAGTGTGTAAACAAAAAACTCCCTGTGGCAATGCTGTTACCTGCTCACACAGCGAGCGGTAGCCGAACTCCTCCAGACGATCGAGCTCATAGGTTTCGCCCAGGAGGGGGTTGAAGGGCTTGGCTGTCCTGTTGACCGTGGTGGAGTAGGAGGAGATGGAGAAGGCAGCGACCAGGCACATCTGCTCCAGGGAGGAGTCGCAGCGCGCTGCCTTGTCCAGAAGCTCATGATACTCCAGGTCCTCGGTGAGACGCTGAAGCATCGACAAAGGCTCATTGAAGTTTACCTGAAGGAGAGATAAAGGCATGTGTCGTATAAAATATCATACAACAATATCAAACCATTAGATTATGAGAACAATGTACAGAAACAGAACAGAACCATGCAGCACACACTTACAGGCATGGGAATTTTGGAGAGCTCCTTGCCAATGCAGTTCTTCATGATACTCCATAAATTGAGGGAGTAGTTAGGTTTGTCTGGAACATGAGTCCGCCGCTGTCTGCGGGGCTGCAGTTCCTTCCCTGACACATCATTACAGCTTGGAGACATCTGAGATAAGGTACAAGTGTGCGGGGAATGAGTGGAGAATGAGAGGTGGTGCTTTAACTTTCTATGAAAAAGAAGACTCTATATATATATATATATTCAAGTTTGAGAAACACTTCAGCTTCTACAGTTCGTGGACAGCTTGACAGCATACAATATCACTGAGTGTAGTGACAGAGCAAGTGAAAGCAGAAGGAGAGGGAGCAGAAGACACAGATGTCTGTTTGTGAGAAGAAGCAGCAAGAGAGAGTTGAGAGGAGAGAGAAGCAGATGTTTGACTGGTAATTAAGATTTAGTGGAATGATGCAGCTGTGTATCTTTGGTACCACAAGGGTGACAATGAGACTGTAGGAAACATAAAGGGGGTGTGTGTGTGTGTGTGTGTGTGTGTGTGTGTGTGTGTGTGTGTGTGTGCAGGATGAATGTAGGGTAGGAAACAAGGCTTGTGAGAGCAGCAAGAGTGTCGCAAACAGCAAGTGAAGACAGTTACATAAATAAATCAATGAGCTGTGAGCTTTCCAGCAGTACAAATGAATCTATATTGAGATTACACAAGTCAACAGTGATCAGAAATGTCAGTCCTATTAGTCACACTTGTTAGGAGGACAGACACTTACATGGTCGTCCTGGTTCCAGTCATTGGAGTGACCTCCACTCGCTCCGCTTAAATTACTCTGAGATCGCCTGGAACAGAATGAAAATATCTTCTGTGATGAGCACTGGACACAAAAACAGACTCATTGCCATCCTCTGGCTCTCTATCTTTCACCACTTGCACTCACGCCCAATACACAAAGCACAGTAGACACAATGAAGCACAGAGATTGCTACGTATTACAGATGAATGCTGTGTAACATTTTCCATCAGTCTTTAATGGTGCTATTGCAGTTGAGGGATATTTTGCCAGGGCTGAGCCAAAACGATGATGAGAAAGAAAACTTTTTACAAAGTTAAGAAAGACAGCAGAAGCTCTGCAAAAAACAGCAAGAGGCTGACTGTACTACAATAAATATGCTCAAAAAATGTATTGTGAGCATTAAAAAATAGCTTATTTTGCTGCAGGACAGCAGGCAAGGACAATAATCTTATGTTATTTGTCTCTATAAGGCAGTGTGAACACTGTCTGATTTGTGTGTGTGTGTGTGTGTGTGTTAAGTTGTCACACCATACGCCATCATCAGAGCTTTGTTCAGCTGTCAGCCAGTCAAATTCACTATTATGACAAACATTACAGCGCCTCCAGAAATGGTTTATAGTGGTTTCACATGTAGAATAAATGTTGAAACTATACCTTCATCCCCTTATCTGTCTTTCAGTTGTCCTGCTGTTTTGCTAAATTAAAAAAAAACAAACTACACAAATCCCTGTGTGAGACTGACCTGTGCTGTGTGTTCTCAGTGGCAGTCACTGTGATAAAAGCAGGGGAATCCTCCATGGCATCAAAGTACTCAGTATCCTCATCTTCATCACTCGCCTCTTCTTTGCGTGGCCTCTCACTCCCTTCTGTCAGGGAATATACATTGTGAGTACATGCAAACAGCATGCTAAAGTAGCAGAGCCATCACATGGTGGTGAGTTTGTATTCTACAGGGTTCAAGAGAGAGCAGCGAATAATCACATACCCATGGCGATTAATCAAAGAATAATCAGCTTAGTAAAATTGGCAATGTTCCTGCTGGTTAACTAGCCTGAATGATGTGAGTTCCTCTGTGAGCTCCTCATATTCACGTTGAATATTCAGTGATCTGTTATGTGTATAAACTGTGGCGTCACACAGAGAAGCACAAATCCTTTTATCATGTAATCCTAGTGCTTTCTAATGAAGTGATTCTATTAATAAAAAGAAGGGCAAATTGTGACTTTCAGTCAACAAACCCATATGAACAAAATTCTACTGTATTTTCAGATTCCTTCATGTCCTACTTTTACAACCAGACTAATAATGAATTTATTGTTTGCTTGTTCAGCAGTGCCCACATAACTGTTACAAAAACAACTCGTATGAGCATTTTATGCTTAACTTATGGTTGAGTTCAGGCAACTAACACTATTTTGTGAAGAATATGGAGAGATCACTCTCACAGTCAATCAAAAAAACAGAGTTGACAGTTTGTATGCCTGTCCAAAATCTACCTCGTCTCCCTCCCTGGAACTTGATGTTGTACTATAAGAATGTTCCTCTACTCCCTGTTTTTGTTTCTGAATGTTAACAAAAGTTGTTTAAAGCTGTTGTTGCCAATAATCAGTGCGGCTGTTTTTCTGCAGGACATTTCAGGGTCACTTATATCAGTAGGTTTTTGCCTACACATTTTTGCTTTCAACAGGGAGAAACTTACTGAAGGCAAAAACATGATTGTTAAAGGAACACATATATTTTAAGATAAAGCAGTTGGAAGATTTGAAACAAAGAAAATGGTGTTAGGAGAAGGTCACAGGGTCACCAAATTCAAAAGGCTTCCTCCTCTCAGAGATTGGACGTACACAGATAATAATTATTCACTTGTTGGTTTCAGGTAAACAAACAAGAAAACAAACAAATGGATGGACAGACCGACAGAGACCACATGACATCTGATCCCCGATGGAGGTAATTACCATCTCTAACTTAACGGTAATCCAATCCAAACCTTCTGACACAACTTAAAATTTCCTTCTTTCACATGAGTTCCCAAAATGAGGAATGTTTATAACACTGAGCCTCAGGTCACGCATAACTTTTAGCCACTTAAGTGAAGTCCGCACTGAGGCCCACAGGAGTAACTAACACAGACAGTTAGTCTCACCCTTGTTGGTGGTAGGGGCACTGGGTGTGCTGGATACAAGTGTGGGTGCTTCTCTCCACGCTCGCTCCAGGCTGTTATGCTGCTTGGCTAGCTGCTCAATGGTCTCCTCTAGGTGGGTACGCTGCTCTCGCTCATACTGCAGCGCCCGCTGCCATCTCCTACTGTGAGTCTCAGCTAGGTCCAGGAAGTCTCGACACGCCTGGGGAAACACACACACACGAGTACATAAACACACAGATAGCACTGACATTTTAATTTCTATAATATACAGTCTGAAAAAAATGATCTATGTCCAGAAAAAGCAATTCTAACGCAAAGATTTTTGCATTAAAAATACTGCATTAAACTTGGATGTAAAATAAATCTTTTCAGGGCTTGACAATACAGATGCATCATGGGCATTATGAAAAATGAATGACTTCTTTTGGTTTCTGTTCAGGTTTAGGTAAAACCTTGGAAACCTGAAAAACCCTTAAAATCATAAAAATTTTTAAAAAATATCCTTTTATTGATCAAATCATTTCTTTTTTGAGTCACCAGATCATACTAAACAGAGCCAAAATCATCAGGTGAGGATAAATGTTCTTGACTGGTGACGACTATATGAGAGAGATCATTAAGATAGAAAAAGATTCATGACAATTATTGTAATCAAAGCTATTTATCACCACTGTTTCAAGTGATCATCAATATGTTAATTAGCTGTCTGCCAAGCATTTACTAGGTCTGTGTCAAATGTGCCTTGGAGCAAAGAGTAAACACAGAAAGCACCAGTGAGAGACGAGCTAGAGGTTAAACCTCTGATTGCATAGCAGACTGTGTCATGACCGACCTCCTGAGCCATGACAAAAAACAGGAGATACACAGTTTTAACTGAGAGGTGCACAAGTTGAGTGATAAGTGGAGGGTGTTGTATAATGTAAAACCTAAACTAGTAACACAGTCACAGCCAACCAGACAAAAACATGGTGCCAGAAGAATGGAGAGAGAGCAGACTGGGACAGCCAGGTCTTAAATACTCCTGGGAGACTGGCCAGGTGCTCCCAGTTGCACTGATGAACTCCGCCTACCAGGGACTAGCAAGGCAACACAAGGGGAAACACACAGCAGGCCCTGCTAAAGCAGCAGGGTCATAATAACTATTTCTAAGTCCAGGGGGGGCACCGTTGTTGCTGCTTTGGGTTTTTACTACAGAGACAAAGAGGTTACTTCAGATCAAACATAAATTACATGTCAGCATTTGTGGGCAGTGCATCATATGTCTGACATTGTTTCCTCAAAGGTCAATGAACCTAAATAACACCTTACCGCTGACAACATGCATGATGAAAATGTCATGTGACAGCCTTTGAGCAGTCAGCAAGTGGACCTCAGGAGAAAGGATCATTTTGAAACTGCAATGGTATTGCAATTAAGCATTTTTGTAGCATTTTGTGGTGGTTTTTTTTATTGCTCTTCCCCACATGAGTGGAACAGCATGTGATTACATTTGTGTTCACTCAGTATTGCAACAAATATCTCTTTGGTCACTGTGCTAAAGGGGCTGTTGAGGGTTAGCTTGAAACACTTAGATAAAGTTCTGGCTACGGGAAGCATGCTGGAGGGACAAACGTGTCACACAGCTCAAATAATCTCTGTTGTGTTGGTGGTGAGAGTGCAGTCAGGATGTACAGTATCACCTTTAGGCAGCAGGAAGAGAAACAAGGATGCCGTGACATCTGACACGTTTCTTGATCTGTATCCAGAAAGCAGGATATCTACAGTATCTGTCTGTTGAAACAGTGCTTCTTACCCTCATATGGATGGACACTTCAGGTATCATTTAGTAGACAGGTTGATATTTTTAGTGAATTTTTTCTAAAATGTTAATGTACTGAAAAAGTGCAATACATCCGGAATCTCATTAAGTATTTAAATTAAAGCTTTTAAATTTAAAAAAATAGCTGTTGCAGTGTTTTTCCATTTATAATTATATTCATCATTCATCAAATTGTACTCTCCATTGTATTGCAGTAAATCTAAATTACTATACTGCAAAACATTATCATGTCACAAACTAAGACAATGTAACATTGTGTCCTTGACATTTGCAAATATGCTATTTACACACCTAACAAATTACAATCTACTGGTGATGATGTAATATATCAGAATAATATGTTTGGTAAGGTTGCAATATTCCTGATTGACACTCTATTTTGCTCAAAACACAGCATGGAAAAAAACAAAATATCTGACAGTGAAAACACTTAACTTGACTCATCTCCAATCAAACTCTTACCTTCAGCAGCCATATATGAAGAGACTAAACCATCAATGTCTGTGATCGTTTAAATTCTACAAGTGCATGTGACGTTGGGGTCCACTTCCTCATAACCATAACCACGATACGAAACTCAACACCCACTTAAAATCTTATAACAGTTCCACATTTTTTGTGCTGAGTCTCCAGCACTAAAACAGACAGCATGTGACTTCCGGTGGAAGTGGGACAACAGGGTTGCATGAAGGCTGAGCAGAGTGGATGGAGCTTGCACAAGTGGATGTGTAGTTAAGAGTTGGCATGAACAGATGTCGGTGTCGAATTAAAATCCCTGGAGAATGTTGCAGAATGAGTGAACTGGAAAAGAATAAAATTAACCTAAGCAACGTGTCACGCAACTGTTCCATACGATCCAAAAGTTGTGGGAGTGCGCACACACACACACGCAAACACACACACACACACACACACACACACACACACACACACACACAGAAAACGGCAAGAGCTTGGATTCAATGGCACACGTGAGAAGTTACATCACCACTAAATGAACTACACTGCAACCTTCTCCCCGGGCCAGGGTCAGATCACTGAGTGCATGCAGTTGTGTCTTGCCATCATGGCCTCCTTCTTCTCCTAACCCTCCCTCTCTCCTTCTTTTCCTCTTAACATGTATTGCCCCATTTTTCTGGAACCAGCACAAAAAGACTACAGTTATATTTTAGAGCGGTTGCAGAAATCCAAATACCCATATCCTCCGCTTGAAGAGAGCCATTTATAAGACCAAAAATTACTGCAGGGAGTTTGTAGCAGTACTTCTTCTTTCTCATTAGGAGCAAATTCTTGGCAAACCTAATGGCATTTTAATGAGTTTGGTGATCCAAGAGGGTTTATTTTATTGCTTGTCCAGTAAGTTTCAATTTCCCATACCAATTAATAAAAAAAAATGGATGACACTAAGAAACAAGGGCTCGTCATTTTAAGCAATGGCCTTTCATATAATTTAAGTGGAATCTCGATATGACTCCTTTTTCTCATCGTATCACTATGGCTCAAGTCTCATAATGTGCTGTATTAGCGCATACTTAACCATATTAGGAGCCATAATCTCTTACTGCCGGCTTTCAAAACAAATCTTACTTAAGCCTAACCACAGCTACTGAGCCAGTGAAAATTATTTTACCCCTCACAATCGCAAATGTGACAGAAAAACTATTCAGGCATGCATTATAGCGGTAAAAATTCACTGACCCAAGAATAAACACAGCTATCAACTAAGCCATTGAGAGAAGCAGGAAGATAAACAAACCTTATATGATTGTCTGGTTTTAGTGAGAGCAGGTCTGTCTGTCTAATCGACTGTAGTCTAGAAGACTCTGACACTCCTCACTGGGCAGGGAGGGTCTCAGGTTTGAGGGGGGAGCAAGGGCTATTCCTGTACTCCCATCCGCCCCCCCACCCCCCACCCGCTATCATATCTCACTCCTTCCATACTTCAACCCTCCCTGAACTCCGATCCACTACAAACTGTAAATCCTGGTGTATTTAGCATTGATGAAAAGGGAACAGGGCCAGATACAGTCTGATGTTGGTAATTAGATTCAACACATCTGACATAGTGGTAACAGAAAACCTGGTGGTGTTTGTTGTTGTGTTTTGTAAAATCCAGCTGAGAGAGTAAAAAAAAATGGCTGAACTACAAAATGTTATTCCAAAAGGAGGTTATTCTGTTGTTCTTTATGACATTTCTCCCTTTTTACCCTTTTATTTGAATTGAGAATCTAAGGATAGAGGTTTTCATGTTGTATAGATTGTAAAGCCCTTCAAGGAAAATCTGCTATTTTTATAATCGATTAATCGTTTTCGCCATTTTTTAATGTTCTGGTTTCAGCTTCTCAAATGTCATAATTTCATGCTTTTCTATGTCATTCATTATCTTTGGGTTTTGGACCATTGGTCAGACAAAACAGGACATCTAACATTTTATAGATCAAGCCATTAATCAATTAATTGAGAAAATAATCTACACATTAATCGATAATCTAACTAATCATTAGTTTCAGTTGCAGATTTTGGGCTATATAAATAAAATGGACTTAACTTATTCCAACAACGGAGCTGTTGGTATTCTTAACAACTATAAGATTATGTTTATGTATGAATTTAGAAATGTTTCTGTGTAAGAACTAAACACAAACTGATACTGCTTCTCTAAACCTGCAGCTCAGTGGCTCTTGTTTTAACTCGCCACACTGTGAAGTGATCTCATCTTTCATCACTCACTATCCAGGCCATTATAGATGACTGGCACTCTTGTCACATTGATCGTACCAAAGCATGCAGGGCACAGATCGCTCTCTCCTGAGTGCTGCTGCGTCATGTAGCCCGCTCCGTCCCAACTACTTACATTGATCATAGCATTGGAAGTGATGCGGAAGAGGGTGGCTCGCTCGTTGACTGCCTTGATCTTCTCTCCTCCCTCCACGGGGACTTTCAGACCCTCGAGTTCACTCAGGGAGCGCTGCAGGGCCGCCCCATGTTTGGCAATCAGGTCATTACATGTGCTCAGGTCATCGAGCTTGCTGACGAGTATCTTCAGGGTGCCCTGAATCTCGCTGCGGTCTGACTGGGAGGTGGGCTCCTCGTCTCCGGAGTCATCTGGAAGGGAGAGGTCAGAGGATATTTATTTAGAAAAGTTTTCATATTTAAGTGTATAGCAGCTTTATTGCAAAATATGCACACACCCAAACTTCCCAGGCAGACCTGTATCACAGATTACTCTTTATAGTCTCATAAAGGAAGACAAGAATGGTGTTAAATTAGTAAAGATAGGCAGCCATAGTGGCCGCAAAAGTTATTTGCTTATCTCTATGTGTTGGTAAAGTAATGTTCATTAAATGATGGAACTGATGGAAAGTTAAAAAAAAAAGATAGATGATGAAGATAAAAAAGATTTGCTCCAACAATGAAATTAGATTTGATTGGACAGCCGTTAGTTTGATTTTGGTTTCCTTTGACACTAACACATACACTCAAGAAACACACTAAATACGACCACTCTGACTGCAGGAATCCTTGGACGCTTATCGAATGTAAAGGACATTTGAATACAAACAGCTCGTCCGTACCCATGAACCTTTGCTGTTGCAGCTGCCTTTCCCTATGATGTCACTAGAGGGAGGTTACTCGAGGTTACACAGAACATACGAGAACAGTGTTGCAGCGTCAGCTCTACATTACACACACATATGAGCACGTTCACTGCAAGCACCGATGCACACACACACACACACACACACACACACACACACACACACACACACAGAAAGACAGAAAGACAGAAATATACCAAGGGTAAGACCCGGATCCATAAACAGCCCACTCACATCATAAAGGGGACTGAACTAAAGTGAACATATACACAGCTTTCTAGAATAATAAATTCTATTATGAAAGTCTTTTTATAGCAAAACACCAGGAAACTCACATGACATATTTATACACTTCTGTATCAAATCTGAATTCATACAAGATAATATTTCCCAAAATAAAATCATAAATCAAAACAAACCCATATGGGCTGAGATAAGTTAAAAGAACACAGATCCAGCTTCAATGTTGGAGTCTGTGCTTCAAGAACAAGAGAAGGAAGAATGAGGAGGAGCAGGAGGATAAGGAGAAGGAGAAAAAGTAGAAAAGGAGACTTTGTTTATTCCAACAGGGAAAGTATATTTCTGTAACAGTGAGGTTTAAGGTTGGAGTGCAGGGAGAGCAACCCTACTGACCCTCTAATGCTCTAATGTCTGTAAATGTAATGTTTTTGCTGTCTTCCACACTCGGGCATGCAAAGCATGCTTTGTCACATTGAAAAGGTCTGTTATGTAGCTGATAGGAAAGATTGTCACAGTCTTCATAAGAGGCTGCACTACAGCAACACTTTCAGTGAAGAACATGGCAGCTGGCTGTGACCTCGCAGTGTCAAGCCAATTTACACCACCCAAGTATGACATGGATATCAGCCTGAGGGATGTGGCAGCGTGAGGACCACAACATGTAACAACAATATACTGAGTTCAAGTTTGAACGGGACCTTTGTCAACGTCCAGCTCACAGAGACAAATGTTTACATACAGCTGAGTATATTTTATGCATCATATCCATTCATAATGTTCAAATCACACTTTTTTCAAAATGTTTTTGATAAATGTGATGGAAGAAAAGTATGAAAAAGTTCTTGTAAGTTAAGTGAGTAACCTTATTGAGTCCATTTAAAGAATTCACCATTTCAAAGCTTTGCAACAGTTTTTGACTTAAAGTAACTGGTAAAAGCAACCTTCACAGCGTTAACAGTGGAGCCCGACATATACAGTACCAGACAAAAGTTTGGATTTTTTTAAAATATAATAATTTTTGTGGCATATTTATACCAATATCACTATTTGAGAGTTTAAAAAAATCAGATAATAAATCACTGATATTATTTTTTAAACTTTTTAATGATAAAGTTATTAAAGCTGCATTAGTTAATTTTTTGGGCCACTTGGGGGCAGCGTAAAAAACTGAAAACACAATATTAATATATAATCACCTGGTTGTTACGTAAAATATGTTAACAAACAGTTGACAAACAGCATTAGCAGTCATTTGTGTTTGTCTACCTGACTTTGAAGTCCAATATTTAGTCTCCTTTTGGCTCTGAGTTGATCTCCACCAACTCCTGAGGGAAACATCTGTCTCTTTAGCTGCTAAATGCTCTGCTATGTTCACCAGCAAGTCGCTAACTCTGTCTGTCTGCCGTTTGGTGCTGGGAAGGTAATGTACAGTGAGATTTTGAAGCTTTTTTGCTGAAAATGGCTTCCCACCGCTTGAAAGGGGAAAAAAAACAATCAAATCATAGTTGTCTGTGAGTTTGTCACTAGAAGCAACTCATTACATTACATGCAGTCATTAGATTAATTGTTCATATAAAAGTTATTGACTAGTGCAACTTTAAAGAATTGTGTCCAAGATATTTAGAGTGGGATCATTTGTACTTGACAAATAAACTTGTCAGTGCTCTCTGGTGAACAAATGGAAACGCAGTTTTTTAAAAATTACTTCATCATTCGGTCTTTCTGTACTGCAAATGTATAGACACTTATCAGCCGACATCAATACTGACAGAGATGTGATTAGCTGAAGTCGGTGGATAATAATGGCCATGCGGATATATTGGTCAGGCTATCATCAACGACGAAGATTACAAATATGTCCACAAAGCCTATGTAAGCATTTAATGCATAGATGAAGGTCAAGATCTCTTGTCTTAAGGAAAAGAGAACTGAGGGAAGTGGGGGCAGAAAGAAGGAAGCCAGAGGAGGGGTGAAAGAGAGGCAAAGAAAAACTGTCTCACCATATCTGCATTCCTTGGAATCCATTTTCACTTAAAGGTAACCAAAGTTCAGCCAGAAAGACGCAGCATACACACAGGCTGCTGATCGCTAGCCTCTGAATTAATGTGTGAACATGTTGAATAGGATTTCAAAAAGACGCTGTCTGGCCATTAAAAGGGACAGACAAAAGCTAAACAGTCCAGCCAAAGGTCAACCCAGTAGTCCTACAGTGCCAACAAAACCTGGATCAGAAAATTTCACCAGCATCCACCCACCACCAGCCAGCAACAGAGCGGGAATCAAATTACACAGAATTTCAATAAAGTTACTGCAGAGAAGATAAAAAAAGCTGACAATGTCAAGTCAGAAAATTGACCAGAGTCTGCGTCGTGAGACCTGCAGCTACAGTGCAAAGGAAGGAAAGAGACAGTGAAAGAGGTGGGTGAAAAAGTCAAAGAGCAAGTACAGAGAGAGTTAATGAAATAAGCCTGAAACTGATAAAGTGTGACCACAGCAGAACAGCTTTAAAGGTGCAGTGTGTAGGATTTAATGGCATCTAGCAGTGAGGTTGCAGATGGCAACCAGCTGAATGCAAAATGCAAAAGGCCCTCTCTAGAGCCAGTGTTTGGTTTGTCCATTCTGGGCTACTGTAGAAACATGGCGGTGCAACATGGCAGGCTCAACGGGAGACAACCCACTCCCTCTGTAGATATACAGGGCTCATTCTAAGCTAACGAAAAAACACAATGATTCTTATTTTCAGGTGATTATACACTAATTAAAACATACTTATGAATATTATATTCCAGTTCTGCCAAGTCCGTTCAGCTAGATGCCACTAAATTCTACACACTGCACCTTTAAACTGATAAGTTACTTTGTGAGTTAGTGTGGTTTTAAACTTCCTCCCACGTGGCAACAACGAGCCTGATGCAAATCACATGTGATTGAACGAATTTAAGAAAATGTCAACATTTTTTATTTTATTTTTTATTTCACTGTTTTTTAAAGGCGAAAATAAATAAAAAGCGGTGGCAAATCCTTTATGTCAAATAAAGACTACAGACTGTTTTGAAGTCAATTTACTAGAATAAGGGTTGGATGTGTGGGCTTAAATTTTACATAATTTGAATTTGAACAGAAATGAAGGTGACAAATTATTAAAACCTTTTATTTTGACCTGTACTTTTTAAAAGCCAATTACTGTGACTTTTAAAAAGGCAAAAACACAGTGGTGAGATGCACCAGTGTTGCAAGTTGAATTTCTGGCACAACTTAACACCTACTTCCACAGTGCGTGAAGAAGGAAAGAAGTCTAAAGGGGTCAAGACACCTGCAAAACTTGTAGTATAAAGAACAACTTTAACAAAGAGCTTAAGAGTTAGAGATTTAGAACAACTTTAACAACTTTATTGTGAGACCAAAACGTTTCGCCATTGGTTGAAACACGTTGGTCTCCAATGAACATAGGTGACCAATCTGTAGTAACCGCCACTATGAAATCAACGCGTTTCACAAGCTGAAATGCGTTGATTTCATAATACAGTTCCTCCTCATTGTTGCACGTTCCCTCAAGGTCTAATCAGTCAGGGGTAATCTAGCAGGAGATTGTGTGTCACGCATGGACAAACAACTAATCAGTGAACAGTAAATCTGAAATGCCAGAAACAGGCAAGTTGGTCTTTCTGCAGCTTTCAGACACGACCCCTTTGGAGACAGCGATGGATAGGGCATTTCCTGGACCAAAGGGTGTTTTTTTGTTGAGTGTTGGTGAAGGACATAACAAATCCTGCCCTCAAGTTTCCTAAAACTGTGTCAGCTGTCAGGAGCGGATGAACAAACGAATAGGTGACAGATATAGGAACCACCAATAGGAAATCAAACAGAAACATGAGACCAGTATCTGTCCTGATGAAAAAAACAAGGTTACTGAATGGCAAGGGCACGACTGAGCTACTGTAAATACTATCACAATGCTATGCTTCACATCTACATCAGGAGTGTGAAATAGAGTCTGGATAATATCTGGATATGAAGTGTATACTGTAGGTGATGTAGGGGGCAAAACAAGAAGCACTGTCCCTTTTTCCAGCGTTAAATGATATATATACATTACAATTGGGAAGTTTGAAAATAAACTCATGACTAAGCAAAGACATTTGCTGGAGAACACTGCAGTGAAGCCTCGCTCTTATTATTCACCCTCATTCTGCCAATGAGTTCAGCAGCTCTTAGCAATGCCACTTAAAAATAAACTGTCACATGTACCACGGCATATTTGTTTAGAAGAGACTCTGCTTACAGCAGGTTGCTTGCAAAACTAATTCTCTTTCCTCAAACCTTTTTTTTTTGTTTTAAAAATTAAATTACTCACAAAAATAGAAACGTAAAAAGAAAAAGTACACAATTCTGACAAATAATCAACAAACAAGTAAGTCCTACATTTCTAACCCCGTCCAAACCGATTTACAAATCTAAACCAACCCTTTACTAACGCAGCCCTCAAACAATATCAGTCATAAACACTATTGCCATCCTTCAATTTTCACTGTACTTTCATCTTACAGCTAAGGTAACCTTCGATGTAAATACTGTACAGGAGCACTGACAGAAAAAGAAGACAACAATTATTAAGTCAGAAAAGAGAAAAAAAAATGTTGGTCTTGGATTATTTTTCCCTTCTTCCCCTTTTTTTCTTTCTTTTCTTCCTTTTTTCTTTTTCTTCTTTCTTCAAACCTCAAGAACACTATCCACTGACACAAGCACAGATTTTGGCTACCAGCTCCTTCAACGACAAGGAGAAACCAGGACACAAAGCTTTCTTCAACCATGTCCTTTCTACTCTGTCCTTTTGGCTTACTGAGCCAAATATAGCACCGATAAAATGTCAAGCACTACCAGATAAGTCTGAAGACGGGACATGAAAACCTTTCAAGATGCTTCCACATATGCTATCAACTGTATATCACCGATGTAGAATAAAAACTGAAGAGTGGGTTTTACACCAAACATATGTCGTATCTATGTTGTCTGTGCGTCAGTGCCGAGGCTCGCCCCCTCAAATCTCCAGCTCCTTCCTTCACAACAACAGATGCAGATGGATGGCTCTCTGTAGCGAAGTCGACACCATGAGGCAAGGCCAGGAGCCCATTACAACGCCAGTCATGCCTCAAGGGCGGACTCCCTCCCCCCATCCCCCACAGTCCACCACCTCTCGACAGAAATGCATGTCTGTTTCCTGTTCCTACCGTGTCTCTACCACATCCTCCTCCTCAGAGGATGATAATATAATTTAAGCAAATATCGATGTCATCATATCCTAACAACCCGACATGTAAACACACACATCACATGTAGCTTCTTTGCCCTTCACTCCTTCCATTGTGTCCACCTTAGTGTTGAGCACAAAAGAGCGAGGCAAAGACATAAAAAGCAGAAGAAATAGGCGGTGGGAGAATGTAATTGGGAGAGCAGTGCTATGCTACCCCACTGTCAGGGCTCGTCTCTCTGCTCGTCCCTGAGGACAGGCTGTCAGATCAGTGGAGCCAGGCCTCCGGCAGATAAGACGTCACCCTGTGGCAGAAAGACATGCACGCCAACCAGCCAAGCACATGGGAGAAATGTACTGCCCCTTTGAATTAAAGACGGTATTTAAACGTAGTGAAAGGCCTAATCAAAGAGGAAACTAGTGTCAGAAATTCTGCAATGTATATTTTTAGCATGGAGATTATTTATATTACATGTGGTTATTACAGTCTGCTGTTCACTGCTGTGAACTGTGAGTTGTGTCTATACAGAACCTCTAGTGCAATCAAACTTTGTGATGGTTTACAGTGTAAGTCCTATAAATTCTGTCTGTTCTTCAATTAGAAAAAAACTTCCTTAATTTGCCTACATTTTTCTTTACACAGAACTACTCTCTGGATACTGAAAACATGATGCTGTTTCAAAACAAATTAAAGCTGCAAGCAGCGTTGAACGGGCCTTCGCACCTTTGCGCACGTCGGGCCGCAGTGCAGTCGAAGTGCTTCTGTCACGAGCATGTAGATGTCTTCAGACCCGGGCTGTTTTCAGACAGTGCAAGAAGGAGATAAACATCACTTCCTTTGTCCACTGTTTTGCCCGCTGCTGGGGCTGCTTTGCTGCAATTTCGTAGGGGGCACTATTCAGCCAGTTTGCATCATTGACTGAATATTGTCATGAGGACGTGTTCAGGCCGGGACTCTTATCAAACATGCAAAGTTTGGGGCACACTGGAGCATTTGCACTAAAGTTACAGCAATTTCCTCTGTCATGGCGAAACATCAAAACTCAAGGCCACGCCACGGCCACACCCTTCAACAATAGCTAAATTATAGCATATTACCACCACCCTCCGCTTCGGACTGTAGACCAAATATTAAATCCTACACATCAATCCTGTCTGTCTAATAAACTCAAAAAAAAAAACTGCTACTCCACCCACTTGGCAGGTTCATTAAAGTTTTAATGCTGAGCTCTAGTGGAACTCTAGTCCTCCTGAGTTCATCCATCATATATTGTCTTTTTTGATCATACTTAGTACAATCTATGCTTGCATGTGTAATAGTTTCCTCAGCCAAGTGG
This sequence comes from Thunnus albacares, assembly GCF_914725855.1. Lineage (NCBI taxonomy): Eukaryota > Metazoa > Chordata > Actinopteri > Scombriformes > Scombridae > Thunnus > Thunnus albacares. The sequence continues at coordinate 20,615,308 of NC_058107.1, read as the reverse complement.
GAAAAAATATGTGCATATATCGGCAATCGCCAAAAATGATTAAATAACCGTGATGTCAATATTGAGCAAAAATAATTGTGATTATGCTTTTTGCCATAATCAAGCACCCCTAAAGAGAACATAAATTTTGATTTTTGAATTTTGATTGATACACACACACACAAAACATTTTAATATGTATGTGATAAATTGTTGTCTTTAATAAACAGTTACTTGAACATTTTTCATTGTGCTCCTAAATTTCTGTGTGTGCTCCTAATTTTTTTCATTTAGGAACACATGTACTCCTCGACAAAAAAGTAAGCATTGAACACTGCTGACAGATGTGTAGAGACAATAATAAGTAACTGTAGCCGGACACAGAAAAATACTCATATATTTGAATGGAGAGTGTGAGCGAACCGCTAGGTACTTGGGCCCTAATAAAGGAAAAGCTGTAGTACAGAGCTACAAATTTTAGTTTTGATTTTATTTTTCTGCAGCACTTTATCACAAAACTGTCACTCTCACTCCAAATTTTATACAATAGCGTTTTTTTGTTAAACTGTAAAATATCATGCCTCCATTACATATCTCTGTCACAAGTGTTTCGTAACCACATTTGAGAGATTGGATTTTTTTTTTTACTTCCTAATATCAGAATCAGCCCCAAAAATCCAGCATCAGTCAGGCCCTAATTTCTAGTATTATATATATCCCCTTTGATATCAGTGGGATGGACAAATTATTAGAAACACCCTGATTTCAACAAAACCTGTACATTATAACTTCATGATGGTAGGATTTGCTGCAGTGGTGTACCTGAAAACATGCAACTGAGCAATAATAATATACTATATAATATTACACAATATAATAAGGCACTTTCTTATTATTTGACTTTAACCACATTGTGACCACCCTCTCTGGACAGACTCAGTGGGCGGAGTTGGGTCGTCAGGAGGATTCAGCTCACATGGACTGCCCAGCTTCCACATATGCTGGAGGCAGTCAGTCATTTGCCCTCTCCCCTCTGGCTTCCACTATGTTGATTGTGGTTGTATTTAGTTTCATTTATATTTAAGTTATGCACAATAAATCTATTTTTAGTAACAACTCATGTGTGGGCTCCCCTCCTTTGTCCAGTCTTGAGTCAGGTTTTGACACACATGTACACCACATCACTAATTTCATTGCTCAAGGGTCCACGTTATTTTTGCTTTTACATGGAAAAGAAACATTGTGATATATACAGTGTGAGAATGGAAATAATCCTTATAATTACCATTATCAAACAAAGACCATTGTATTTTTAGCACAGAAAGAGATACCTGCAGTTGGAAAAAAAACCTTTCAGCACCGACAGCAAAGAGAGAATGAGATGACGAGAGAGTGAGATGTTTTGCGGCTGACCGTTTTAATAGAGTGTGCCCGAGAAAGAGAAAAATATATGAGAAGTACATTTGAAAAAAAAAACAGAAGAGAGAACACAGCTAGATGAGAGCAGATGTGTTTCAGGGAAAAGGAGTGTAATCCTGGCCAGTAATTGCTAACTGGCTCCATACCTCCCCTGAGATGCATCAAAAGGAGACAAACAGAGGAGACAGCAGGTTAAACCCAGTAACACAGAGCTCAGCTCTCCAAAAGCAAATGAGAAACTGTGCAGTGCAACTCATCACTGTCCCCAAAGCTCTGCAGTACAGCTCTGGCAGTGTATCCAATCGAACACTCTCAGAAAGCAGCAAACAACAAAAGAAAGAAGATTAACAGAAAACTGGAGCAACTAAGCAATGACTTTTAATTCAGAAACATTTTAGATTGACAAAAAATAAAACAATCAGTCTGCTGATGACTAAACAGTCGATTTATATTCTTGTACATTTTATAAATTCCCAGCTGGTGCATCAAACCCGTGAGAGGCGAATGGCTCTTGCTTACTGCATAACTCCTACAGTTTGAAGGTTGAGGTCATTAATTATCCTACAACCTCAGAATACTAACTGAGCTCATGCACACAAGTCTGGTCACTGTGACAGGATTTCCAGGATATTACTGCAGTAATAAAAAAAAAAGTTTGCTCCTGTCGAGAGACAATGAATCACAAGCAAAATGTGAAGCCTGTGTTTACCATTTGAAACAGTCTGCAGCCATCTCTTCATTGGCTGCCTGATCAACACTACATTTACAATACATTTTTCATCATTGAACGGCAAGGAGCTTAATTAAAACCCATGTATGCAAGACATTAACTGAATGCATGCTCACACACATACACGCTTCATTTACATGCACGTGAACAGCTGCTCGGGCTGTGAGGAGTCTGTTCACAGTGCTTCATGTGAAACAGTGCTTATATATATTTTAAAAACAGAAATATTAATGCTTTTGACAGACTGCTCTTATTTACAGATGTACATTATTTTATATCAAGTGCAAATCTGCGATGTAGTGTAATTTTAAAGTAGCCACTCATTAGCAAATACATACAAACAAACATGACGCAGTAATACACAGTTGAGATGCAGTATTATTGACTCTCTCCGCTGTGTGACGTGTAAGGTTCACACACTGATTCCTTGTTGAATACTAGCAGCAGACAGCATAATCCTACTCAATATATTTATCTAAGCACTAGAGTTGAGGGAAATGATATATACTGTGAGAAACTTGTCAACAGTCAAAGGTTTTGGGATAATGTTTATGTCAAGGTGGCTCTTTTTAAAATATCTCTGCCTGTATTGAATTCATTCTGAGCAATACTGAGATTATATATATATATATATATGATGAGGATTGCTTTATGGCAGTTATGGATTTTATATTGCATAATACATTTTGCAGTTATGTGATGAAGAGCCTTGATTGGTCAGGCACTGGACTAGCCAAAATAAACACACTGTCTGCTTATTTTAACCACAGACCATGTTGACTTCCTGAAAAAAAAAAACATACTACAATATAACAATATCTACAACAATACTGCATTTTGAAATTACATAAACACGGTAGATAATTTTATCCATTTTGCCCACTCCTACTAAATATAGCAATAACAACTCAAACTCAACAAAACTTGCCATGCGATTGATAAGAAGTCACTGGTGAGTTACTGTTACTGTCACTCATTGAACACCCCAATAATGTAAAAAGATTTAGCAAGATCTACGAGTCAGTAACTCCAGAACACAGCAAGATTGTGATCCATCATGCTACTTGTCCCAATGCCAGCGCTGCAAGAACCCATGAAGGTGGCCATCGACCAGAGCAGAGGTGACTGCCGGTGGGAGAAGTGTCTCTAAAGTACTCTTAAGTTATGTGCATTAATATTTGAATAATCAAAAATGATGATCTCAAAGCCGGCTGACCCTGTGCTCTGACCCTTCTTAAAAAAATGCAAACAACTATGTGTATTCTTGACGAAAGAGAAATTAAAGTAAAATGTTGAGTTTTACTATTTTCTTCTTCTCATGGAGCAGTCTGACATACTTCACTAAGAACTGATTATCAAAGTGATGTGGAATCTCACATGACGGTGCGGCTCCAGAGGTTTAAAATGTCAACAGACCGCTCATCATAATTGAATTCATTATAGCAGCCGGAGTACACCAAGAACTTTCCACCGGGTATGAGAACATTTCATTGTACGACTGCAGATTCAACTGATTATCAATGATTCACCGTCCAGTTTAATAAATACAATGTTTTCATAATCAGAACCTCATGCTTTCATTAAAAAATAGATAAGAAAGGAGTGATGTGTATTAGGCCACAGACTGTGGTACACAGGAAAAAGTGATGCAAATAGCAGACATTTTCTGTGGTTGCTTTACTTGTGTTGTGATAATGTTTACAGTACATGTAGTCAAAGTATAAATACGTGTATGTTCCCACAGCCCTTTCACAACTGCATCATCATTTAATTAGATGGATGTAACAACATGTTTTAAATGCTTATATGATAGTAGTCAGGTGCCCAAATGAACGTTGCCATGTTTTGTTTTGTTTTTTGCTATAATCATTCCTCCTGTACATACCAGCCATTGAGAGAGCCCTTCATAATGCACTTACAATGTCAGTGATGGAAGACAAAGCCCTCCTTCTGTGCAAAAATGTATTGAAACATTTATCAGAAGATAAAATGAAGCACCAGTTGTCCAAAATTTCATTCATTCAAATCAAGTAAGTGTCTTTTTAGTGCCAAATTCCCTCTTTTTGTTACGATCCTTCCACTGCAGCTGAATAGTTGAGACACAAACAGGACATTTTTTTACTAAAAAGACTAATTGTGGAAGATATCCGCTTTATTTGACAAGCTCAGACAGCCGAAGTGAGCAAAGCATGTTTCGATGTTCATTTGGAATATTGTTTTAAGACATACTTCAAAAATTGTGAACCTGCCCTTTAAGCACTTTTTCTTTTGTAGCTTTCTTATTCTGCTTTCTATTTTTATCTTTCTCAAATTCCACATCCTGCCTAAAACTGGAGCACTGCATCGAGGACACTGACGATGACATGACTGACAGGAGGACATGATTGTTGGGTATGAGTTCTCTGTCAAGGGGAGCTGCAACATTGTGAGGCATCTTATTATTCAGGCTATTTTATTTGTTATGTTTTTCAGCAGAGGCCTGGTTGGAACATTGAGAACTCCAATTTAGGGAGCTAACGTGGCTTCTACTGACCGTTTAACCAAGTAATTTACTTTAAACCATATCTGACCAACTATTGGACTTTATTTTGACTGGTACCAACAAAGGTTGATTTAGTTGCTCGGTAAAGACAGCGGGCTCATATTTAGATAAATATTTCTTAATTAATAATTTATAAAATAGTTTATCTTTATGTGCCTTTAGTTTATAGTTTATCTTCATTAGTTTTTTCACAAGAACAACACAATTGTATCTTTGACTATTAGCTTAGAGCACCACATCTATAAGCATGTTCAGATGAAGCATTTAAGAAAACATCTAGTACTAGTTTGTTGTAGTGTGGTTCGGAGCTCTGTTGTATTCGTTCTGCCTCAGGTTCTTTGTGTAACTTTTACATCCTAACATTCACATTAAGGAGAGTGCGCCAACAGTGAAAAGTCTTAAAACAACATGGCCTATACTACCTATGCCAAACTCATTTCAGTGAACAAACAGACAAAGTGAGGAGACAGAGAGCCCAGGGCTTCAGAACACAGCTGCTCAACTCAACATTGTCTAACTCTGCCACAGGCAAGGAAACGATGGATGAAGTGAGAGAGGTGGAAAGACAGAATGGGGAGAGACAGTGAGAGGAAAATGTGAAAGCTAACACATTTTGACATTGTGCCTCAACTAGTACACTGTAGAAGATGCTATTAACCTGCCATGAGCAGTAATAGAATATTTATTTGTTAAGTGTGAAACCCCTTAGCTGCTCGACATGTTATACAAGTAATTTTGCTTGTGGATGGACAGTGCAAAAATCCTATTAATCTGTACTTCTTGTACTCAGCACCTCACTATGTTATATGAACAAATAAAACCTGTCCTGTCGTCACACTTGCGCACAAAAACAGGTTCTAGGACCCTGCGATATGCAGCGCGCCACATTTTACAGTTTATGATGGTGCAATGAACTCTCCACACATAATAAGCATACACAGATGCACGTTGCCAACACAACATGCAGGCCTGGCAGCGTCCGACTCATCCATATGCAAATGTGAGGTGGAGCAGGCGCAAAGGAGAGCGAGGAAATGAGTCTGAGTGAAAGCAGCATGGGAGAAAGAAAAGAAAGGAAAGGAGACTGCATGCAGCGAGAGAGCATAGGCTGCTCTTTTGACTATGTGAGGTGCTGCAATGTTGAAGGAGGCTGCAGAAATCTGAGCATCCATGGCGACAGATGACAGATGCTAGAGAGAGAGAGAGAGAGAGAGAGAGAGAGAGAGAGAGAGAGAGAGAGAGAGAGAGAGAGAGAGAGAGAGAGAGAGAGAGAGAGAGAGAGAGAGAGAGAGAGAGAGAGAGTGAGGAAGATGGATGGAGGAGTGACAGCGACCTCTCCGACAATACGATAAGGAGGAGATAGCAGGATGAGGAGGGTTTTCTCGTTGGACGGATGGAGAGGAGTGTGACAGCTCCGTGCTCCTGTGCTATAGCTTTAGCCATAGCTGTACTGACCCTGGTTGAGTTTACTCAGGCAGCCCGAGTTGCAGAGGGAGCGGACCGTCCCCGGCTCCCAGCAGCTCCGGCCCTTCATCCCACTCTCTGCAGGCCTGATCCCACTCCACGCACCCTGAGACGCAACGCTGCCGTGGGCCGCTACATAATCCCAGCGAGGGGGGGGCTGAGGCAGCGACTTTCCCTACTCAGCATTGCAGCATGCACACACATACATACATGCATACTCACAGACATACATACAGCGCACACACAGTGACGTGGGGAGCAATGCAGCCGCTCCCTCCTGCTATTCCTATCTCCTCTCCTGCATTGCTTCCCTGTCTTCCGTAAATACACACGCACTCGGCGTACACACATTCACAAAGCACAGCACATTTACAATTCTCCTCCACATGCTTCTCTCAGTGCAGTGCAGATTGGAGAAGGAGAGAGGGAGGGGAGGGAGAGAGTGAGTGAAGCAGAGAGGAGATAGGACTCAGCAGCCAGCAGTCATCTACACAACTCAGACCAGAATGCATTGCTTCCTCTCTGTAACCCCCCCATCTCCTGCTTTCGTAACTTGACAGCAAAAGTCAGCTATTTCGGGAAAGCTAAATGGCAGAGATGGTGTTAAGTAAAGGCTATGTTCCTTAAAAAATGACACCGTGAGGAGCTTACTGTATGTATGACGAGGCATGAGGAATGGAAAGATTTCACATTGAGTTATGACATATTAAGTCAGGGTGGTGCAACTAGACCAAGGGCGAAAGGTCAAATAAAACAGTCATGTCCATTTCCTCTTCTACTGATTGATGTGTGTCTCCTCTGTTATCTTCTGTCAGAATCTCTCAACAGCACTGATCAGCAGCCCTGACAGACCATTTCAAACTGTGACCCCCCCCACATCGAGGTCAATGTCACTGTCAAACAACCAATACAACACAGTTCATACTGTAGTCAGCCCTGGGCTGCAATAACCAGCTTAATTCCCTCCCTTTTCCAACAAAGGTGATGGTTATGATTTCAGTATTACTGCCAGCGTACATGTCATACTGTACTGCAACTCAAGGTCACCTTGTCTCCTCCCCTTCAACTCACTGCGGGCTTCTGTTAAATTACACCATGTTGTTGGTAGGATCGGGCAATTATTCAATATATATATATATATATATATATATATATATATACATACACATACATATACATATATATATACACACACACACACACACACATACATATATATATATATATATATATATACACACATACATACATACATACATACACACACACACACACATATATACATATATATATATATATATATATATATATATATATATATATATATATATATATATATATACATATATATATATACATATACACATACACACACACACATATATACATATATACATATATACATATATATACACATATATATATATACATATATATACATATATACACACACACACACACACACACACACACACACACACACAATATATCATATATATACACATACATACATACATACATATATAGACATGTATGTATATAGAGCTAATCAACAGAAGGTTTGCTGCTTTTCTTTAACATCGATAATTGTAAACTGAATATTTTTTGGTTTTGGACTTTTGGACTCTGGGAAGTTGCGAAGGGCATTTTTTTCACTATTTTTGACATTTCATATATGATTAACTGATTATTGGAAAAAATGCCAGATGAAATGATAATTAAAATAACTGCTAGTTGTTATTGATCATAATCACACTTTGCTGTATGATCGTGTTATTGTTTCATAAATTTCTGTTGTCCAAATTAATGATTCAGACCAAACTCTGATAAAAAGATAATAAAATTATTTACAGCACTTTTATTTTTATATGTGATGTATGTATTTAGATATATATGGATTTTTGACAATATCCTTATTAATATTCTGATAAAAATTGCCCATATTGTGAATCTCTTGTAGTTACCTTACTCTTATTGCAGTTTCCAATACACAAATACTATCAATCACTTATTATTAAAGCTAAGGATATCTACAAAAACCAATGACACGTAATCATACATCCAACCAACCAACCACTCAGACCAAAGTCCAGAGTACAGAATCTTTAACTGATCATACTGTAATGAATCCAAACTTCTGAACCGTAAGCTAAGACGGGTGTTGACATGTAAGACACGTATTAAAAAATACTTCTCATTACATGTATCGTTATTGACACGAGTGTGACAGCTTTATGGATTATATAGTGGATCACGTCACCCAGCCATACCTAGACCGAGTTGTAAGTGATCTCTGTGAAGTGTGTCTGAGTGCTCATGAGCCAGCTGTCTGCCCAGAGCATATATACGCCAGTAACTTTCTTTGGCTCCAAAGCAGTAATGGATTGGTAAACTTTGTTAACATGGTCTCTAAGGGCCTTCAATTTTTTTGTAATAAGGATATATGAATTTTTAAATCATGTTATGGCCACTGCCATGGTAGAGGCAACATGATTTCATTTGTGATTCAACACAAGATGACAGTCTGTGTCTAGTCTTAGGTTAAAACGGGTGAAAACAGTTTACATCTACACTATAAGTAATGTTCCAAATATCTCTGGACCGTGGACAAAAGAAGAGCAAAGGCCATAACTGTTTAATGATACAGCAGCAATTCCTACTTTCATGGGTGACAGCGTGGATAGAAAACACAAAAACTCCAACAGTGTACTTACTATCTTATTCACTTGATGACTGTAAGTGAACAAGCTGCTACAGTATCACATGAAGCTTGAAATATGTGATAGGTGAAATATGTGATAATAGCAAAAACAGGTAACAGGAAAGAGCTGTGGTGGACTGTAAGTGAGGTTGAGGGAAACGCTGACGGGGAAAACTGTTGGACTGTAAATAAACAACATAGCCTAAATGCCCCGGGGCATTTTCGAGCAGGAATTGAAGCATGAAACCTCAATTAATTTCATACTTGACCTTCATCATTTCTGTTCTTCAATACAGTAAGTTTAACCATGTAGAAAGAAAACCAAATCTGGCTAGTGAGAACAGCAGGGTTTATATGATGTACAGTATCAACTCATTTTATCCACCGTCTTTAAAATACATCCTTTTTTTGGATGTGGTTTTAACTTTCAACTATTGTATAATTTGTCTACTATATCAATCATTTTGATTTCAATTGATCCTCCTTAATTTTGAGGAGGAAAATTAAGGAGGACACTTTGAGCTGCATTTTGTGTATATGAAGTGCTACATAAATACAGTTTATTATAATTAGTTAGATGTTTAGATGTCATGTTTGTACAGTAAATAAAAAGTTACAGCAAGCAGCCGGTTAGCTTAGCTCAGCACAAATTTAGCTTCATATTTATAGAACAGACATGAAAGTGGTATTGATCTTTTCATCTCACTCTCAACAACAAAGTGAATAAGTGCATGTCCCAAAATGTCAAAGTGTAAACTGAAATGAATAAAGTTGCCTTTGGAAACACTAGAAATCCATGTATATCTGTTGCATTACAACTTTTAAAAATATCATAATTATTTAGTAGCAACACACATTTTATTTATAAAACGCCAAATCACAACAGAAGTCATCTCAGGGCACTTTTCACACAGAGGAAGTCTAAACTGTACTCTTTCATTTACAGAGAACCAACAATCCCCCATGAGCAAGCACATGATGACAGTGGCGAGGAAAAACTCCCTTTTAATAGGAAGAAACCTTGAGAAAAAAAAGCGGGCTCTTAGTATAAAGTACACAGTACTTTCATGCACCCACATAAATTGCACATGTACAATATACATGAACATAATATAAATTACATATAAATTATTTTAGGAACTTTAGAATTTGAAAAGAAGTCAAATAATTACTGCACCATAATCTCCAAGTATAAGAATGTTATCATCTCCATGAAAGGTATCAAGTTTTTAAAAACATCTCTGGACTCAAGAGTGAAATCTAAGTTGCTCCAAATATCACATAATATTCTTTTAAAATCCCAAAGTTAAGCAGATATTCAGTCCCACATTTCCCTGTTTATTTGCTGGAGGAGAGACAGTTAAAGGCCAAACCATCGGAAAGACAAACTCAGAGAAAGAGGGTGTTTAAAGAGCACAAGTAACTGTCTCATTAAGGCTATTACTGCAAAAAGAACCGGGAACCCAAACACTCCCCACAGCCTGAATGTGAGAGTAGTGAGCTCATTAAAAGCAGTCAAACAGCTCAGTGCAAGAGAGAAAAACTGTTTTGTACTGGGAAAGAACAAGAAAGATGACATTTTAGAAGTGAGTCTGAGTTTGAGACCATTTAAAAGATTACGTTATATCAGTTCCAGCTGCAGCAGCCATGTAAATGTTATTGAGCTGTGCCAAAAGACAGCATTATGCTAGAGACTGTGCTGCCCCCCTGTCACTCAAGACGACAGAAGACCACTTGTATGTAAGAACCAGAAAAACACAAACGACTGCAGTGAAACACAAGCTGAAACAGAGGTCTCCTAATGGACTGGCCCTCCTCCCGCAGCGGTAATAACCCGCTCATCCAAGGGAGTTGGGAGAACATTAATTAACCACAAATGTACAAGTTACGAGTGATTGCTTCCTGTGTCAGCCTGCACTAACTCCTAGTTGGGAGACCATGCATCAACTTGATGATTTTAATCACAAACAGACACAACACTTCATATCAACACCCGACAAAGCAGAGTGAAATTACAGACAACTCTCAATTCGCTTGGGCAATGAATCATCCAACCCTGCATGCACTTAATCATCGCTGACAAATAAGCCGAAGTCCAGGTAGCATCTTTGCATGGCAGCTGTTGCTGTTGGCACCCTGTAGCATCAGCTTGTATGTTGTTGTATGCTCGTTTTTGTTGTTCTTGTGTGTATGTGTTCCTGTTTCTGTATCCATTTTCTCATCTTTGTTTTGGCTGTATGACCATGTGCATCTTCCTGAACATTGTTCTTGGAACTGTAAGAAGTGGAGGTACATTGAAAACCACTAGAAACAAGAGTCCTTATAGGCCTATGTGTAAACATACTTCTTATATAATATCCCACCTGACACAGACACACATACTCTTAAATATGACATAAACTTAAACTATGCACACATACACCTACACTCAGCACTAGCCACTTTGTGCAGAACACCACAAACTGCTGCTACTGTAATTACTCATCCTGTGGATGACATATTACTTGCACATCTTTCAGCTCTATTTGCACTATATTTGTCTTATTTGCACCATACTCATTATAATTCTGTGCTTTGTTATAGTCCCCCCCTGACCTGTAGCTTAGCTTAACTTGTAAATATGTAAATTCTTAGTTCTTTTAGTATTTTGTTGTATCCTAGGATTTTTAAACCCTTGTTGTTGTGTTTTAGTACTTGTATAAACCAATACCTGGGTCTGAGAGAAACAGCATTTCCATCTTCTATATGTCCTGTGCATATGGCAGAATTGATAATAAAGTTGACTTTGAATTGCCTTGATCTCTACAGCAAATGCTGCCAATGGTGCAATTTTCACGATTGTAAAAGATAAAAATAAGATTTATGTCCTGTGTGAAGACCTTGCTTAAACATTGACAGCCTTACTTTTTTTGAAAGTATGTACGTTTTACATTAAGGAAGTGGTAAATCTTCTTTAAAATTAATAACCTCAACTGAATGTTTCCCATAGCTGCTAACCAGAGCTGCAGAGATGAGCGGTATTTTGAACCATTGCTCATTAAAAAATAGTTTCAGCTCAGTGATATTTGTGAGATGTCTTGCATGTACAGTTTAATAGGCTTCAGGTCATGACTCGGACTTTCCAAATAGCAGAATTTCACCAGTGAAAACCCCTCTGTGGGTAAGACTTGTTTCTGTGCTTGTGTGAGTCATTATCACATTGTGTGACCTGACTTCTCTGTAAGATTCACAAACAGCTACCGCTATATTAGGTTAGAAAGTTATCAGCAGCTGCAAGTTGTCCAGATCAGACCATGACATCGGCTCCTTGAGGTTTTTAGAGCCATTTTGTAATCATACTTGTAGATAACAAACTCCTTTAGGGACTGTTAAATATGCTAAAATGTTTCTATTTGTTCCATTTACCTGCATGACTGTCAGCTGTTCAGGTTCAATGTTGTTGTAATGCAAACCTGAGGTGAAGTATACATTACAACAAAATGGACCACATCACTGTTGTAATGTATATACCTCATGTTGCAATGAGGTATTCGTGTTGTTGTAACGCATACTTGTCATTACATGGATCAAATCACCTGGCTTAAATTACACCTCCTTTCTTAGAAACTGTTCATAGGTTCACATACATGCTGTCTCGACTGTAAAGGTTTTTAATAAAACCTGAAAAAGAACAGTTCTTTGTCTGTTATTTCTTGCATGTTTTTAACTATATAACTCCAAGATGAAGATCAGATCATGTTTCACAAACAATTATGATGGAAAATCAGGTCATTCTAAAGAGTTAAACTTACAATTCGTCAATAGTAAATAGTAGTAAAATTGTGTCCATATAGACTTTGCTCAAAATATTGTGATAAACTTGACCCACGTGGCAGAAAGTATTATTTTCTATTATCAATATTATATGACATCCTCTCTATCACATCTATACTCTTCATGTCACCAACTCCAGAACCAGGTAGTCAATAAACAACCACAAACAACATCTATTTTTGTCTTTTATAAATCTCCAAAGATTCCATTACAGACAAGGTTTTATGAACAGAAAGAGTCTTTTCCAATCCAATGACCACTGCTGCCTGATGTTGTCTGCTACCAGCCCTGCTTCTGCTCTGCTGGCAGAAAAGGAAGACAAAAAGAGCTAAAGGAAAGGAAAGAATGAATGAAAAACTGATTAATGTGAAGGAATCATTAGAAAAATCTTCTTCACCATCAATCAGAGACCACAGATCAGACCAATCTATCAAAATGGCTACAAAACAAACCATTCATTCTCACAGTGTATATCAATATCGTAGCTTCTAATGTTAAGCTCAACTAGTCTGTAATTTCTGTTTTCAGCAGAGCTAGCTGAAGAGGTTTGTACTCTTATTGTTCACAGAGCTTCCAACAGTGATGGCCCTTCTACAACAAAGCAATATCAAGCCCACTGTGGCAGATTGCAGTGCTGTGGGGGAAAACAGTCGATGTTAGAAAAAAGACTAGAAGTTGGCATGAACTGCTGCAACTGACCATGAAAAATACGTCACAACACATAAATCCACTAAGAGGAATAAAAAAAAAAAAAGAGGAAAACGTAATATTGAACCACTATTGTCCTACTTGACTGACTTGCAAGATGTTTAACTAATTTATATTTTAATGACCTGCCTGTATCAGCGTTCTCGAGTTCTCCTCACTGCTGATAAAGCACAAAATCTACAGAATGAGCGAAAGAGAGAGAGAATGCGTGTCGGCTGGGACACAATGCAAGCGTAGTAATGAATTCAAGTTTCACGCAGCATACAGCGGGTCATCGGACACACTCGAGCCACACAGAGCCGACAAATCCTGATACAACAAAGGGCAGCACAATAATACCAGTAATGTAGTGTGGATTGTGTAACAATACGCTACAGCTGTCAACTGACTGTAACGATTAACATAATTTACAGATCCATGAAGCTGAACGTAGAGTTACAGTAAGAGACAAATGGCGAGACTAATACAAACATAATACATACTTATCTAAGCTTAGACTCCTACATACAAAATCATATGAAGACACACTCACACATACTGACACACATACACATTCAGTTTTGTGGTCTCTGTTTAAAGAATGATTCCAGTAATTTACAGATCTGTTCTTCTAGAGAAGATTTAGAAGATCTCAGATTTACAGAAACAACTCATCTAAAATATAATCCAAAAGATCCAAGAACATCCCAAAATGTCAAAAAAATAAATAAACAAAACAAAACCTAATAACAATCACACAACATTTCATCTAATAGTTCATTTTAATGCTTGTTGACATTACTGATGTGACACTTTATGTGACAGAAGCAGAGTTATTGTGTGCATGAACTATCTGGTATAAACAGGCCAACAGTGACTTTTCCGCTAACCTCACGATAGACGAGGACAAAACCTGTAACCATGGTAACTGCACAAAGACAGCCGTGTCAGCCGTCACAATGCTTAGAAGACATAAAAATGATAAATGTTTGAATGAGATTAAAATTTCATTCATGAAAACTAGACTGAAATTCAAATGGGTAAAACCAACATCCATTTTCGACAAAAAAAAAGGACATTTGTTGCTACAATTGAAATGTTTTCCAAGTGTTTAACATCTGTAAATATCTAAAAACCTCTCTCTTGAGTGTAACACTCACCCACTATATTTTACTGTAAAAGGCATCTAGTTTGCTCTTTCACAGATAATGGCGGCTTTGCTCATTTTGGATCAAGTGTCAAAACATCCATCAAAACTTCTGAAAACCACTCCTGCTGCACAGTAGCAGAGACAGGTGCTCTAATATGTAGAAAACAATAAATGTGTTTGCTTGTGATTTAAAATTAGCATAAGAAGTAGTACAGTGTTTGGTGTTAGCCAAGTAAGAAAGCTGTCTTCATCTTAGATGTCTTATCATGGTAGGATAAGAGGGGAAGTACCATCATTGCCCTGTTCAAACAGCTCTCACCTACCGAAGGGATGTTTTTGAGTCCATTCAACCTGCTCGGGCTAAACATTAAAGATGTTCCCCGTATTGTTTAAAATACAAAAAGAGAAGAAGACTGGAATAAAGAGAGAGGGGGAGAGAGTGGGAGGGGAAATGAATCAGGGGTAATTATTATAAATGTAGGAGGGAAAAGCAGCTTTAAGTTAACTGGCAGATCTCTGTAGGAACAGGACAATAGGTTTGATGAATTCCAGATGTTTAACATATACTTTAGTGCAAGAAAAACAACAACAACATAGACACACAGCCAACAGTGGTGGATGGGAAGTGCAGTTCAAAGAGAGAGAGTGTGAGTTCAGAAAGGTCAAATCCATTACGAGACAGCACAGGTTTGATTTCACAGGGACAATTGCCTGTTACGCTCAGCACAGATTTCACAGACAGATAAGAGAAATGAGTTAAGTGTGGCTGAAAAACATGGCTGGTTGACTACTTGGACAGCCACAGTGTTTGTGATCTCCGTGAAGAGCTCGGCTTCATCTGGCAGCGATGTGTGTTACATTACGAGACTGAATCTGACTCTGATCTCTTTGTCTGCATCTCCCTCGTCACCGGGGACCGAGCTGATCTCGCAAATCAACCTCTGTCGGCACGAGTTTTAACATCCAAGATAAACAAGGACAAGCGATTGGATACACAGCCTCTGCAGAACTAATTGATGAAGATGATAAGCATGCCATCTGTCATCTTATAACATCATCTCACGAGCTCGCAAAAAAGTGGCACGTCACACACGATGGATCCTACTTCAAACAAAGCAGCATCAGATTGATGAAACGCATATGTATATTATATAATGCTACAAAACAACAGTAAACAGGTTTGTAAGAGTATTTGCAGATGACAGATAGTGATCACAAAATGCTTGAAGATGCAGTTTTTGGCTCCACTTACAGATGAATACAGCTTTGATTATTTTCCAATAACAGTCTAGAGAGAGCGCAACAGACTTAATTTAGAATCCATCAGAAAACATTAGTCACCTTATTGGTCAATCGTTAAAATAATCTTGTGAGTCATGAGTTTATTGATGCATCTGTTTAGTGGAAATGAAGCTACTGTACACATTTCTGCTCTGAATTTACTGCCATATAGACCAGTGTAATAAAACTATAAAACAAACACAGCAGACTACATCCTCCAACGTGAGTCTGCCTAAAGAGATTCACTCTGCTTCTCACAACTAAATATTTACACATAACAAAAGAGTAAAACAATTAATTAAACATGTTGATCATCAATTTCTTCAACTCACTGCTAATAGAGAAACAGTTTTTACATGTTACATCTTTAATTCTTTAGTAATTCGCCAATGTTTTTCCAATTTCCAATATAAGTTTGTCTCCTGAATGAGCTTTAATGATTTCTGTGGCATAATGTATATCTAACAATGGAAATCACAGATGCTCTTGTTTTATCCTCTACAAATCAGCTGACATAGACCAACATAATAAAGAATACAAAATGAATACACACAGCATCTTAAGTAGATACACATGTATGCGCACACACATTCCTGAGCACAACATAAAGGGAAAAAAGCAGCATACTTACAAGAGGGAGACTGTGCCTTATCCCGTTTCTTTCATCCTCCCCCTCCCAACCCCTCAGACTTTGCAGGACAATAGCAATATTTTAAGCAAAAGAAATGGGTGAAGAGTGGAGAGTTGGAGAAAGCAGAGGGTCACTCCATTCAGAACTAAACCCCGCCGGAAGAAAAGCGGAGTAAACGGCTTACTAGGAGAGATGGAGAGAAAGAGAGAGGGAGGAGGGCGGGAAAAACCAGACAGCGAGTGAGAGGGTGACTGGAAAAGAGAGGAAGAGTGAGTGCCGGAGTGAATGTGTGTAGGGAGGGATAAGCGGGGAAATGGTCAGGACCAGGAGATAGGAGGAGAGAGGGAGATGTGGAGAAAACAAGTAATGAAGCGTGTTTAAGGAGAATTTCTCATTGTTTCAGGACCATGGACAGAGCACCTCCTTTAATGTAAAGGGAGAATGAGAGTTAAAAAAAGATGATAGAGCAAAAGAATGAGAGGAAGAATAACAGAGGAAAGAGAAGAAAAATGGAAAATATGGATGTATTTATCGGTAATAATGCAACCCCTACAAGTAAATCATGTGACTACCAGCTTAATCACACACAAACCAGGAGTCACTTTAGATAGAACATCACATCAAAGGCTGTCAGATTGATTTACTGATCAAATGGTGAACTCGATCAATGCTCTGCTGTTCGAGGACTCAAGACACACATCAGCTTGAGTCAGTGTGGTACAGACCCAGAAAGACCACTGACTGGATAACTGGTTTCAGCATCTCGAATTTCTCATTTTCTCCACTAAACTTCCTGCGAATATTTCCAGTTTCCACTGACGTTCAAATTTTCACTTGCGTTAAATCCAAATAGGAGCGTGTGTCAGGCTTGAAAATTCGAATCAACAGCGGAACGAGTGATTCCACGGGCTGCAATTCCACTTTCACAAAGCAGTGGCAAAAACAAGGCAGGTGAACCCATAAGAAAGGTCATGTTGAAGGGAGGGGAAACACTGCCACCTGCTGAACAAATGCCTCAGAGTGCTGTCAGTAGCTGAAGTAGGCTGTTAGAAATTCAACACAAGCCTAAATTTAAAAAAAACACTCACAGAAGAAGGCAAGAGGCAATTTACAAGAGAGGGCTTGTAAATGGAAAGGCTGCAGATGTGACACCAGCACTAAACTAAATTAGATATTCAAGTAATTGATTCAGGGCTCAAGTCAGTTGTACATAGAAAAGAATGTCACGGCCCACAAACAAAGAGAGTCAAGATTCAAGTCGAGAAAGGAATTTTACAGTTTACTACCAGATGTAAGAATTTAAAAAATACAACCACCTTCCTCAGACAAAGGCAAAGGTAAAAACACTAGAGCACAATCAGAAATGATTATGAAAGAAGAAGCCACATCAGAAATATTAAGTTTTAACTTCGGTCTCTAACAACACACGATGCGCTGAGGGTTTACACTGTGTAGGAGTCCCTTGATCTAGAATGAAGGTACGTTGTCACTGACGCCTTTTTGTCCAGCACAATGAACAAAGGATGGGATGAAAGGTTTAATTTAAATAAGCACTTACAACAAATACAGTCATTCACAGTGGTATTAAAGCTTTACTCTCCACCAGTCGCATTAACAAATACTTAATTTTCTATAGACTGACTCACACAGTGTCCCTTTTCTCACATTCTCTTAAATCCTCCTCCCACTGATAGATTAGCTGTGAATTTTTTTAAAACAGACACATACATATTCGTTCTCTGAACTTTAAAGCAGGCACTGAGTCAAAGCTTCAACAAAGAACAAACTATTTCTGCCAATAAAAATCTAATGTAGGAAGTTATAGCACAAATGCAATAATTACTTAAGAATTAAAGTTTTGTAATTTTAAAGAAAGTATTAAGCAAACAGTTTAAGAAGTACTGATTGACTCACAATGTTAAAATCTGCAACTTGTTACATGAAAGCAACAGTTAATCTGGTATCAGGGGAAGACTTGTGAGTGAAAATGTCTCATTCATCCCAGTCTTGAGAGGAGTGGCACCAATCATTCAAAAAACAAGTAGAACAAATGTGTTTAAAAAAAGGAAAGTGCAACAGGTCACCTCAGAGCATGTTATTAAAACAAACTAATCTGGGCAAACAGACAAAGGCTAACTGACGGCATGAATATTAAAATGTATTAAATAACAACATAGATTTTCTTATAATATCATGACATAAAAAAATGTCTTATCCAAAAGCCAACTAGCTTTTGATAATTGCTTCACTTTCACAGCATCAGCTTGCACTTGCTATCATATCCTGTTAGTCTGAGAAGAGGTTACCTGATGTCACAACTGTGTCAGGAAAGGTTGCTCCACAACACTTCAAACACTGTTTTCTTTTAAAAAGGTATTTACAACACATGTCCCCATCTGTGGCTGATAAACTACTCCTCTTGTGACTTTCCAGGCAAAAACACAAGTTAGATACACAAAGGAAGCTACTGTGCGTTCTGCAAAGGCACATTATTTAACACAGGACATCAAATTCCGGTGGCCTATCAGCTTTAACCGGACAATTGGCTGCGCTGCAGAAAATATGCATACACAAACAAACACACAATGAGATGCACACACATCAAATACTGCAGGTGGTTCAATAGGCTAACCTTTTCAAAATACAAATATACCAGCATTCCACTCCTGCTTACTGGAACTGGTGCGCTAAAATGCACTCACATTCTCTCCCAGTCTATATTTAGTGGTCTGACTTTCAAATGGAGGCCAGAGGAATATATAGCCTGTTTCAGTCTCTGTAGACCCTGCCTGCAAAAGACTGGGGGCAGAGAGGCTCTGGGATAGTGCCAGGGTGAAAAGTGAAGAAAAATGGTCCTCCCAGGGTTTTCCCACAGCCTTTGACCAGCAACACCTAATACGACCATACAAGAATGAGTCTCCTTGGAAAGGAGAATGTTTTGTTGTCAGGAGAAGGCTGAATGGAAGCCCGGTTCTCACGGTACCATTAGCATACTCTGGTTTGTTTTCCAACTGGGCTGAGCAGGCGGCGCTGCCCTCTCCTGGCTCACACTGGAATCTGAATTACATTAAAGGAGGGCGTGAGCTGAAGCACCAGCTGTGCTGAATATCAAATGCCAGGGGACACTGGAGACCAGTGGCTGGAGGAAAATCAAATATAATCAGACATCAAGGCTGGCCTGAAGTCCATGCTGAACATGTCAGTACGAGTCAGTGCTGAACATACTTTTGAACTGAACTTACAGCCATCTTAATAACTAAACTAATAAAGTAAATCACAAGACAAACACACTCTCGTATATTTGTCCAGACTATCAGCCCAGCCTTTATTTATCAAGGTTAGATTCTTGCACCACAGCCTCATGGGTGTGTCGTGCATTTGCGGCTTGCACTTACACTATAAAAAGCATGTCATGCAGATTAAATTTTTCCATATAAGTAGCTGCTTACCAGATTGGTCGTTCATCATGCGGATGGCTTTAGCCTTGGCCAACTCCAGCGCTGTGACCCATCTCTGCCGCTCCACTTCTGTACTAGCTTTCAGGTGGTACGTGCGGCCACCACTGCTCAGGACAATATTGCAGGCGTCCTCTGTGTCGATGTGCGCCGTGGCCAAGTTGATTGTTCCACGACACGTATGCGCCATCTCTGCCTGCGTCCTGTGACAGAAAAACAGGCAGAAAAGGAGACAAGGGAAAGAGACAGAGAGAGTGAGAGACAATCAGACACAAGAAACTGCTCAAGACAAGTCTGGTACCTGAGTTGTTTATCATCACCTAAAATATTTGTTCTGCAAACCGGCCATTCACAAATACAATGCTGAAAATTCTGACTATATTTCAGCAAGGCTGCAGAAAGGACAGTACAATTAATATCCCTATGGCAAATAAGCACAAGCAAGGAAGCAAGGAGGGCTAGATAGTTACTCTGAAAGCCAAGCAGCAGTGGAGGTACCTGGACATTTCACTTAACATGCAGCTTCTTTGTAGCATATGAACCCTACACCTGTATTAGCTAATTCAAAATGAACCGCAGAGTTTGAACTTCTAATTCAGGCAGTGTTGTTGAGCTGTGGGTATTCTGTGTAGCCTCCACTAAGACCAACTGTTGCACATTCAGTGGGCCACAGTAATCTAGATAACAAGGCCATTGTCTGGCTCTAAGCCTCTGTAGTGAACAAAACCAAACAAAGAATAACAGCATGAACAAAGAGAGAACAGAGTGTGAGAGGTGGTAAAAAAAAAGAGAGAGAGAGACAGAGATAGCAGGGGAGGGAGAGCCAAAGCAGCAGAGCAAGAGATTAGAACAAAGAGCAAGGGTTAGAGGGGGCTGTACGTGTCTGTGCATATGCAGGACGTACTGTTTAAGTCTTAGACAAATGTATACTGTTTGATCCAAAAAATATATTACAATAAATCAGTGGCTGCACAGCCCAACACTGTACGCAACTGCAGCAAAAATGAAATGAACAACTTCCAAAACAGAGAATTACAGTAGAATTTATTTTGTAACATAATTAATCTACATCATGACAAGTTTTCAATAAGGAGCTGAGTTACTAAACTAATCTGATTAACTGAAAAAAAGGAAAATTCAAGAGAAACACTGTGTTTAGAGTTCTACGGTGGAAAGCTGGCTGACTGACATTCTGTCATGGTTAGACAAGCTAAGCCGCAGGGCAGGGATGGACCATCATGACCCTTGGAGGGCTGAGTATATGCAGTCCAGTCACAGACACTTGATTTTGCTGATTAACACCCTTGAGCGGGCAGACAGCAGCAACTAATCAGTGAAATCACATAGTGTGGTGGTTGTTTCTAATGAGGCAAACATATCTTCAGCCCTCAGTGTCACATGATCACCCGTCCATACTCTTCAGAACAGCCACTTTGAATCATGCAGCCATGCAGTCATGTGGATGCGTCTGTATTTGTCTGTGGGTGCTAACATCCATTCATCCGTCCTCAGTGAGCCCTCACTGCCACAAGCAGCTGCCTCTCAGCAGCACTAAGCTCTACACCAGGTCCAGGTCTCAGTTGACATTGACAAGGTGGCAGCCGCCTTATTAAGTCAGGTTGAAGTGTATTTACAAGTTCTGCCAGGCAGTGACTTCCCTCACACTGCTTCAACTGGCTGAAGTCAAGTCTTGTTATAATGCCAAACCAGAACAAGCGCTTCAGTGTAACGCTCCTCTGCTGGCGCTCGGTGCACATCAGCTTGTGCAGACAAGACCGCACTGGGGCCATGCGAAGCCGTGCGGTGGGCGGGCAGGGTTCCTGAACAGCCCACTTTCCAGCTTCGCTCAGCTGCAGAGTTCTGGCTGTAAGTGGGTCAGCAAACTGAATGTGCTGCTGATGAGTAAGATGAGATCCACGGTGATCGCTTCTGCACTGTGAGGAGGCGAGGCGAGGCCATGCAAAGGGCCATGAAATCATACAGTCAAGGAAACTACAAAAGCTGGGAAACAGAGATAAGAACCACATGGGCACTGAGGCGCTATTGGGGTGGGGGGGAGGGGGCAAAGGTGAGTGGTGACAGCTGAGGGTATGGCAGAGGGTCCTGCATGTTGTGCTGAGCCAGGAGAAAGTTGCAGTGCTTTACCTGTCCGTCCCCTGTGCACACATCCTCATAAAACATAAATCCACCGATCTGGAGCATGTAATGACAGAACAACAACCAGTGAACAACACAAGACACACCGCCATAAGCATGAGGAGGCATACACAGACAGGCAGAGGAAATAGGACACAGTACCCACAGCATGAGAATGTAGATAGCTTTTGTTGTGGCTTGGGGCTGTAATATCACAAGACATGGAGGGAGAGAGCCAGAGAAACGCTGGGGGAAGGTGTCGTGCTGAAGACAGAAAGGAAACATAAAGACAAGAAAAGCAAAGCAATGATACTGCAACATGACATGACCTGCTGAAAGACTGAAACAATTAGATGGTGAGAATGATGACTCCCTGCTCTCTTTAACCTCACTCTGCTGCTCTCACCTTCACATGAAAACACGAAGACCCCCCCAACAGGCACACACACACACACACACACACACACTCTCTTTAACCTGGTGCTAAGGCCAGCGAAGAGGCCATTAACAAGATAAGATCACAGCATCCACATCTCTTGCTGCTCCGGTCACTCTGCTGATGTGCCAGGCTAGTAAACAAAGGTTCAGGCCAGGTTCTTCCCTCCAGCTGGGCCCAAGGTTGGATGGCTCCCCACTCTCCCGCCCCGCCCCCCCCTTCACCCAGGAGCCGAGCGTGCCAACAGTAACAACACTATAACCTGACTCTCCAAAGGGACACGAACAGAGCTGAAACCCCACTGAGCACTTAAACTGATACTATCTAGTTACCCTCCTGTGGCTGAGAAGGAAACATGGCAGGCCTGCTCTACTATGAAAGACAAAGCTGGATTCATGGATATGGCAGCTCCGATAGCGCTCGAAGCTTTAATGCCCTGTAATCTCCCCAAAAGCACAAAACCAGATTTACTTTAAGAGGTGAGTAAGTAGTGCTGAGAGTATTAGAACTGGGAGGAAAAGTCAATTAAGAAATTAAAAATGAAAGAAGTTCAGAGTGAGAGAGGAGGAACAAACTTTTTGTCACAAGTCCTGGTGGGAAATGCACAATGAGACTCTTAAAACAAACAAAAAAAAGGACACAAGGCTGACGTGGAATAAAAGACAACCCGCCCTGCACTGTCAGACCAAAAAAGTAATCAATAACGAGTGCAATGTTGCATCTCTATAAAACTCATTACAATTTAACAGAAGCAAGTGCTGAGTGTGGCAGTTCATCCCCGGAGTCAAAGCATCGATTACGGTCTTCCGTTGCCCTTTGGCTCCTCAGCCACAAGTTAGAGAGCTAAGCTTCTGCTTTCACAACAATGTGCTTTGGGAATGAAAGTGATCTCTCAGATTATTGGCTAGACCTGTAATTGGCAGTCGCTCACTATTGATTTATGGGAAATAGAAACCGGCCTTTTAAAAGGGCAAACAAATATTGAACACAGCAAATAAAACAACTGATCAATACATGTTGGACTATATGTGATGTGACATTTGGGCTTTAAAGTACATCCTCTAATGACAGATTAGTCGCTTATGAAATGTCTTTCCATCAAATTATATCATACACCTAAGTAGAGCTGCAACTATTAGTCAATTAATCGATTAGCTGCCAATTCTAAAATTAATCAGCAACTATTTTGATCATTTTTTTTAAAGAAAAAAATATCCAAATTCTCTGGTTCCAGCTTCTCAAATGTGAATATTTTCTTCTATGGCAGTAAATTGAATATCTTTAAGTTGTGGACTGCTGTGGAAAGAAAATAATCATCAGATTAATCAGTAATGAAAATAATCGTTAGTTGCAGCACTAGTCCTAAGTGACATCATTTAATCCTTAAAAAGTGACTGTTGTGAAAATAGTGAGCAGCCGTAGCACAAAGCTTTTTAAAATTGACATATCTCCCATAGTTGTAGAACAAGAAAGAAAGAAATGTGCTACAGAAAGAGTACATCTGAGGTCTGAGACGCAGCACAATTACCACTTGACATACAATAAAGACACTTCAATTAACATGTTGTCACGTTTGTCTGCCTGTTCCCCTTTCGCTTCACTCACAATAGAAGTGCAGGCTGTCGGCCAGAGAAGGCATAGACAGAGGCGCATAAAGCCTGAAGTCAGACAAACACAATGTGTTCTGCCAGGAAGACATCAGCGGAAGGGACAATTCATGCGCTCCACTGCCTCTGTGCTCAGATGTCGACAGGCTATACCTTTACTTCAGGGACAGCAGTCACCTTACAACATAATGGGACTATTAATAGAGGATAGAGGCAACAGGCATCTTTCCTTTTGTGGGCAGGATTTGCACTGTGGCTACTATACCTCTGTGTCAAATAACACTTGGCCGACAACAAAAGATAATCAGGCTACTTGAGAAAGCGCGACAGCAGGGTGTTGTGGCACGACTGTAGCATGGGATGAAATGGGCTTGACATGAAAGAGAATTTCTGTTTATTTTTTCTGCTACCATAATTAGTGAGGAATGTTCTTTAATGTATCTAAGAACTGTCAGTTTTTCTGAAGACTGCATGTTGAAACTGTAGAGCAGCATTGTAAGAGTGCAAGTTTTGCCTTGCAGTCAGAGTACTCAGACTCTCAATACTGACAAAGATTCACCGTGCAGAGTAGTCGTTAAATAAAGCAGCGAAGGCCTTCCTGCTTCGCTGATTGCTGCTCTTGAACCTCCCAGTGAAAGATGACATTTGAAAGGACAATTATCCTACAGGGATCAGCTTAGTGTCACACTCATTATTTTCATTACTGCAAGCAATTAACGGCAAGCATTAACACATTTAAGGTAGAAGTTAGAAGGTTTATTTTAAAATCATATCTGTTTGTAAAAGCATTAAAACTTCAGTCACAACTCTGACTAATAGTACCGTCGGCAGAGAAAGGTTAACACCAGTGGGTGCACCTACATTGTGCTGTGAACCATTTAATTAGGAAAACTGGGTCAGACAGGACGAACATCTGTTGCAACAAGTAACACTCCGTCTCTCCTTTTATGCGGACCCTGAATACTGTATATTCAGGTGGTTTGGGATTTCTTTGTGTCCATCCAGTAGTGTAAAAGGTACGAATGTTGAGTCTATTCTATATTAGTATTCCAGACAATAAAGACACTGGAGAAAATGGAAAGCAACATTAAGTGCACCAAGGGCAATGTGACCTAGAAAGCAATGAAGTATTTGAATGTTGACAAAAGCTGTCAAGTAGGACCAAGCCAGTAAGTTAAACATGCCAGTGCAGAGCAATGAAAGCAAATAAATAGTGTCAAGCCCTTGTTTGGCAAAGTGATCTGAACGGTCCACTCATAGCTTTTTCTAAGCTTTCAACCACATCTCATAGTCTTTATCAGCGAATGAAGCTGACTCAGGTGAGAAGCACCAGAGAAGCTAGTAAGTGGTCCTTTGAATTGAGAATATTTTGTCATCCATGATGTTCCCAAGGTCAAGGTTGAACTTCAAGCACATGCATTATTATTACAGAGAAACATCCATCAAGCTTTTCCTCAGACTAGACCCTGTGATAGTTAATTCACCTGCTAGTGAGATGATGTTAACTTTTGACTGAATATATGTTTTTCTACAGCACAGAGCTCAGCACAGCCATTTAGATTTGTTCTAGACATTCAATCACAGACTTTAATAATTAAAGATCCCTCCAGACATGTTTTAAGACATATCAAAATATACTGCTTTGAATAATAATTTGTGTTTAATGTTTTTTCTGCAAGAAAAGTTCAATTACCTAGTTAGAAATCCGTAAAATGACATCTCCTCCTTCTCCCTCATTAAAAATCTATAATCCATGAATATGTGAATATATTCATTTTTAAAAGATGCCTCCTACTTTACTGAAAAGTAAATTCTCCGTGTATGTGCACAGGAGGCTTCAAGTTTACACATTGGACCGGGATCGCTTCCAAAATAGCTGTGATGTCACAAATCATGCACGTAGGCTCAGATTTTCAGTGAGCTCAGAGAAACTTTCTCCCTTCAGCAGATGAATGTAAAAACTGCTTTCTGATGTCAAACTTTGCACAAATATCATTCTGCACAGTGAAGGTCAAACATGCAACTGAAGAAACAGGATGAAAAACACTTTTCTTTTTCTTAGATGGAGGGGGACTTGAAATTTGTGTTGAACACAATGAATTAAAGTTGCTGTCTGATCAACAATCATCAGAGCCTGTTTATTAGCAAAGTATGCAAGTATACAAAGGACACAAATGCAGCATAAAAGAATAAAAAATATAATAAGAGTAAAGTAATAATAATAATAATTAAGTAATAAATAAAGTAGTACTAGAATTAAAGGATTTTTTAGTGTAAAATCTATTAACAGAATGGAATAACGGTTTTTAAATGGGATATAAAACCTGAAATGAATATTGACTGTGCTCATGAACCTGTAGCCTACATTAAACAAGGCTCTTCTGTCAAACTGAATGTAAGTGCTGACAGACAGACTAAATATTTGCCAGCAGCGAGCAGCTGACACGCTTCATTATGATCCCTTCATTGTTTCCATGTCGTGCCTCCACGCTCACACCTGTGGAAACATGATTCCTTTTGCAAGAGGCACCTGAGCCACAGATGTTGTAGGATATTGTGTGGCTTTAACATCAGCTCACAGCCAGCAAACTGCGTGGTCAGAGAGAGAGGAGACAGACTGATGATGACAGCGACCATCTCTTGCAGCAATTTGGCTCAGGAGCGTCAACAAAATGCGATGAATGAGTGAAAGTAACATGTGACGTTCATGAAGAATAAAACATATGGGAACAGTGGCATGTCTCTAAAAGATGATAAACCGCACATAAACGTTAATACGTGACCACACGTTGAAAAACCAGAGCGTGTAGTTGTGCTAATATCGTTGAGGAGCTGACAGCTAGCTGGTTTTTAGCTCAGTTAGCTAATATCGGTCCCTGCTGAAGACACATTTCTGACTCTTTCCTGTGCTTGAAGCTTTGTTGTCATTACTGTTGTGTTAATGTCTGTCAGTTTTGGCACCTTTCCCAAACCGGCTGTCAGTCAAAGTTAAACAGACACGTTTTCTTTCTTCCGCGTCAGCTTTTAGTAAACAGAGCGACTGACTTTAGCCCGCTTGCTAACCAGCTGTGATGATGACAGAGAAATACGACTCGCTCACTTCAACGTTTATTTTAGAGAAAAGCTGTGGGCTGCGTGTGCATATATTTACCTGTAGTATGAAAGCAGGCCATTGCTGAGGACGAACCATCGCCGCTGGTACCCTTTCAAGTAGTTGGTCCATTTAAAAAGCCAACCTTTGTAAGTGTCCGACCCTGGAGCCGGGGCCGCGGCAGAGGCGGATGCCGAGCCCTTCCCTTGCTCGCTCATCCTCCGCTCCGCCGCACGCCGAAAGGCTGCAGGATAAACCGGGGACCGCGGGCACAGGGGACGGGGGACGGGGGACACCACCCCACCAACCGGACAACCGGCGCTGACGACTGAGGGGGGTCTGCGTCTAGAGCGAGAGAAACCACCGTGAACCCCTTTCACATGACGCCGGAATGGACACCGGAGGAAGGACGAGAAGTGATGCCAAGACACTTTGCTGATGCAGACTGCAGAGGATTCAGAGCGCAGAGCTGGGCTGCATAGAAAGGAAGTTTCTTACATGACCTCCATATAATCTGATAAGACCGCCACCAAATCAAACGGTTATTTCCATGACGACCGTGCCAAACAATTTATGGCTGCAGTTTTAGGATGGAGCGGCTCCTAACCTGGTCATTCATGTAGTGCGGGTTTGAGTGGGAATGGCTGCTCTATCGATCCAGGTCTATGATTCAGACCTGCACCACGTGACGTTGTTATCTAAACATTCCTAAACATTTGACATGCGGTTTGGCTGCTGATTTCAACTCTGACACTAGTGAGGTGTGAAGACAGATGAGGGTCGTGATACTTAATGCTAGATGCAACATGAACAACATGAATACAGTCACTGGTTACAGTCGAGTGCACAGTGGTGAAAAGCCTCCAGCACACTTTGACTTTCATTTAGGGTAAAGAAACTTTTTAAAATATTTATAATTTGGGGTCAGATCGGAGGTCAGATGATGAACTGGACATTAATGAGATTCATGTCTGCATTATTCACAAGGCTTGATTACCAACCGTGCAAAGCAGGCAACTAACCTGGCAAAAGCTCTGGTTTACTGCCTTTTGATTTTTGGTCATTTTTGTTTAATTGAAATTTTGTTTGACAGTTTGCATCACTAAATAGAACTAAGGAAACCAAATCTTGAGGCTTGATCCTGTGTCAAAATCTAGTTTTAAGAACTTCATTAAGTTTATATTGTGCACATGTGGTGCACACTCCTCAATAAAATGTGGTTTAATCAAAGCTACCTCAAACCACTGACACACCCACTAACCAACCAACACAGAAAACCGGTGGCAGGTAGCCTAGTATTATTACAGCATATGATCAATAAAGGATACACAATAATCAATAAACTGGACTAGCTTAGTCACAACTGAGCAGATTTCATCCACAGAGGAAGATGGTGAGATGTAGTTGAATGCTCCTGAAAGTAAAGCTTAAGTACAGGTATTTTTGTCAAATATGGGAGCACTGATTGATTTCTCTGTGTCTGGGAGTGAGGAGGTCAGTAGGGCCCCCAGGGGCCTCAAACTGGCCATGATCACCCACTGGGAAAGTGTGCAGAGATGACCTGGGGATCTGAACCATCAGCCAACCATCAAACAGGCTGCACACATTATACGGTATTAGACTCAGTTCTGAAATAAGGAAATAAGTTGTTTAAATATGACGCTCTGCCAACTATGCTAAAATTGGGGAGATCACTAGATGATCATCTAGTTCTGTTGAATAAAATGAAGTATAAAAATCTGAGCAAAAATCCACTACTTGTTCCCATTATGAAGGGGTTCAGTGTGCGATGGCTGATCTGTTGTCAACCTCAGATTTGGCTCCTGATAACATTTCTTAACCACAGGGTGGCAATGTTGCCAAAATGATCACAGTGTGGTGTAAAGGATTGAAAAGTGACCAGACTAAGGTTGCTGTTCTCAAATGCATTTAATAATTCATCATGTGTCAAAAAAAAAAAAACAGAATTACTCACAGTACTAACACAGTAAAAATAAAGTAACGTTTCTGATAAAAAAACTGTAGCCCTTTTTATTCGGAAACGCGCACACAGACAAACTGATGAGAAGTCATGCTACACTCAGTTGCTTTCTAGTATATCTCTGCTACATATTTCTTTTATTTTTTTTCTACTAGAAAAACAAAACAGCTAGTACAGCCATCTGCCCTGATTGTGAACTACATCACCACTACATCTTGGAGAGAATCATGGGCTTGTGCTCTCACATGCCAGTGAAAAACGATCACATTCACTCCACTCAGCTGCTCGTTACAGTGTCAGAAAAACCATGTATTACAAAAATTAAACACAGTATCACATTTTCACATCAGTGCAATAAAACCCTGACCCGTTGGCTCTACCAACAAAAGCATGCAAGTCAATTATTCTATGAATCACTCTTATATACAATAGGTCTGCTTACTTTCAGTGCAGCCATATTCACAAAATACCTAACTAGGTCTAATCAAATGAAAAAAGCAACTGTTAATCTCACAATATTACCAATTAGATACTATTCAGATACGGCTATGAAAGCTTTATTAAGGTTCCCTGTGTGTCTGTAATGTGTCTCATGGGGTGTTTGGTGGACGCTCTGGATCCTTGTCTCTGCAGGATATCTGAGCATGAATGGGTTACTACTGTATGTGAGGCATTTTTAATATAATATGGTGGTATAATTCAGTCAAGACATCCCTGTGGGATTTTATTGCTCCTTCCTAATCCATAGCTTCAACATCTGTCTCTTATCTTGCTACGTCTGTCCTTTGCTCGCCTGAATGTCAGCTATCAAACCTGCCTCTCTCTGTCTCCCTCTCCCTCACTCTTTCTCTCTCTCGCGCACACACACACACACACACACACACACACACACACACACACACAAACACCCACATTGCGTGTACAGTGTCTTGTTTCAGGCTATGCAGCTTCCTGCAGGTCCCCAGTTGCCTGGATTTAATGTATTCGTCAGAAACAGACACTGAGTGGAGGGGGTTAGGGGGGCAGATTAAAGTCCTACAGTACATCATGATAAGGGACTGCAGTATTTTCTGCTGCAAGACAACCTTAAAACACCCTTCATCTGAACAAACCCCTTTTATCTTAGGCCAAGTATGTAACAGGGACAGGAAAAAAAGAAAAATGTTTACAAAATTCATGTAATGAGGACAATGCAGGCTACTTTTTCAAAATCTAAAGAGTAACACCATCTAATTGTATCTATTTGTACATTTTAGGACAATCTCACCAAAAACTAGCTTTTTTTTTGCTATTTATCATTCTGTCTTGTTGACCAGTAACTGCATACCCTCAAATAAGTCCAAATATGTCAGGTATGAGCTTCTGCTGTTGACCTTACTGAATTCAAAAGGAAGACTCGATGATATTGCTGCCTCTCCATTTTGAGTCTCACAAACACAGCTTCTGTCCTGCTATAGCCACAAGAAAACCCTCAAGAAGACTGCTGTGTAATCACAGCCTCAAAATCCTTAACTGTCTAGTTGATATGAGAAAGAATAACTGTGCTATGTCATATTGGCTTTCATCTACTTCCTCTTCTACCTCCTTCCTTGCATCTACACAGAATTTGACCAGGAAGTGGTTGGATGACCATGTGTGAAATTCAGTGTCTTTTACAGCGCAAGAGTCTAATAAACCTCATTATGAAAAATCAGCTCAGTAAAGCAGGAGGCCACGGGGTATATTTCCAGCCATTTAGATAAAAAAAAGTCCTTTTCTCCATCGCCGCTTCACTCCTGAGGTGAAAGGGGTGGAGGGAGCTCTCTGGGTCACATGATGGTGCAGCGATTCCTCTGTAGCGCCCCCTGCAGGCGGATGGAGGTGTGGTTCTGGCGCATGCCCCGCGCCACAGCGATGCCCAGCAGCTCCTTGAATAGCAGGACTACATGCCAGTTAAACTTGGCGGAGCATTCCACATAACCGCACTTCCAGGTCTTCTTCACCAGCACTGACACTGCCCTGCGAGGCATGAAACGCTGCCGCTGCAGATCTCTCTTGTTGCCCACTACCAGGATTGGCACCTCGCTGCTGCTGCCTTCCCTACAGGAACATGTGAGGGGTAAAAAGGACAGTAAACACACGTTATCATCTCAGTGTTTGTCACGGTGGTTGGCCGGGCGTGTGCAAAAATGTCTGTGTGCAGTTTTTCCTTCCTTCTGAGGTGTGTGTGGGCGGTCTGGAGGATTAGAGCTCACAGGCTCAAGGGGCCTCCCACCACACTCTGCAATGACTGGTTTACAGCATTGTAGAGTGTGAAAATGTATGGCAAATCAGAGGTAGGCATAAATTAGTGACTGGATACTTGACGTGTTTGTGATGCATAGCTCTAGTGTTAATGAAAACATTTCTCAGATCAACATCGAGTCCAACCATTTACTGTGATGCCTGGTTGCTTGTGGTTTGGAAATCCAGTCTGATACTCGATGAGAGCCCAACAGTTTACTACAGCAATGTAGAAAATAGTTACTGGAGGAAATCCTGAATTAGATTGTGGAGCAAATACTATGAAGGACAGAAGACTGATTATATAAAAATATATATAATGAAGGTTCTCTGTTTGTTTGGGCACCAAAGCCAGTGGAGTACGTAGCTTTAATCATCGTTTTTCATGAAAAATACTGACAGATGACAATTATTCTATTAGCAACAAAGTCAGCTGAAGTGCACATGTTTAGAGCAGCTGCTTTAACATATGATCCGTTCCACTTAAGATGAATAGGTTTTGGTTTTAGCAAGGTTTCTTGTTGTTACGTCGTGCCTCATCCTCTGACAAGGCCTTGCACACATGCATATTTGCTCATCTGCCTCGACAGATGGACAGATAGCTCAACAGAGAGGAGGACAGAGAGAGAGAAAGAGAGAGAGAGATGAACAGTACAATTCTCAGGCCCTGAGGCAAAAATCTTAGAGATTTGAAAAACCACATCGCAGTAATCATCTCACTTTTCTCCCTTTCACAGGTTGTGCTCACAGAACACATTTAAAAATATCTCCTCACATATCTGCTGGAGTTTGAGTATTTTAGTAGAACAAAACGTACTGTATGTGTGAGTGTGTGTGCATGCATCTGTGTGTGAGAATTGGGAGAAACTATACAGAAAAAACAGAGCGACCCAACACTTGTGAGAGTCTTCACAGGCTTCATGCTAGAGGGCTAAAAAAAAAAAATAGAGCAGAAAAAATATGGTTATTTGGTTTTTTAGCGGATGTCTGCAGAACATTGAGCATTTCAAGTATATATATATAAATATACATATATATACATATATATTGTGTGTGTGTGCCCATCTGAGTAAATAAACAAAGAGCTAATTTCTTTATAGATGACAAAAGCCTTGCCACCCTGTGCTACACCAGCCTCCATTATTCATGATTTCAGTTCATTTACACAGTATCTGTCCCTTCACCACTCTTCCCCTCCTTCCTCCACCTCAGATCATTGTCCTATGATTACACATTTCTCCTGTTTTCCATTCCTGTTGCATTCACCTTTCCTCTCCCAGCTGCTGGTGATAATGGTTTTCTGTCACAGGCCATAAACATTCGTGGTAACACATTTGGAGCCGCAGGAAGGTGGGGATCAACTGTGCAGTGGCAGTTTGGTCATGTTATTGTACAACATAACAGATCAAATGAGGCCACTCATTGTACCTTTCAATATGTAAATATATGCAGGTATGCCAACAAGCGCGTATGATAGAGCAGGTGATGCCTTTTCATTTGTCTTTTGTTAACACTGGTGTTGGCAAATGTATTTTTGGCTCATGTACAGAATGTAAGCCAGCTAAGGGTCTTTGTCCTACTGTATGTTATCTCCATCTTGTTCTTATGCTTTCCTGTCTTCACTGCTGTTCTCTGTCCAACAAAAACAGAAATATCCTAAAACTAATCTTTAAATCACATCTCAGGCGGCTCGCATGCAGCAATGCCAGAAACAAATGTCATTACTAAACTGTCAGGATGCGGGGAAGAGTGCGCCGAATTAAAAGATATCACCACAAGCAGACTATCCATCACTGTCACACTGTCACAAACGTGTAATTGTACGACTTTGCGGCAGGGCTGTGAAATTGCATGCTGTCTACAGACGGGTGAAAAAGTGATGTCATTAGTAGTCACCAATGACGGTTAACAAGCTGTATGTCAGTGGTTGTATGTCCAGCGACTGTCTAAGAGTACGTCATTGACCATACCTGTGCTCCACTATCTGCTGTCTGATCATCTTGACGTATTCAAAGCTCTCCACGCAGCAGATGTCGTACACCAGGATGTAGGCGTTGGCATTGCGAACACCTCTGCAGCGCAAATCCAGCCACTCCTAAATGACAGACACAGAAAAAAAGCTTAGATATGCAAACTTGTGTTTTTATCAAATCGTGCACACAAAACTGAGGTAATATTATTCCCTCATAGGAGTACTATAAGGCTCATACAAACAATTATTATCAATAGGCCTCACAAACATCTTTAATAAACAATTGATCAGTGTACAAAATGTCAGAAAATAGTGAATAATACCCATCATTGTTCCCTGAAGTCCAAGCTAAGACAGACCAACTGTCAGACAGACATCACCATCCATAGTGTCAATGCTACTAGCATGGCTAAAAACCTTAGTTATCTTTTATATCAGGATTTTATTGTGGAGTTTGAGGCAAGAGACAAAGTTCTTTGTATGCAACGCAATGTTATTGTGTATGTGAGAAGTTATGTTCTTTCACCACTGCAATATTTTTTGGTGTCAGAAATCCATGTAGCCTTGGCACTTAACGATTAACGAGCTAACTATACCTTAAACTATTCAGTAATAGCAGAGAGCAGTGAAACAGCATGTCTTTAATTATTCTGAAACACTTTGGCTTAATGTCATAGTTCGCCTGCCTCTGCTGCTTGTCCTCTATAAAAAAAAGAGTCAATGAAGTCTAAGAGCTGGCATGGCTTTGGGAGTCTCACAGCCTTCAACAAAGTCATAAAACATGGTGCCCGGCAGAAAGCACTGTGTCCTAGCTATACATGCTCAAGGACAATGACGGCAGTTACCGCTTATAATAAACAACTTCCCCTTGTGTCAGGGGAGGAAATAGAAACACATACTGTGTAACTTTTGTTGCAACTTGGCTAAGCTTTGTGATTCAGCACACATTCAGTGGGGCAAACAGGAACATTTGTTTGATGCTAATGAGTTTCAAACTGTAATTAAAGCGCGTGGCACAACTGGGTACATTAGCACCTTACTGGGGGACAGTTGCTTCAATAGAAAAACAGTGACCCATTCTTCTATTCAAGCTGTTTCCCCGTGCGCTCACCAACCCACCACCACCACCTTCACTGCCTCTAACAGCATGCAATGAATTTATAAGCATTTGATCTGATAAAAGAGGGAGAGGAAAATAGAGGAACTTCAGGGGGTGGGAAGAAAAGATCTATTGAGGAAAATGAGAAAACAAACGCAGCACTGAGAGAATGTTGAAAAGATGAAAAAGGCAGCAGTGGATCAAGGGATGAGCAGACAGGGTGTCAAAATAACCTCTGGTGTGCCTGGGCACTGCTAATGAAGGGTCTGGAGACTCTGAGACTGTCAGGAACCGAGTTCAGTTCAATTCAATCCAATTTAGTTAGTAAACAGTGGATACTACACTTTGCGCTAACTGCTGTAATACACAGTATGCTGTTCCTAGAGGTTAGGAATTATAATAAAATCATCATGGACAATTTTAAAGGAGTGGTTTGACATTTTGGGAAATACACATATTCACTTTTTTGCCGAGATTTGGATGAATAGATTGATACACTCTCAAGTCTGTATACAAAATATAAAGCTGGAGCCAGTAGCTGGTTAGCTTAGCTTAGCTTAAAGACTGGAAAGAGGGGGAAAAAGCTAGCTTGGCTCTGTCCAAATCTGTCTATCAGAGCCTATAGAGCTCACTAATTAATACATTTTATCTTGTTTGTTTAATCTGGCAAAAAACAAAGTGTAAAAGGCACGTGTTTTGGTTTTATGAGGGATTATGTGCCAGACTATTTCTTGGCTGGGAGCAGTGACTTCTTGTCACTGTGAGATTGGCAGGAAACCAGCGGAGACTCATTAAGTTTGTTTCACCTTGTGACTACAGCATTGTTTGTTTTTAAATTCTGAGCCTGCGATGGGACATTTCAAGCACAGAAAAATATTTCTCGAAGATTTACATTTTTTTTTTCTGTATTCAAACTGTCCCATCCCACAATCAGAATTGAGACACAAATATAATTCCATATGTGACCATAATTCATCTTTGCAGAGGCATTTTCTGTGTGTTTTTTTCATATGTTGTCACGATTTTCAAAGCTGTTCTGTTTGATGTAATAAATAATTTCGCTTTGTGTTTTTGAATGATGCACCTGCACCCTGGGCACAGACAATTTGGCCTCTTTGGAGCTCTGTCTGTTGTATCATGTTGCTTTGAAAACTCAGATATCAAAGTGTTGATTGTCAGCCCTCTTTTCATTTTTATGCTTGTGATTAGCGTTTGAGCTCCTATGACCCACCTTTGTCGCAGTGATTGCGATGGTGATTCATTTGTTACAGTGTTAAAGTACATTGCCATGTGTTGCCTACATTACTTCATCTACCACCTGCAACAGCTTGAAATAGGAATGTGAGAAATCTAATCACAGTGCTCTCCAGGTTGGAGAAAATATGCTTTTTTAAATCAACATACTGTACAGGCAGCCTGTACAATCAGCTGATAATTTGTGACAGGGGAGGCTAAGGGAGCAGGCGATGATCAGTGTAACTTATAATGATGATAACATTAACACATCTGAGTCAGTGACTAATAATTAACTTCATTCAACGAGGTAGAGGGTTTGGTGAGTTTGTGTCTGTGTGAGTGTGAGGGAGAGACAGCTTCACACATCTGCAGGGAGATAAAGAGGGCGATCAGGCAGGGAGACAAACATGTGGCACTAAGATCACTGCTATCAAAAGTGAAAGAAAGGGAGGGAGGGAGGGAACAGCGCCCTGTAAAAGCTGGTAGGAAGTGTGATTATTTTCTCTGTCTCTCTCCAAGTTGAATCAGTTTTCAGGGAGAAGGAGAAACATGTCAGAGACGGTCTGATATCTACTATAATTTCTTCTTATCGCTTCTGTTGAGTGTCCAATACAATTCACTTTCAAAGTTGTGCCTAGCAGGCAAATATCTGAGAAAATATTCACCTGTTTTTGCCAGACAAACAAGAAAATGACAAGACTGTCATAGCAGAGATCATCACAGCTCACCCTCTTGTGATAGTTGAGGCAACTGATGAGGTGAGATGTACACACTGGCTTCAGTTGCAGCTTCACATCCCTGCGGGGCTAAAAATAGAAGCTTGTGTTCTCACCTCATATCTAAGGAAGCCGAGAACGACCGTGCTTGCAATTTGTTTTTTTTTAAATGCTGTTATCTCGAGATCACAAGTTAATTATTTTGTTATCTCGAGAAAATGAGCTTTGTTATCTCAAGATAACCAATGCATGTCATTCCTCCATGCATGTCCATTATGTTGAACCAATGCTACATCTTTAATAGTGCACTCATAGTAGTTATTATAAAATTGAGTGTCAGAAAGGCGCATTCATGGAAGAAGTTAGACTACATAGTAGAATCTCTTATACTAACAAAATACTTAACTAATGTGTGTTTCTATGACAAAATAATATGCATTGTTTTCATTTGGATTTGGTTTATTAATATTGATATGATAAAAACATCTAAATTGTTAGTGGTGTAAAATGAGTCATCATGATAGCCAATGGAGTGCACTATGCAGTGAATGGTTAAGGTTATGTTTATTTATTTAATATCCTGAGGTTTTGAATTATTGTTCACATGAAATGGATGATTCATTCAGGAATTCTCACTTCTGTTGTCAAATACACATAACATATCAGTGTATGGATATGGCTTGAAAATAAAGAATACATAGTGTTAGACATCCAAGAAATATATGACCTCTCAGCCTAGTTATCCAAAGTTCTTTGTTTTCTCGTGAAAACAAGTTGATTATCTTGTTTTCTCGAGATAACAAAATAATTAACTTGTGATCTCAAGATAACATTAAAAAATAGCATTAAAAAAATCATTGCAAGGATTGGCTGTTCTTGGCTTCCATACATATCTCTTTGTAATCCAAGTCCTGTTTTTAAATGTGGAGGTGGGGCTAGAAACAGCTGTTCCACTCTTCTCCATAACCAAACAAAGAACACAGGTAAAACTAAGAAATTAAGACAAGACAGTGCAGCAACACAGAGCTGATGAATTGAAGCGAAATGAATTTAAAATGCATGTGTGGGCATGTTTATTTGTGTGTGCTCTCTGCATGTGAAAGTGTGCTTGTGAGAGCATGAATATGAAGTGTGATGCCACTGTCTGTATTCTCCAGTCGGTCTTCTTAACACTATGCAGAAAAAGAGCATCTCATCCTTCACTCCTCAGGAGCCAAACAGAACACGTTTCCCTGACAACTGCAGGCCGCGGTCAGTTTTTAGCAGGCTATGACAAAGCTGTTGAGTCTCCTCATATTAGGGGAGGCAGCTTAACGGTAATGAGTGGATGTGATGGATCAATACTCAAGCACAGGAGGGAGACCGGTGTAACCTGGTGGGGGAAGGGTGCTGAGCAATTAGAGATATGTCACACATAGGCCACGCTGGCCGATTTGCAATTAAAATCTATTACCTCCCCTCGGGATGAAACTCCCATTACTCAATGACGACCTATGGCAAGACATTTTTAATGGTCTATTGCTGGTTTCACACACAGAATGACAAAAATATTACTTGTACAAGGGATTAAATATGGCAAATTTTGGGAAATATGATCATGAATTGTTGACTTTAATACAGGAGCTAACAAGGATTTTAAGCAGTTTTAAAGGAATCGTAAACACTTATTTGCTTCCTTGCTGAGTTAGATGAGAAGATTAATACTACTCAGTCAGACGCCAGTTAGCTTAGCCTAGCATACAGACTTGAAAAAGGAGGAACGGCTGGCCTAGCTCTGCACAACTGTATCAAAAATAGCCTTCAAGAACCTCCAAAGCTCACTAATTAACATGCTGTATCTTGTTTGTTCAAAAAGTACAAAAACCAAAGTGTAAAAACAATAATTTGTGCTTTTACAAAGGGGTTTATTGAGTTTTCAGTCTTTATGCTAAGCTAACCATCCCCTGGCTCCAGCTTCATATCGAACAGACAAACTCCAAAGTGGCATCGATCTTATCATCTCTCACTCTGGGCAAGAAAGCAAATATTTCCCAAAATGACAAACTATTTATTTAATTATGCTTGTGTACTATATAACAATAATGACAACAACCTCTTGACTTTGTACTACAATGTAAAATTCTCAAAGAACTTCACGACAGAGTCAAGAGGTTGAGATATGTAGCACAACAAGCTAAGCTCTGTAAACGGAACCGTATTGATCACTTTATTAGACCTTGGAGCCATTTCTAAACAAACTACTGTGACCATAATCTTCGGGAGCGAAGGAACATGTCACCCAGTGTAGCGGTGTGGCTCATTTACATGTTTTTAATGGTTTTTGGACAACAATGGAGATCTACAGCTCAGAGGAATCAGATGTATCAGGCTTTGGATACACATACAATAATTGTAAGTAGGATGAGTTCATTGCTGGTTTGGCTCTGCACATGAGATTTGTTGACAATAAGAAAAATCACCAGACTTTTCTTTAAATATAATTTTAAAAGTCACCATGCACCTGTTACTCATGTAACTTTGATACGCAAACACCTAAATGGTTTGTACATCTCCTGACTGCACACATCGTATCTCTACAATGTTTATGAGTGTCAAAATTACACAATGTGTGACATGAAAAGCAATCATTTCCACCCTGTTATTGCAGAGTATATTGACAGAGATAACTGAGAGAAATGTCCAGAGAGCGCAGGGAAAGGAGGACGAGAGGGAGCATTTTGTGTGGGAGGAAGTCATGGGGATAAATTATGGTAAGAACAAGAAAAAATCATTACTGAATCCACTGTCAGGCTTAAATCCATCTGTCACCACACCCTATTGACAAACTGTGACAGATGCTCTGTAAATGCAATACTATCGGCAACAGACACACATAAAGCAAAGCAAACAAATCATTAAACCATGACAGCCTCACAGTAAAATAATAGAAATCTTGCCTTGTCTCCGGCATCAGAAGGGATAAAAATGGCTGTCTACGTAGTTGAAATGGGGTCACAAGTAGCCTGCCAGAATGTTACTCCTCTTCTCTCAAATATAATATGAACTGATAAGAAATTGCCACGCTGCATAAGCATGGAGGCGTACTGACTCACTCTATTCTGCAGCTTATTCATCACAAATTTCAGAGGACATTATAAAACCTCATACTTCAACAATGTCCATTAAACTCTGAGCAACCTCTCTTAATTGACTGCAGCAAATTCCTACTGTCTCCTCTGTTGGTCTTTTATTCCCAGCAGTGTTCTAGCAGGGAACTGTGCTTTAATTCAATTTACTGTGTACTGTGAGTAAATTTCAATCAGATTTCTTTGTGCTGGCACTACTCACTGCTTATTGTGTCCAATGCCCCGAACCTGGGTTGCATTTATCTGCCCACAGGGGTAAATACAGAGATGGGCGGTGAGTCAGAAATGCCCCTTGTCTCATCACTGCTCTTGCTATGAATAGAGGACGTTGCCAGACAAAGCAAGAGAACAGACTTCAGAACAAGCCGGACATGACAAGAGAAGAAGAGAAAAAGTAGAGCAGACTTCGCAGGGTCGTTCCTGAGCAAATGAGTAACCATAAATCTGTCTGATAGAAATGTTGTGGCAGCACTCAGCTA
Source organism: Thunnus albacares (assembly GCF_914725855.1). Classification (NCBI taxonomy): domain Eukaryota; kingdom Metazoa; phylum Chordata; class Actinopteri; order Scombriformes; family Scombridae; genus Thunnus; species Thunnus albacares. The sequence goes on along the minus strand of NC_058107.1, from coordinate 20,575,316 downwards.
ATGGTTTTCTCAGGCTGAACCTTCCACAAAAGGGCCAGACAAAAGGTGACTGCTCACTATGCTACCACTCCGAAATGAGGATGAAATGTTCACACAATGTGATACAACATGTCGCACAAGTGAATGATGAAAGCTGTGTGTGCTTAAAAGCTTTCTCGTGTGACTCAAGGCTTAGGAAACACACACTCACGCTCCCACGTGTAAACTCATGAGACTCATCCTGTCTTATTCCTGTTTTCTGCTCACACCTAGCAGCCTTTTCCCTAATGGGGGTTAAGCACCATTTAACTGAAGACGGAGAAAACTCAATCAGAATGTCTTTACTGGGGGTCTCTGTGGGGAGGTAACAGTGAAGCACACAGCAGACCCCTTAACACCTTCGAACAAAATGTTTAATCTGGTTGAACAGCTACATGTAATTCTAACAGAGGCTTGACAGGATGATCGCTCCGGCCTCGCCGCCTGCCTGTCAGATGTTTTCCATGTTAATGCCGGGCGCTCGGAGCGCACGGTAAACCAGCACTCTGGGAGGCCTCACACTCAAGCTGCTCTCTTTTTGTTTCCTCCTTGGCCTGATCTCATTTTCTCAGTGGCACCTCCTCTGTGTAGATAACAACAGCTGTTCTTAGGAGGGCTATACATGTGACACCGAAGGGGAGAGAAGGAGAGAAATGATCAGCGGCAGCCGTCAGGTGTTGTGTGGCAGCTTGGTGTGGTGACCTTGGAGATTTCTATCTTGAAAGCATCACAGCCTCTCCGCTGAGGCTGCAGTGGACAGCAGTCGAACGCACTTCAAATAGACAGAGGGTTGGAGTGCAGCACGTTGTTTCAATTCTCAACGATTTGTGACATACACAGACATACTTTTTTGGACTTTTTTGGCCAGTAAAGAGAAAAAGAGAAATGTACCAAGAGCCTTTTTGTCTTAAAGAATAGCTTCACAGTCACATTCACATTGAAAGAGTTATTGGTCGAGGCAATTGTTCCCCCTCTCCATATTAGCTGTGAAGAGATCCCGTCCTAAAGTGATTTCAATATAAGTGATGGGAGACAGAATCTGCAGTCCTCGCTCTTTGCAAAGATGTATTCTAAAGTTCGGTTGGAGCTAATAAGAAGCTTCTGCAGTCTTAGTTAGACAAATCAAGTGGTTATCTTCCAAACTTGCAGTCTTTTTGTACCAAAGTCCCTCTAGAGCCGCAGTTAATTAATCAGTTGATCAACAGAAAATTAATTGAATAATAATTTCAGTCCTTTTTTAAGCCAAAATACCAAACATTTGCTGGTTCCAGCTTTTCAAATGTGAGGATTTTATGGTTTTCATTGTCTTCTGTGATGAGAAACTGAATGTTTTTGGGTTTTGGACTATTGTCGGACAAAACAAAACATCTAAAGACATCAACTTTGGCTGTGGGAAATTATATTATTCACTATTTTCTGACATCTCATAGACAAAACAACTAATTGATTAATCTAAAAAAAATATTAGATAGATGAATCAGTAATGAAAAGAATCGTTAGTTGAATTCTTAATTCCCTCTTTCTGTTTCCACTGTTTCCTTGCTGAACTACAGTGGAGGGACAGTAACACAAAGATGGAATTTGGTCCTAAAAAGACCGTAACTTTAGAATATACCTGCTTAATGAGGCTCACTCACACTGTTAAAGCTTCATATTAGCTGTGGCTGAACTTTAAAATACATTTTTGCACAAAATGAGGACTGGCTCCCATCACTTACATCAAAACTGGACTAGAAAGGGATGAATTACAGCATCCATTAGTGCTTTTAATGTAGGCCTACTTTAAAAACCTACCTACCTGCATTTTAATCATATTTGGGGCTTTTCATTCATATCCTGCACTGCGCTGTGGCTGCACTGTATTTTTTCTCCTGTTTTCTATTTTAGCTTATTTTCCATGTAACTCTTTTAAATTCTATTTAAATGTGTCTTTTTATAATGTCTTGTGTTTCTTTTTCATTTTCTTAAATGTTTTGTGTAAAGCACGTTTAATTGCATTGCTGTTGAAAGGTGCTATACAAATAAACTTACCTTGCTTTAACTTACTTACTGTATGTGATTGTTGTTTTAAGAGAGGCTTGAAAAAAATGTGAGCCTGTCTTTTAAAGAAAAACAAAACTTCCAGGGATGAAATGCCACATAAAGACAACCAGAGATGATATTCTTGGCAGGAAGAAAACAAAGCTACAAAACTGGCCACACGTCTTAAACGTTTGGAGCTGCAGTGCATCTCACTGATGATGAACCTGCAATCAGATGTGTCTCCACGTGATAAGGTGTGGCATATGACCCTTGGCCGTGAATGAAAGGGCAGTCTGTTCTATTTTTAAATTGAGAGTTTGACCAGGTGCTGTGGCAGCGCCTGCAGCTATTATTTTCTGTGCATACGAGCCTGATTCAAGCATACTGTTATCAGTTCAGCTGAATATATGTAACACTCAACATTTCTCTCATTAGAAGTCTGTAGGAGACATGCTATGATTAATAAACAACAATATGCAAGCTGGCATTCCTCCCTCATGAGGGGGGTTGAGAAAGAGAGAGAGTTTACAACGTCAAAGTGAAGCTCTCCAAGGCTTTAAGTCAGGTCTCCATAGCAACTAGTAGACTGGGGACATCTGATAGTGATAGGAGAATAAATAAAATTGGTGTTTTTGTCTTTGAGCAATGCCTGTGGCGGTGAACAGACGGGCACTTGTAAAATTAAGTGGAGATTAAATTAATGAGATCTGGATCACCATAAGGGAAGCGGCTCAGCTTTATAAATCATCTAATAAAGTTAAAGCTTTAGGAAGAATCTGCACAGTCCTCAGACATTATACCTGGCTGGAGCTTGATGGAAAGGAGGAGATTGGCGGGACATCCAAAACCTTCAGCTCGTACATGTTCCCGTTCAGTATGACGGAGGGTCTGTACACATATCTGGTCCTGGTCGGCGTGTACACCTCCGAGAAATCGTTATAGATGAACTGGCGGATTATAGAAGTTTTCCCCACTCCGGGAGCACCGATGACTGCGATACTCAGCGTCTCCACCATTCCTGGAGCACGAGTTCAGCACCATGGACAGCGACGACGACAACGACAGATGTGACCCGTCCAGAAACACAGCTGGCCGCCGCTGTTTTGTTGCTGCTCCGGTGGAATTCAATTCCACCGCTGCCCCTTTAACCAAGCAGCCCCTTAATCACCTCCAGCGGGCTCAACTGCGTGCAATTAAAACGAATCGACGAGCGAATAAATCTTGCAACCCGTCGAGCAAGAGAGAGGAAACTTTATCTCCAGGCTGTGGGAGGGGGGGAGCTGTGTGAAAAGAAAGAAACCCACGCAGCTTGGAGGTTGTCAGAAATAAAGCTCAACCATGATCATGCAGATGGAGGGATCTTCGCTGCCTCTGCAATCCAAAGCACAGAGAGAAACTCTTGGTTTTTCAGGGGACATCCCCAGGCGACCCCGTCCCCCGAGAGGAAGCGTAAAAGTCCGTCCTTGTTGTCTCCACATGGGCATAATCACATCCAGGCTAGACTCTGACCTTGCCCGAACGCACAGGAGCCCTCGGTCTCTTCATTGATGATCTCCTCTGCACCTCTCACTCATTTCCACCGATGCACCACCGCCGCGCTCCTCCATCACAGGGAGGACTTGCGCACAGCCGCCAGCCTCGAAAATAAGCTTTCCACGTGTTGTGAAATTGCATGCAAACCCATAATCTTCTTGTTTTTCCTGGTGACAGAAAGATCAATTTACGTGTAGGTGGGTTAAGAGGGAAGAGGCAATCCACACAGCCGGCAGACGCGCGTTTTCTGTAAAGGCATCTGGAGCCTTTTAACTAGCAATGTGCCTCTGCCGTTGGAAAGACATGAGCTCTCTCCCTCCCTCTCTCTTCCTCCCTCTCTCTCTCTCTCTCTCTCTCTGTCTCTCTCTCTGTCTCTCTCTCTCTCTCACTATCCTCTGCCCTGCTCATCCAATAGGATCATGTCGTGAGCAAGGCGTGTGAAAGCTTTGAGCTTCCATGCGCCGCCAATAAACTGCAAAGGAACAAGCCACACACTATCCATCATCTCGGTGTGCGGGTGATGGAGATTCGGCGCAAGACTGAACATCACATCTCTGAGGGGGCGCGACTTATTGGAGAGGGGTAGGGCAGGGGCATGTGTCCCATCAATCACTGCGGCGTGGCAGCAGCACACAGTGGCTACACATCCACTTAGTGACAAGTCTGAGGAATAAACATCGCACATCTTAGAATAACTCGAGATGAGCTTGTAACCTCGGCTTCATCGTCACCAGAAATGATTTTCCAATGTGGTGGCTACTTTTTAATTACTAATGGATTTGTTTATGGTTAATAAATCGTGTACCTCTACTTTATAGATCAGTTATTAGCTATTAATAAGAACAGCTTTTTGGTAGACTTATGTGTTTTTTGGTAATAATGCAGATGTAAATGTGAGTCATTCATTAATAAACACTGACTGGCTTCTTACTTTCTAACAAGCCGTCAGATCCGCAGTTTTAAGTGTTTGTAAGACATTAATAAAGGGTTATTATAACAATGCGTTAAGTCTGAAGATGTTTAAAGGATAAGTTCACAATTTTTCAAGCCTGTCTCGGTCACAGTCAGGTGTTCATATGAAAACTGAAAGAGCTTTTCCTCGCTTTAATCATTCCTCCTGTTCATACTGGCCAATAAAATATCCCTTTCAAATGCGCTTTCAATATAAGTGATCAAGGCCAAAACACAGTGTCCACACAGTCATTTTGTGTAAAAATGCATTTAAAAAGTTTATCTGAAGCTTATATGAGGCTTCATCAGTCTGAGTTATCAAGCAGATATCTGCAACATCTTAGACATCTTCAGTCTTTTTAGCATCAAATTCCCTCTTTGTGTTTCCTCGGACGGTGTTTCCCTGTTGAGCTCCGGTGGAAGTAGAGTAACAAAAAAATAAACTTCGGCACTAAAAAGGCTGTAACGTTGAAAGATATCTACTTGATTTGACTCATTTGGACGGCTGAAGCTTCATATTAGCTTCAGATAAACTTTTAAATACATTTTTTGTAAGTGCATTATGAAGGGATCTTCTAATGGTCAGTATGAACAGGAGGAATTATTATGGCAAGAAAAAATTGTTTCAATGTTCATTTGGGCACCAGACTGCTGTTTTAAGACAGACTTGAAAAATCGTGAATCTGTCCTTTAATAAGTTGTTGATGAATGGATTTTGAACCAGATTCTCTATTATTTTTCAGGCAACATGTTCATTGGAGCAAATGCATTACAGAATCTAAGAAGATAAACACCAACCAAAGAGACAAAGAGACTTTTCACAACCTGGTAACCCAGTCACTCTCCTTAATTATGGCTTATAAGTGATTTAAATTGCATTAGTTAATGACTCATTATCTACTAATAAAGCCATTAGTTATTACTTAAACCCTTTGTAAAGAGTGTCTTATTAGAAAGTGACTTAAAGGCCATAAATGGGGAAATCTACAAAAAGCTGTTTCATACGGCCTTGGCCTAGTTGCAATGAAACGAACATCTTTATGCATCAAAGCAGGAAAATGTAATTTTCTTGAAGTGTGACTTGAATTTATGGGCTTACTCTCAGATCTGTGCATGTGATGGATTTGATGCCATAAAAACGCTCCGTTCTGATGTTCCCTCATGCATTAGTTTTGCCATATATGAATAAATGCATATAGATTCTGTATACTGTAGCAGTTGATCTTTGAAACCTTCAGAAGTTTATGATTGATCTAATATGAAGTGCTGTGGTACACTTTGGACCTCAACTACCACTGAGGACATCGGGCTCATATCCTCTTCTGAGGATTTTGGGGTTTTAGCAAGCTGGTGGGAGTTTACACTCGAGAACGACCTTGTGTTGGATGTTTTAAATGCTGATTCCAGTATATTTTAGACTTAATTTATTTAAATTTGACTACTGCTAGGCCAGCAAATAAATCAATCAATTAAGGATTCAATATCTTCTCATCAGATTTTCATTCTTGGCAGTGTGAAGACATCTTTGAAAAAGAAACAAGGACTTCATGTTGGGAAATAAAAGTACATATAATTGAATAAAATGCAGATAATAGGGGGTTGAAGAATGGGTTAAAGTTAACACTAGCCTTCCCATTGCTTCAGTTTTTTTAAAATCTAGGCTACAGCTCTGGTTAAACTAATAAACACTTTTGAGTGTAAAGAAAACCCCTTCCTTCTTTCTATCAACTGATTTGGAAGTCAATTAACGTGCCTTTAGATAGACTGAGCCTTTACCAGAGCGCAGTGCAGTGGCACCCCCTATTGGAGTGCATTCATAACATGGGATCGATATTATAGATCATTCATTTGTAGAGAAGAGTCTGAAATTTGTCACAACCTTTGGTTAATCACAACACTACACTCCTGCCTGGTCAGTAAGTGTGCATCTTTCAGCAGTCTGACCTTTATCATTCACAGAGGAGCAGGTGTGAGATTAGAGGTGCTTGCGTCGCCCATTAGATAGATGCAGCCGAAATCCTTGTTAAGCTTTCCCAAGCAGCTCGGACTTTAAAAAATCCTGACACCGTTTCAGAGGAGCCACTCTACCTTGAAGATGCACTCGGCTGTGGATAAACCTTCACTCAAAGCTCAAGGTTGAGCACTGAGAGGCTGCTGACTTTGTATGCAAAGCTGTGAAGGCTGGAGCAGAGAGGAGCTGCCCATGAGAGCAAAGGCGTGAACACCTCAAAGGTCATCAATGATTATCAAGTATGAAGGTGTGAAAACAATGCGCACTGGCTTACAGGGACTTTGGGAATGTGGACTTTACAGACCAAATAAAACTGAGATAACGTTTTGCATGTGCTGACATTGAGACTTCCACAAACATAAATTATCTTTGTGCTACATTTTTTAAGCCTTTATCGTTGTCACAGTGTTTAAATAAGTGAAGAGACAGAACATCTGAATTTATCAAGACTTTTAATAGTTCTTTTTCAAATGATGAACATATAATGAACAAAATCATGTCAAAAACATCTGATTAAACATTTGATTTTTTTTTTCTCTTTACAGCATTTCTAATGCATCAGCTGTCACCTCACACAAAGACACACACACACACACACAGAATATACAGCCACCCCTTTTGATAATCTTTAAAAAGGTGTTAGCGTAGGTGCATACATCCTGTAGGGCCGATAAAAAGGGCTTCAGTGCAGTGACTCGTAAAAGGAATCCAATTAATTTGTAGAGTCTGAGGGTAAAACGGGGACAATGGTGTTCTAGCTTTCTTTCCACTGAGACAGAGTCTGCTACATACGCATACACGAATTACTCAGAAGTGTTACATCATAGTTTAGAGTTATTTCACCTAAGCCTTCATCTCAGGTGGCCGTGGTACTCAAAAAGCCGCGATGAGGATACAGACAGAGCAAAGTGGCAGAGAGCTTGAGAGGCGGTCACTGGCGCGGGGAGAAAGCAGCAAATACAAAATCCTCAACACCTGAGGCTCTCTACCAGTCTGCCTGATGCACACTAACAAGACGAGAAACACAAATTAAACAATGGAATGACTAAGAAAGAGAGCAGACCGTGAATAGTCTATAAAATGTCCAGATATTGATGGAAAAATTAAAGAAAAAAAATAAAACACACACTAGCAAACAGTTTCCATGCACACAGCACACGTCAGACATCCTGCTTTCAGGGACAGCAGAGGATCCGACCCCGCTGCTAACCACAGATACTAAAGAAAACTATAAAATGACGAGACAATAATGTAGTTTATACGTATTTATGTATCTCTTCTAAAGGCCCAGACAGCCACTTTCCACTTCACTAAGGCAGAGGAGAGTTAAAGCCTTTTTCTGTCGCATTTAAATTGAAAGTACCCCAAATAAATATGCCGACAGTGTTGATTCACCTGCTGATTGCAGGTGCTAAAAATAGACTCCGATTTGCAGAGAAGTGGGGCTAGATAATGATTAAAGAGCCTCGTGCAGAGGCAACAGTCACGGGAGCACAAGTCATACAGCTGTCTGTCCCGAAAGAATAAAGGTCTACACAGGATGGCTCAGGAAGGAAGAATGGAGGACGTGCTCAGTCTGAAAGTGTTCATTCGGATCATTTAGCAAGTGCTGATGTCACACTTGTTTAAAAAAAAAAAAAAAAAGAACAATAAGAGGGGGCAGGATAAGGTTAGCCAAGAGGATAAATCAGAAATCTCTGCAGAATTGGGGGAAAAATGCATGGACAATGAGCCAAATCAGGCAATAAGTCATTAACCATCCTAATTAAACAGCTGGCTGACATACAGAGCGCAGTCTGCAGGTCCAACACAGCAGGGAAGTGGCTCCCACACTGCATAAGGTTGTAATATGGTCCGTGAGTCAGGTGAGGGCAGGCAGGAGAAAGCGCCGGGAGTCCTTGAGGGTAGCGGCTGGGTCGTCGGCGGGTGTTCTTCAGTTCTTCAGCACTGCCTCGTAGCTCTGGAACACACACTGGGAAACCTCTGGGGCTCTGCACTTCAGAGAGACCTGAGGGAGAGAGGAGGCGAGCAGGGTTGAATATGATTTCACTATCAGGAGAGTCTGTTAAGATAAGAGGGTACAAAATGTCCACTGTGGGATATACAATACAGGGGACAAGTCACAGATAATCCACGGCCCTCCTTCCATGCAAAAATATACATGTTTCAATGTTCATTTGGGCACCTGACTATTGTTTTAAGACAGTCTTGTCCTTTAAGAAAGATGTGAAGCAGAATGAAGTTACTGTCAGTATGTTGGAGTAATTACGGGCTTAGATGATGTACAGTAGCTACTTAGGGTTTAATCTGTAATTTTTTGATCCAAATCTATAATGTGCTATATAATTGAGTATAAATGGCACGACTTCAAAGGAAAAATGAGCCTATAATCATCATCAATCTTCAGAAGAGAAAATCTTTGCATTGAAATACTCTTGTTAATTCAGTTTGAACAGACACACCGACAGAAGCACAAATAAATCAACACACAAGAGAAAATAGTCCCAGCATCTCTGTTCTTTGATGTTAATCTCAGCTGGGAGTAGGTTTACAATCTGATACAGACTCACAAAGTGAGTTTTCCTTCCATCAGCAATCACACTGCAGATGTTATTTACTCAGATTCAGAAACAGGCATTTTACAGCATTAAACACTTAAGTAACAAACCACAACACGATAAATAACTCAGAAAGTAATCCTGAATATTTAAAAATGTTTCACTATTTAATTTCTACACGATCAATACCTGCTGTGCTTTCTCCTTCTGAAAAATTGAACTCTCAATAACCCACACATCTCTCTGAAGTGGAAAAGTCAAGAAAACAACCTGCACTTTTCTTCCCCTGACAGCAAAACACACACACGCACTAAACTGTAGAGCTCCGCCTCTCACTCACAGTGCTGTTCTTTCAGCTCTCATCACTGTTATTTCTTAGAATCGCATTTGATCCACTGGAAAATAGTTTAGAGGTCACAGTGTCAGTTTTCTAAAGATAATCAGTACAGACTCTGTGTGACTGGGCTTGACTGACAGATACAAACAACGCAGCGACATAAGAAAAAGAATCCAAGAATAGCATGTCCAGGGAACGTCTAACAATTCCCTGCTGAGTCTTAAAAATCAGCATTTCTTTTCTGATTTTGGATTTATCGTTTATTTCTTTAATTTTGTTTCCAACCATTTTGGGGCATGAAATGCCTTTTTTTTTTTTTTAGAGAGTAGACAGTAAATTGCGGACAGAAAAAGAGGGGAATGACATGCAACAACCTGGTTGAACATGAACCAGGTATGTTGCGATTACTTGGTCAGCACCTTAAACTCCACAGTCACCAGGACAGCCCCACTGCCTTGACTTTTAAAGGTTCATGTCACTGTACTTTTTCTTTAATTTGTGATTTGTTGGTTTCAACTATAAATTGGTTTTAGCACATCTTGCTGAAGGACTCAGAATCAGTTCTATTAGCCAAATATAAAAGTATACAAAGAAAGTGTCTTGGCGTTTGCTCCTTCAAATGCAACAAAGAAGAATAAAAAATAAAAATAGAGCAAAAGGTAATAAATAATGAAATAAAACACAATAATATTACATTTAAATTAAAAATCCTTTTACAGAATAGAATTATAATAGTTGGGAAATGGGATATAAAACTTGAAATGAAATACGAACTGTGCCATGGAGGAAGAAATGAAGTGTATGAAATATATGGAAGTGATAAGTGCAAAAAATTAAATGTGACGTGTGATAAATAATTCCATTATATAACAGTGGAGGTGGAATACAACATTCACATGTCAAGTCCAGTTTGGAGAGATATATGAAAGTGACAAGTGCAAAGATTAAATGAGGGATGCAAAGTCCAGTTTGATAACAGTACAGTTCAGCTATTTAGTAGAGCAACAGCTTATGGAAAGAAATGTCTGCTGCTAGAGCTTTTTATAGATCTCAGTCTTTTTCCTGAGGGAATAAGTTCAAAGAGTCTGTGTCCAAGACAGGACGGGTGGGATGACTGCAGTTGAAAATTAACCAGTATTAAAAGTAGCCAATATTCACCATCACATTTTTAAGCCCTGAAACGTCTGTTATTTTCCCCTGTGGTGCTGAAAATGGGATCTTATATAAATATTTTTCAAGCTGCTGTGTCTAGCTTTTGAAACTCCGTGGCGTGTATGCCAACAACACTATAAAAGTTGTGTCGTTGAGAGTGGCAGCATTATTATAATTACAGTGTTCACCAGAAATTTAGTGACTGATGTCCAGACTAAATGAACACTAGGATCAAACAAAAGGCGATGGTGTGTGTTGAGCTACAGTGGAATCGCAGTTATGCTGCACAGCTCCTTAAGCGTTGCCTCAGTGCGCTCAGAGCTCTTTACTAATGCATGCTGCTGCTGGCAACATTTAGGCAGCCGCTCTCCTGTCAGCATGGGGTAAGATGTGAGGAAATGCGGATGCCCTAGCCAGTCTAGAAGCTGCTATTAAGAAGGCTAGAAAAATGGTTTTTCACTGTAGTGTGGCATTAAGGCTTACTGCTAAAATAATAGTATTATATTAGGCGTAAACAGGCAGGGACAACAGACAAAAAAAAGCAACGGGGGGGCTACAGTAACGGTGAAGGATGAGTGTGTGTGTCTGCTACTGCAAAGATCTTTATTATCCAGCTCTGTGTTCCAAATGCTACAAAAATGGCAGAATCAGATGCGATAGAGGCATTTCCTTTAAACAATAACCATCCAATGAGAGACAGACACAGCGATTCACATCACCAAACACGCATGCCTGAAAGCACTGCAGGAGCCTTTTAAAAACTTGCATAAATCAGGCCTGGGGGCTGCTGCAGTATTAATGCAGCAATGCAACAGGGCGAAGCAAAGGAAGACGGATGTTCATGATGAATGCAGTTTGATAAACTGATGCGTAGCTTCATGCTAATCTTTGATATTAACCTTTAATTGAGCTTGACCTTGTTGACTGGGCAAAAAATGTTTATCGAGTCAGAATAGTCTCCTTTGATGTTCAAGACTGTCCTACATTTATCCTTTAGCATGTCAATATGTTCAATTCAACTTTATTTAAATAGTGCCAAATCACAACAGAGGTCATCTCAAGGCACGTTTCACATAGAGACCGTACTCTTTATGTGTTTAAGTCCAGCTGTAATCACATTTAATCATCCATTTGCAGTCAAAATAATGTCAAAATTTTAAAAATTAAATATATTATTAATAGTTTTACATTACTAAAATGAAGAAAAGGTCTTTAGAAAAATAGCCACCAGCGTTTCACTGTACAAAATGGAGACAAATCCAACAAACTGCTGTAACTTTAAATCATGTCAGTGTGTCAAAAAAACAGGGATTTTGAAGAGCAATGATCAAACCAGCATCAAACCAGACTGAAGTGACATTTTCAGGTATGTTTACATGCTGTTTAATGAGCTGCAGCTAATTAGCTTCCTAGCCTGCTAACTTATGTTAGCAGTGCACATTTTCCCCAGTGAATGTTTGTTTGGTGGCTTGTTCAGCAAACTGAGGAGCAGGACGTGTTCATGTTTGTCAGATAGGAAGACGTTAGCAGGAAGTTAATGTGGGTTGTTGTTCAGAGTCTGTGGCTCTTGTGTTGTCCAGCAGGATGCTATCAGGCTCAGTGTGACCGTCTGCTCTGCCTATGAAAGAACACCACGTTATTGCTTTATTTCATTTGCTGTATCGAAGTAAGGTCTCCAGTTACATTGGCAGATAGCAGAACGGTACTAAATTGAAATAATGTAAAACTAGGGGGCACAACCATGAAATCAAAGAATTTAAAATATACAGTTCTCTCTTCTCATGGGAGAATACAGGACAAGTGATTTACAGAGCAGATATGCATGCTGTAGTAGAAGGAATAGAAGGAATTTTATAATGATATATATCAGTACATTTTCTGGAAAATCTAATCAGAAACATTTTATGGATGAAATGACAAGACAGGTATGTCTGTTTTTGGTTAATCCAGTTAATTTAATAACTGACCAATGAAGGTACTTTATCACATTTCTGTAAAAATAATAAAAATTCAACATTAACATTCAGTAGTCGTCCTTGTTGATTTGAAACACTACCCTCAAAAGCTCTAATTCAGACATAGTAAAAGGTATAGCTATCTGGGATAAAAAATATTGCCAAATCTCTAAGGGAAGCCAAATTTATATGGTCTTACTCTATACATGTTCATATCACCCACCCTTTATTCTAACCCCAAAAAACAACAAACAGACTTCTTTCTTTGTGGAGGGTAGCACTGGGGTGTCCGTTTCTGTGTTGAAACTCCTTTCTACCAAAACCCTCCAAATTACCATCTCAAGAGGTGGGAGGAGAAAATCAGCCAACATCATTGGCCACATAGTTGCCATGGGGACAGGAGATAGCAGATGAGAACACTATGCTTCATGTCAAAAAGATAAGCGGTGTGTTTATTCTCCAATAAAAATACTATAAAGTATACATGTGATCCGAAGGATGTCAGTCAAATAAAATATGGGAGCCAGTTTCAAAACTTAAAGAGTGATAGTTTGTGTTGTTAAAATCCTCCATGAGCTGTCTCACTAGTGTTGACAACAATTTAATTTTCCAACTGAGAGCTCTTAATAATAGTGTCAATCAACCACTAACACTCCAAAATCAATTTTAATATACACACTAACATCTTTCAATATACTCAGTTTAGTCACTTTTGCAACGTGAATGCACATCATAGTCAAACCCAGCCAAGCAGTATGGAGTGTGGAACTGGGACACAACTATAATACTCTGTTATAAGTAGTGAGGCATCATGGGAGAGCTGACGCCAAACAAGTTTTGTGAGATCAGTAAAATAGGCCACCATGGGTAAGAACCAGCAAAAACCAAACATGCTACCATGCTTCTTGGCTCAGGGCAACGTAATCATAACTGTCTTAACATCTTGTCTTCATGAGCGTAATAGAACCCTGAAAACACACGGTGTCAGGGCTTTACTCCTTCAGGTCTAAAAATAGCTGCCGACAAAAGGCTTTGGCAGCTAGGCTTTAATGTGCTGTGCCAAGAGCGCAGGGACCATGCTGCAGCCAGCAGCTCAGAGAGACAAGCATCAGAATACGCACTGCACATGCAGAATGGTTTACTTGAAACTCTGCTCTTCGCTACAATTTATGATAGCATCCATCTGCAAAAAGTGCGAGGGACCTTCCATCGCAGCTGAGCAGCAATTTGGACTTCAAAATGAGAGCACAGAAACAGCTGAGGGTGGACGAGAACAACTTCCTGAATTAATGAGGTAACAACACAAATGGGCACACAGAGGAAATAAAAAACTCCACAAACCAAGAGCGAGGAAATGAAAAAAAGCACACAGCCTGCTACAGAAAAAAAATACACAAAAAGAAGGAACAACAAATTATCATAAAACAATCTGCTTTCACTTCAGTCAATTAACCTCAGAGTTTAGCTCAAGGAAACTAAGATTTAATGAGCGACATGGTGAGTGAGTGACAAATTGACTAGTCTAGACGGGAGAAAACAAAAAGACAGTTAATGCCACCTTATGAATAAAAACATGATCTGAAAGCAGACTGAGTGATGAGCGGGGAGGAGAGTCACACGAAGGTCATCGTTCTGGACCAGTCATGCAGAATTTCTAAGCCAAACACAATCCATCAAGGAAGTGGGAGACCGAGGCTCGCTGACAAAGCAGAGACATGCGACATCACAATGGAGAACACAAACGAATACATGTGCACAATAACACACACACACACTCACACACACAGATGAGTCACCAATATTAGAACAACACTACAATCACTGCACAATCAACCAGCCTCCCCCCTTCAGCACGCTCACCACTCGTTACTGCTCATCAATCTCCATCATGTCTCTTGTTGTTCAGATCTGCTACTGCGCTGACTGCTGTGTCATTTGTCTCAATCCATGATGTGGAGTGAATATTTTATTAACTCTTGTCACTGACTACCATACATATCAACCGGTACAATATCATGAGTGTTCAGGTCTATTTTTATATTCTGGGGCTCTACTGGTTTATCTTTGCATGATTTACAGTGATTTAAAGTTTTAAAAAAAACCTCCTTACATATCCTACACTGGCCATTTATGCAGTCCCTCAGTTCAGCCTCTGTCTGAAACAGGCAGTTTTAGCCCCTGTCTTTCTAAGACCCCCCTCTATTCTGATTGGCCAGCTGCTGGAAGCTGCACCTAGGCAAGACTTTGGGTGGCTCGGGACGCTACATCAAACAATATTGGTAGGATTTCATATGTTTTTCTCGTTCTTTACTTGAATTGTGAACTCAAATATATCTGCACATGTTCGTGCCCAAATCAGATCCAAAATCTGTGAGTAGACAACGCGACACAACCCTTTGAACAACCTTAGCAACAAAGGCTACCTAGAGATGTTCCTTTGTGAGCATGCACGAACAATCTGATGTCATCATGAGGAGGAAGTAGAGGTAACATTGCAAATGAAGCGTTCATAGCAGACTGAAGCCCTGGTTTTTTACAAGCAGGGAGCACTTTTACATATGTTCACCTCAAGTTTTGGACCTCTGATTTAAAAACCCAACAACAATCCAGGTGACATTGTAATATAAAAATAAATTTGCATCATAAACACCCAGGTTGACTCCTCAGCTCTTTTTACATATAGGTGAAACACTAATTTTCATAACCCTTCTTCCCTATTCCAGTGAAACCTGTAGGGTTTATAAAAGTGTTGGTGAAGTACTCCACAAACCTCAAGGATTATTGATTATTGTAGCTGTCTGTAAACCAAATTTCCTGGGACATTACAATTTTATTCTACTCTACATTCTGGGATACTCCATGATAGGTTTAACTGCCAAATACCTCAATATCACTATTGCGACAATATTGTAGTGATGACTATTGGTGCTTTCACTAAATATTTACACAATGAGATTTTTGATAAATAAACATCAGTAATATGGATATAACGACTAAGTGGGTAAAGACAAATAATAGAGGAGCTAAAACAGTCTGGTAAGCTCAGAAAATTACATCACTTTACTGTAATGCAGCCTTTAAAACCAGGAAAAGACAACACTATCACGATATCCAAAATCTAAGATGATATCTAGTCTCATATCACGATATTGATATCATAATTATATATTGCTCAGCGCCACTGTCCATTAGTTGTGGCGCCATGTGGCCTAGAGGTTAAGATGCATATCATGTAACCAGGGACCTCTGTTACATTCGTATCACTTTCATTCTATTTCTATATTTCTGTCAGATGATCAAAAAAAGAAAAAGAACAAAATAAAAATCAAGTGCCACACAGAATTATCCAAAAGTGCGACACCTTGTCCATCCAATTATTAACATCTCTGTTGAGCCATTTATTTGAGTGTAAAATGACAGTTCATATGGCAGCATCATCAAATCAGTGACATAAATGGTGCTCATGAATTCAGCCGATGCTTCCACTCACTGTGTAGTTTGGATTTCCTGCCTGCACCCTCAGCTCAGCCAGCACCCAGATGCCATTGGAGAGTTTCATCGACTGATACAGCATGTCCTGACCCTCCACTGTGCGCTTGGCTATGGTGAAAATATTGCTGCCCTGCAGTTTGTTCGAGGCCGCATCTGTTGAGGAAACACAGAAACATAATTAACAGCTCAAATGTAGACGTAGATGTAGATGTATTGTGTTCCTGTTCCTGTATCTGTACAAACTACTGCTCATTTTTTATTATTCAGTTTGTGTGAATAAACATTGTTATTATTCAAAATGTAGTGTCGCTCGCTGGCTCCTTCCATGCTCTGTAGTTGTCTGCTGAAACCGTCATTAAATGTAACCGACCATGCAGGATTTCTTTTTCACTTATCTCCTAAAATTTCACTCCACACTGTCTGTGCAGCAAAGATACAGTCACTAATTCAGAATTTATTGTTCTCCTCAGCTTGTGTCTTGCTGCTGTGCCCCAGTAGGATGTGAAACCCTCTCTTTGTTCATGAAGAAGAAATGTAATCTGTGGGGGGAAATCTCCATTAAGATGTCATTAGGAATTCTTCTCCAGTTCAGCTGCTCTCACGCTTGTGTAAAACTAAATTATCACACATAAACAGGGACTGAAGCTGATGAGATCTCATCAAATGCAATTTGCTTCATTAGCAAGGGACTGAATTTGAGATCTCCACCTCTCTGTCAGGTTATCTTCACATATAAAAAGGCAGCAGGATATGGCTGCACGGTGTAGTGTTAGGTAGTTGCACTCTGTTCTCTCATCATCCTTCTCACCTGAGTTGAGATGGCAGTCTTTGATCTGAAACTGGGACTCATTGTCATTAGGAATGTCTTTCCATGTGGCAAGGAACACCTGTCGCTCTGTAGATGAAAAGACAGAATCACTTGATGTGTCCAAAGACCCGGCACACAATGAAATATACTGAGTACGAGAATAACAATAAACATTTGTGGTAAAAAGTAAATGTACACACTGCGGTAAAAACAAATGTCAAAATAGCGTGCGAGTAGTTTGATTCTACATGAGACATAAGGTTTCCTGCTGTGGCTGCGGCTCTGGAGCTTTAGCTCACAGTCTCTGGCAGCCGTCCTGCTGCTAGCCCCATGAGGAGGCTCCACAGGGACAAATGCCAACATGTTTTCACAGAATAAATCAAACAGCAACAAAAAGACAAAGGCAAAAAGGCCCAAAAATGGCATTGGTGTACATATCTAGGTTCAACTGTGCAGCTCTGAGATGTGCATGAGTGAAGGCAGGTGGACAGTCAGTCACACATCTACGTCACGCACTTCTTCACATCCTCAGAACAGTCACAATAATGACACTCTCACTGAAAGACTCATTCCCAAGGATGACGTATGTCGTTGACATCAACAGGGTTTGAGGCTTTTGATTGAAGAGACTTAGTAAAGACACTCACCCATCTTCCCGTCCTCTACAAACAACATGCTGATGGGGTACTGGCAGCTGAAGTAGAATACGTCAATGTTGTTCTTAACAGCCACCTGTGAGAATGATTACATCCAAGGAGGGGGTAGAGGAGGACGACAGGAGGAGAAACAAGAAGCAATACATGGGTAATTACTTTTCAAGTGCCCTTAAAGGATGGACATGGCTGGTTTATGTGTGGTGTTTGCTGAGCAAGAGGGTTACAGTCTTTTCTCTCACAAAAACACTCAAATAAAATCTTACCTATATCCTACAATATCATCACTGATACCCATGTTCTTTACAGGTCTCCCATCATGTTGTATCTCACAGATAGTACAAGGCTTGTATTTGCCAAAGAATATTAGCAATTTTCAAAGCTTTTATATCATAAATAACTGTGAAGCATCTGTCTACAAAGTCTAGAAATTGCTTTACAAGAAGATATAAAAAAAGATGAAAATATAACAAGATAAAAATAGTAGACAGTGATTGAAAACAAAATACCAAAAATAAAAAGATTAGTGACACACAAATCTATAAAGAGAGAAAATTTAAAAAAATAGCACATGAAAGTAAAAAAAAAAAAGGAAAAAGGAAAAATCATTACTAAGCCTAAGCACATCAGGTAGGAGTCTTTATGGTCTATGGGCCCTGGTGGCAAAAGTACAAGACACTGAAACACAATAACAACTGTGCTATTCTCAAAGCACCTGAAGTAACAAGCGGCAGGGCAGTGATATTGATCAGGCTCAAGAAGTGCTGAGGAGAAGGACAGTGAGTTTGGCCAGAGGATGGTACATGAATGACTCCTGAATAATTCATTAAGGGATCTTATTCCTGTGTGCAATGCAGGATTGCCAGTAACACAGCTGGTCATAAACAAACTACACAAAGCTTCATTCTGATTGTTTCCAAACCAAAAGAGTCATTATCTATGCCAAATTATGCTTTGCAGGGTCACAGGGGACTTGAGCCAGGCTATTACAGGGAAAAGGGTCCTTATAAAATAAAAATCTTGATGTAACATTATATAAAAACACGCCGACAAAGGACTGACAAAGAACTGTCAAAGACTGCAAAGCCTGCCAACACAAAGTCAATGGTGAGCTGTAAGATCCCCACTGTAGATTAGCAGAGCAAAGCAGGTGTCATGCCTAAACGAGTGGTATGTTGCCCAAGATGTGCCAAAGATTTCTTGCTAGCTGGGACTGTAGGCCTTTCCTGAATTACTGTCTGCATTTTCAGGGCTCTGTGCTAACGTTTTTCCTAAGGACTACTTGTGCTCCTAAATGAAAAAATTTAGGAGTACACAAAGAAATTTAGGAGCACAGTGAAAAATGTTCAAATAACACAGAGTTTATTAACTCAGAAATGGGACGACTTCTCCACAGTTTATCTTTCACACTATGTCATTACTGTGTCTTAATGTCTTTAGCCCATTGCCAGCTATCACCTGCTGCTGTTTCTGCTGTGCTGCGCTGTGTGTGGGTGTGCTCAGGTCTTTGTCAAACAGACTCAAATTTAAATACACTGAGGGCAGCCTGATCAAGATCTGTAATCTGAGAGAACACCTTTTCGCCAAGAGGAGTGTCAATGAGAGAACAGGAGCTGAACTATCATTCGATTTTTTGTGTTGGACCACAGTCAAGAGGTTAATTCATTAATCAGGAAGAGTCCTCATTGTGTGTTTTAAACTAGAGCTGCAAAGATTAGTCGATTAATTCATTAGACCATCAACAATAACTGAATTGATTCAGCTAGTTTAGCTCACCGCTACCAGAGCGCCACTATCCTGAACAGACTGGTGATAGTCAGATGGACGGCAATTGTAGGTGGTAACAAGAAGGAAATGCAAGCAAAATAACCAGCCATGAGCAGCTGCTGTCAGACTCTCTGTGTTCATGCTGGAAACACAGAGAGTCCGCTGGAGCTTTGACAGTAACGAGAAAGCACATTGATGGCACTTTGTAAAAAGTTTCTGTGTGGTACCTGTAGCTGAGCTAACATTAGCAGCTCAGCACCGAGAGGCTGTCAGGTGTGTGTGTGTGTCTGAGGGGGAGTATCAGTACATAGCTGCAGCTCTGTTGTTTATCATGTTGTCAGCCCTGGATATCTTGTAAAGCTCTGACTATAGCACAGCATAGTTATCAGCCCATGTCTTGTGTTTACTGCCACAGAAAAGGAATACATCTTTGGTTTATTAGCATGACGTCGCCTCTCCACCGTCTCTTATCAGACTTGCTAATGCTACCAGCAGCTCTGTGAAAGGCACAAACTGAGGATATCTATACTTGGCGACATTTCTTTTCTGTGAAACTAATGTACTGTTTATAAACATTGTACATTATCTGACTATTAAATACTAGTTTTTGAACGATTAGCAGCAGGGGGAAAAAAAGAATATGGTAGGTTGTAATCTTTACTTGCACACTGTGCTCATAAATCATTTTTCTGGTTCACGCATATCTATTTTTTGGGGCAAATGTGAGTGAAATTGCACTGAAGAGCCCTGATTTTTAATGGAATTAAATTGGCAAGTTCACATCCATGATGAACTTTAAACTATTATACTGTCAAGACTTCCCACAGATTATTACAGCGGTAGCCTGCAGTGGCAATAAACAGCCATGAAACTTGCACTCAAATATACTAAAGCATTCCCCTCAAATGTGCTGATTTGTGATAAAAGGGTTTTAGTGACTGTGGCAGTGTGTAAGCTTCAAAAACTGCTACGACACATTGGCAGTTAAAAGAGTACTCCAAATAACATTCTGGGACATTATCTTCCATCAAGACAAAAATAACGCAGAAGCTCTCAAAATAAAATATCTGAGAATGTCAAAATAGACAGTAGGACCTATCAAAGCAGCGCCGAGAGGCAGCAGAGTAGAAAGGTTAGCAGGGCCGCTGAGGCCAGGAGAAACAAAGGAGCCATGTGTTGTGTGACCACTAATGACCGCTCCCACCGCCACCATCCCTCTATACGCTCTTATCTTCTTTCTCCAGCTGTACACAGCACCCAACCACTATTCTGCCCAGTTAAAAGAACCGCCCTGATCAAAAACAAGCATGCCTCTGCCGCTCTTTTTTTAAAATGTGCAACTTATCATCACCGTTCTGAAGGTTGTTTTATGTTTTAATTCTGTTTCATTCACAGCATGGGAATTCAACAGTATAGCTGAAAGAAAGGATGTATTACTTATCAGTAAATGCATATGGTCATACAGTCAGGACAAAAGTTAATGTCCCCAAAAGATACAGTCAGGTCCATGAATATTTCATCCACAAAACATTTTGATGTTTTAGTTCTGTAATCTTTGACTATACAAAGAAAAACGACTAAGAAGTTGAAATACTGCCAACTATAATTTGGAATTCAGACAAATGGAGCTCAAATTCAATTTAGTAATGTTTTATTTAATGAATCAAATATTAACATGCAGTCTGCAAGCTATGAAGTTTATCTATGCTATGTTTGCGTGCTCTTCTACATTACACTGCAAATCTGACAGGGTTCAATGGATTCAGTTAGAAGCAATTTTGGGGAAATAAACTACAGGCATCACTGCCCTGATAAGGCCAGTGCTGAGAAGCGTAAAAACACAGTTAGCTTATATAACAATGTGCTCCTAGTCTGCCCCTGACATCTGACAATCATCTTGTTGACAGCTGCTTCACGGTCATGAACATAATGCCCTAAAATTCAGCTGGGAATCAGGATTTATGGAAAAAGCAGGTGGTGGCAGCGAAACAAAACCAAAACCAGCAAAGTCATAAAATGTAAGGGAAATAAACATTGTGAGGGTGTTACCTGCAGGTTATTGAGAGGCTCCATCTTCATGACTGGTCCCACAGTATTGAGGGGAAGGGCCACTTCAATACTCTGGTTTGGGCTGACGGGAGTGAGAACCTGCATTGGACCAGCTGGAGCTAGACCAAAGCTACAGAGGAGAGAGAAATGAGAGACAGTCACAAAGAGGTGTAAATTTACAGAGATCAAACATTGCTTAGTAAAAGGTCTTACCTGTTCCTGTTGAATTGGATGGCAAAATCAGTCATGACACTCATAGCTTTATTAGTGAGGGTCATCTCCATTTGGATGACCCCAGAGCGGCGGGCAAAAGTGCCAGATATCTCCAGACCCTTAGCCTTCATAGCCGGGAGCCAAAGCTGAAAAAAAGACAAGAACAGTTTGGTTTTTTTTTACTGTTGCAACATCATTCAATAGTTTGCCTTATCTCGGCTTATCCAGACTCACTGTTTTAGCAGGGATGTAGGCTCCCATTGGCATACCAACTCCACCTCCAAGGTCAAACAGGTCATCCAGACCGCCACTTACAGGGGCACTGAAAGAGGCTGGCACTGCAGCTGGAGGAGCACCGAAACCAGCCGCCATCTGTGAGTTACAAAACAAAAGGTTACCTTAAGTTACCCGAACACATCCGGTGTTTTTCACTGTATTGAGCATTCGAAGCCAAACAAAAACCAGACTGAATGACTTACAGCAGGACTTCCTCCGATGTCACCGCCAAGCTGGGTAGTGAGAAAGAAGCACAACAAATCCAGGTTATCTATTTGTGCAACATTACATAATATTCTGGGAGGTTTGAGGAGGACAGATGGAGGAGTGAGAAGGTCTAAGAATGTCTGTGATTAACGACAAGTACGGGGGTTTACAGCGAGCAGAGGGAGACACCAGTACAGGGCAAGTTTACTTCTGACCTGACCTTTTACTGTCCACACAAGTCCAGCAGAGTGGCAATTGAAATCCAATAGGTTTTGCTCAAATGCTACTCACTAAGTGTGTCTATTACTGTGATGAAAAGGTTGGGGGTGCAGTGAGCAAAACATACAGCAATTCCAAACGGTGACAATGCTAAACTACTGTGTATGGAAGACATACTTTGACAGTAAACATTAGTGAGATTTACTAAAATTTAATAAAAGATTTAGAGTGTGGAAACATCACAATGTAATAAGAATAGCAAACAGGCACAGATCAACTACCAGGGAGGATTATTTAGAGGACACAGTGGTACAGCAGGGAACAAGAGGGGACTCTAAGCTGGTGCTGGCCTTTACTGGTCCAGCGTGGTCCCCTGGACCAACCTCAGTGGGGCTGTAATCTGGGGGCGATGGGGACTGATGTGGGAGCTGAGGTGACTGAGGAGTGTCCGTCCGCAGGGGAATGGGCGGCTGATTGAAAGACGAAACACATCGCAGAGCCCAGAGATAAGAAAAGAGATGGGACTCAAGGGTTCAACAGCATGCTTACTGTAGATATCACGATAATAAAAGATGATAAATGATGAATGAAATGTCAGACTGATGCATGAGAACTAGAGAGTACAACAGCAGTGAACTAATTAATCTTAGCACTGAAATGGTCTGACATGGTTTAGAAATGTTGTTCCCTCCCCCTCCATGTAGTTACCGGCTCAGACTCATCCCCCATCTGCAGGTGCAGCATTGAACAAAGAAAGGAAAACAAACCAGGATCAAAAGAAAGAAAGAAAGCACATAAGGTAGAAAAAAAACATACATTACCGTCACTGGGTCCCAATAAACATTTAAGATTTTATTAAAACCAACTCAATGGGTTGTCACACACTGATTCCAAGATATTTCACAGAACATGATAGCTTCACTGAAACACAGGTGTGTAGAAGACCTACCAGACTATCCAATCCTCCTCCAAGAAGGTCCATAGCCCCCATCTGCATGCCAGAGGAAGGGGGTGGTGTTGGTCCGGTAGCGGTAGGAGGTGTCAGATCCAGATTGAGCAGATCTCCCAGGAGGTCTCCCTGGGATGGGATGACAGCAGGGGGTGCCTCAGAGACTCCAGCAGCAGAAGCTGCGTCTGGGCTCTCAACACTCTCTCCGCTAGTAGAAAAGATATAAAGTGACACAGATTTAGATTATGTATTGTAATGGAGATGACTTATTTGATTACTATATTGTAAACTATATATTCTTTATTTTTACATTCACTGTAACCTAATTTGTCATTAATCTGCAGATGTCCGCTAAGAGCAATGATAACTAGATGTTATTCGAAAGCAGGAAGGAATAAAGAAGAACAGCGCCAGAGCCAGACATTACTGGACAGTGTATTACTCAGCAGATTTAAGGGGAAACATGACAGCAGATTTGAGAAGTGAGCTCTACTTATATAAACAAATCCCTCCGCCTGCAGTGTTTAAAAGTAAAAGTGCGTGACTCACGATCCAGCACTGCCAGGGAGTCTCTTGTGCTGAACGCCACGGCTGCCTTCAACAAAGGCACTGGGTGGCTTGTGATACACAGAGGCCAGAGTACCAATGTGGCAGATGAGCTCCTCCAGCAGAGTGGGCTCGATCAGATCCGTCTCCTCAGAGATCAGGGGCTTCTCAGCCAGAACCACCTCCTTGGCAGCTACAGGGTCTGTGGAGAGCAGACGCCAGTAGATGTAGCCGCGGTCCCTGAGGTCTGGGTTGTCTGAGTCCTGGAGAGAGAGATAAAAGTATGAGGATAAGAGATAATTCTTTATGGAGCATGTTTAATACATTTTTAATGTTTGACTTTTTTCTTTCTTGGCCCCCGATACCAAAGACTGAGCGGTTATTCTAAGATATCAAAAACTGAGTCAGCCTTAGGGAAGTGCTAGAACTTGGATAATTTATGAGGCACATTGACACTGTACATTTTTATTACTGTGGAAAAAGTAGAAGGTTACCAGGGTTTTAATTAAATCTTATTAGCTCAAAACCCTGAACCTAGATTGATGGACGCAGTAAAACTTTGAAAACGCAGATGACAAATCCTTAAGTTATATGGGAAAAATTATTATAATTATTATAAATATTACATGAATTATAAGTTATAAGGGAAATTCTCTCAGCATCTCTGCTTTCTGTCCGCATTGTGCAAAAAAAAGTTTGTGCCTGTACCTCTGCTGTATCCTACATTCACATGTACACGGTTACCAGCTTTCTACTGTTGATACATCAATGCAAACTAATGTAATCCAGTACACCAGCTCTGTAATAAATTACATCTTTGTGAGTCTTACAATGTTCAGTTTTTGTTGACCCTGTTAGAGAAGTGTTGATTTAAATCTAAGTCATTTTTGAAACCGTACTCAGTGGTGATGTTTTATTAGACAACATCATATTGAAGTGTATTCATTCATCAAAAGGTGTAAATAATGAAGGAAAAAAGACAAAAGCACGCCCTCATTCTTTCCATGATGATAATAATTGTACTTGAGGTTAATTGGGGCCTAATCTGAACAACAGGAGAGTTTCCCAAAGTAGGTTCACTCACAGCAGTAGATTTTTCTCTTGTGTTACTGACGTGAGCATGAACATAGCTGCAACTAAATGGCACAGTGCATCACATATCATGTTTAAGATTGTCTACGCTGCACTACACTCAAAATTTAACATTCACCGTATAGATGATTTTCACCACTTTGCATCTACATAAAAAATACATTCTTCGTTCTTAACACGTACAATGTGCAGACATGATATAGTTAGTATTTATCTGTATTAGGATAATATTACCAATGGGTGGATTTTTATTTAGGTAATTATTAACATAATAACAGATATTGATAATTTTTTTTTATAATACCACAAAGAATTTTCTAAAAATGACATGACTGTTTTAATTTTTTACATCAACTGGATACCTCAAACCATCAAAACACAATTAGTGCAACAGCAGCGTAAGCTCAAACCACTGTAGTCATTACTAAGGGAAGTGCAAGGCTCAGATCTATAATCTCATTACGATACTTCAGTGTCCCAAGAATGATAAAGCAACAAGGAACTCTTTGGAAAAGATACAAAACTAAGAGCTGAGGAGCAAAGTTAAAAAACCACATCTGATGAGAGCAAATCACACACACTAGAAGAGTTCAAGGTAGTAGACAGCAGGGTGGGGATTGTGAAATGTCTGCAAACAGTGTGTGTTTTTATTCTCACCTGTGTGGCCAGGCTTAACACCTGCTGCACCAGCTCCTGGGTCTCAGTCGGCTTTTTCAGGAACAACTTGACAATCGCAGTTAGCAGCTGCAACTGCACCTACAGCACACAGAACACATACAGTACGTTACAACTCCTCACTGATACTACTTTTAAATGCAGCCGATGTAAGTTCAGAGGTATTAAGGTGAATCTTTCTGCCTTATCTTTTAACACACAATAAACACACAGGGTTTAAACTCCTTTCACTTCTAAGAGCATAATAGTGGGTTTCTCATAGATGCCACATCCTGTTTAACAGTAAATATTCTACTGACTGGTTTGAGGCAATTTGCAGTAAGCTAACAACAGCACAAAAGGGAACATGCATAATACACTCCTTTCTACCCACAAAATCACTTGCTATAATAAGAAAAGTCCCTCCAAGGCAATAATACAGATTGATCTGTTACTTAGGGAGAGCTGTCTAACCAAGTAAAATGTAATCCCACTATGAATGCTCTACGGAGTAAAAGCTGGCTTCTCTACAAATTGTGCCTCTGAGCCAGACACAGACTCAGTGTAGCCTTGAAGTATTACAGGAGTGTTCCCGTTAATGTGGTGTAAATTACCATTTAGTGTGTTAATCTCATTAAATCTCAGTTTTACTTTCACAATTACCACAGATTGTGCTGGTTAAGTAAGACCATTTCTCTTTGGTACTTCTGTGTATGGCATGTCACTTCATTTTCCAACCAATGTCTCTTATTATTTCCAGCTACAGAAACCACTGTATGATAGTTACTGACAGAACTGACTGCAAATTACTGGAGCCAGTGACATTAAAAATGGACTTCACATTTTTGAAAAAGCAACAACCCTGCACTCTCCTAAACACACCTGAGTGCTTTCATCGTGGAAACCCTCCAAAAAGCTCTCCAGCAGTTCATCAGCGTTGTCGATGCGTTCGGCATACTCTCCCACAATCCAAATCATGGCTGCACGTGCCTCCGGCTCATCCAAGGAGTCCAGGTTTTCACACAGAGTGGCAATCACACTCTCATACCTGGCAACAGTCACACAAAAAATTAGATACACTTAAATGTTGAGACAAAAAAATTAAACAATCACACAGTGCAAATTACTATAATTTACTTAAAGTTGCATTAATCTATGTTTGGGCACCAACGTGCAGAAAAAACCAAAACAACTATCATGGCTTATAAAGTTGTAATGACTAACTTTAACATCCTGGAGACACAGAACATTAGTTTTAATTTGTTCTCATTTTTCTAGCCACCTGACAATTGTAAATCTAACATCCACTCTCCTGTTAGTTACTGTTTTGGCTCAACTGCAGAGAAAAATATTTGGGTCTTTATCCTGCTCAACCAGCCAATCTTTTCAGCAGTGGTTGATGTATTTCTGATCTGCATAAAATGTTTGATAAAATAGATTTAGTATGTATGATTCGGAGTGAAGGCAGAAGTTTGACTGGGTAGTGAAGGTAAAGACTTGAGCCATGCCAAGCTGGACACTGTGAAAAGCTGCTCCTTTGGAGACTCATGGCTCCAAGGTTATGGTCTACTGCTGTGTGGGTGAAGTTTATCTCTGGCACATGAACCCACTCTGCTGGACACACAGCAGAAGCCACACTTCAAACATATCTACCTGACCTTTGACCAAGTGCAATCAAGGCAGGGTGAGAGGTGCTATCCACTACAAACACTCTCTCTGTGTTTGTGAGGGCAATTTTCTCTTGTGCGTGCCTTTTGAGATGAATGCCGGGCTGAAAACACTTTTTGTCAGTGTACAGTCCCTTTTAAAATATGACAGAATATAATCTGATGGTCAGTGAATTGGAACAGTTGAAATGTCTGTGTATGGCTCTTAAGATGTCAACATCAGATGCAAAGCATATAATAGGTCAAACAACATCATACATCTAAAAATGTCTCTATTTGAATGGCCAACAAATAAATTTAGTGCATTGTGTATGATAAATGTTTGCACCTCATATTCTGTATAAAAAACAACACTAAAAAGCCACCACAAAATCAGCATCCATAAATGCCCGATTCTGTTGCATATTCAATGTACAAAGTCAAGCACTGGCAGCATTTTGTAGAGCTGTTAAGATGGAGTGTGAGTAATTGTGTGATGTGATGCCTAACAGAAGACCTACTTGTTGGGGTATTTGCGGAAGATGTCCTTGATGACCACAATGGCTTCCTGCACCACATAGTTAACCTTTGTCTGGATGAGGTCAAGCAGTGTGCTGACACAGCGCTCCGCTGATTGCTAAAGATGGAGAGGAAAATAATCATTACAGGCCTGCACACTACAATCAGAGTAGACTGTATATAAAATATGTATATCGTTTATAAAACCTATGATACAATATGAAATTGACTTTGTTCAAATATGAGTCGACAAGAAAAATAATTATGGAATCTTTTTCAACATCTCACATCCTTTTAACTTTGATGGTACTATAGCAGTAACATAGTGGCTTTATACAGCTCCAGGCTTCAACAGCAAACATATGTTAAATGTGAATATGTGTTAAATCTACATATGTTTTGTTGAAATTAAGGGAACAAAGTTACATATGATGATGTATACTCTCAACAATCCAAAATGGAAACCACAACATACCACAGTAAAATGTTTTAGCACTATCAAAACAACAGAGCCAGCTTGTGTTCATCATAAAAACACTACATCTAAGCCTTACTGACGATGGCCTTTTGTCACTTACAGCGTTATTATCTCGTTGAGTCCAAGTACCAGTTAAGATGAAGTATATGCAAACGCTTTGTGCTCAACCACAAGACCTAACAAAGCATCTGACCACAGTATTTCATCATCTCCACCCACCTCTACTTTGATGGCACAGCGGCCAATGGCTCTAACCGCTTTACGGACAAAGTCCACGTCCACCTCAGTGGCGTACTCCTTCAGCTCAGCCAGCACCTACAGACAGTAGCAGGATAGACAGGCATCCATGTCACTCAGGATTATATTTTGCGTACAATATCTGAAGCTTCCTTGAAAAGATCCTAACATAATTGTTTTATGCATTACAGCTGCAGGTTTGTTACCTGTGCAATATTAGCTTGAGACGCTAGACGAATCATGATGTCCAGCTTCTCCAGTTTGACATAGATTGGGTCATTGTACTTCACAAAAAAAACTTTCATCTCATGTTTCAGGATCTCTGGGCTGAAAGACACATCAACATTTCTTGTTATTTGCGGCAATTAACAAAGACTTTAATATCACAGACAATAACACAGTGAAACTTTTCAATGACATGCTTGAGTATTAAGTGGCCTTTATGATTATTTATTACTGTTAGCTCTTTTGTATTCTAATTTGCTCTGTGTTTTTTTTTTTTAAATAACATTACTTATCCATGTGTCCGGTGCCTTCTTTCAGACTGTTTTAACTGTTTTATCCTGGCTTTGTTTTTATCTTTTTTCCTCTTGTCATATGTGTTGGCATGTGGAGACTATTGTAATTTCCCCTTTGGGGTTCATAAAGCAACGTTCATTACTATTTCCACAGTATAAAGAGTAGTGAAGAGACACTCTCCCCGGATTTACCGTCTCTGTACGATGAGGTTGATGTTTCTAAGTGCCACATATTGCAACTCAGGCTCAGCAGAGAGGAGAGTGACCAGTGGAGGGGCCAGCTTCTTCAGTAGGGTGCCATAGTAGTCCAAGTCTTTAGGCAGCATCTCCATGAACTTCATAAGAACTTTTACTGCTGACAACACCACTGCAGAGTTGGCGTGGGAGAGCCGCGGGGTCACACGCTCACAGATGCTAGCAGATGTAGATGATATTGGGATGGGGAGGGGGGAAAATTATTCAGGGTTTACTGGGAGGATATGCAAACATGACATGCAGAGAGAATGTTGATGATGGTAGTGCGCTCCCTTACCTTTGGGACTCACGATCATCACGTGGTGTGTAATTGGCCAGGCAGTCAAGAATGAAGATCTGCCCCCACTCTGTACACTCGTTAAGAGCTGTCAGCAACTTGTTTATGGTCTGAGGATTTAGGTCCAGTAGATTACTGTTGGGGTGAGACTCTGCGATCTCAGACAGCGCTGCCACTGCGTTTGCTACCACCTAAAAACGAAGAACAGTCATGCTGACAGAAGAAGCAGTAGCCAACAGCTATATTAAGATGCAAAAGAAAGGTCACTGTACTGACACAATGTTGGCAACATTTGTGCTGAGTCATACCATGGGATTGGAGTCAGATATGAGGTCTTTTAGAGTGTCAAGGAAGCCCTGATCCTCCACCAATTGGGCGTTGATATCGTGAAGTTTTGCTACACACACAGCTGCAGTCTTCCTCACATATGGGTCTTCATCCTTCAGACATTTCCTCAGTGGCTCACAGAGGTACTCAGTGATCTTGTCCACGCGGATGCAGCCCATAGTACGAACAGCAAGCGCCCGGATGAGAGGGTTTGGGTCTTCACAATCCTGGATGGGTGGTACAGAGAATTGGTAGAGACATTACACTTGGATTGTTTTTTACTTTTTAATGGTCATAAATTGCATCATTCCTCATTGTTTATTTGGGATTCTATCTATATTATAATTAGTGTGAGAAATTTATCTAACATGTGTCTGCATTAGCGTTATGTAAAGAATAAAATTATCTTATCACTGAGGTGTCACTGCCTTTATCTCCAAAAGCTGTGCTGATGGCTGTATTTACCTTAAACGGACACTTTTAAGTTTGGTAATTATCCCATTGAAGTCAGAGAAGTTCAAGAAGAAAATAGTGGCATGTCACAATACATTTATGACTAATCTACCTTTACAAAGGTGTTGACAGCCATAATAGCCATGTCTGGCTGACTCTTGGCATAGTTCATCAGGTAGAGGTAGACCAGCTTCTTCAATTCCAGGTTGTCCGTCTGCATGCAGTTCACAACATCTGGGAACAGAGCGCTGGAGGGAAGATGAGACACTATGTGACAACTGAATCCAAATGGAAAGTGAAGTGTTACTCAGTTCCAATGTGGATGTTTGTGACACTATTTCCCCTGGCTCACCTGACATCCTTGCCAACTGTCATGGAGGCAATGACTTTCTTCACAGCCTCCTTCTTCTTCTCTTTCTTATCACTGTTCAGCTCTGCCTTGAGCTCAAAAATCTCACCTGTGTGCAGAGGAGAAGAAAAAAGGGAATCATGTAATACTTTTTCATGTAGGGAGAGGAAAGCAGAACTGTACAACAAAACACAATGGTCTCTGCTCACACATCACATGGACATACTGACATACAGTCTGTCAGAGCCCCTTTGAAAAAACAGAATGGGCGCACTGAGATCATCAGTGGTTTCTGAAACTGGTAGGTGGTAATAGTTGTCATAGGGGGTGGGGGATTAAGGTGCCAGTCTAATGAGCAACCACTATAGTTTTCACCTGCTGCTAACCAGCTCACTGTAGCTGCTTCATTTTTTGTTGTGGTACAACGATCCTTTCCTTGCAATGTGTGATGAATAAGGCATTTGTTGTAGCTGCTGCAGCAGCATATAAGACAACACAGGATAACACAGGAAATGAGAGCGTGCAAGTCATTCTGCCTGACTGTTGATGATTAATTGATGAATAATTTAATATGATCTTTTATCAACTTTCAATGAAATCTATCAAAAGCATCACACCACATTATTGTTCTGTTCTGAATTCTGATATCCATACGATTCAAAGTTAATTGCAATTTTAAAAAACTAACAAAATGTATTGGTTATCATTTAATGAGTTTTTGTTTTTGGTGTGTGTGCTTTGTCTAACAACACATAATAGTGGAGCACAGCTCACTGTAATGATTATCAATTTGATTATTTCATAGCACTGCTACAATATGTTGATAAATTGAGCAACCGAAAATTAATCGGCAACTGTTTTGATAACCATTTTATCCTTTTGAGTCATTGTTTATGGAAAAAATGTCCAAATTCTCTGATCCCAGCTTCTCAAATGTGAATATTTTCTGGTTTATTTAGTCGTTTATGATAGTAAACTAAATGTCTTTGCGTTATGGACTGTTTGTTGGGACAAAAGAAGACATTTGAGGGCATCATCTTGTTCTTGGGAAACAGTGATCAATACTTTTGACAATTTTTGGACATTTTATAGACCAAAAGACTAATCAATTAATCGAGAAAATAATTGACGGATTACTTGATAATGAAAATAATTGTTTGTTGCAACCCTATTATGTGATTTTGCATATGTTTGTATTGTGATATACATCAACATCACATACATATTAGTTAATCTCATGAGGTGATTTTAACTGTGATGTCAAGCCCTTTGTTGGCCAGGTGGTCAAGATTATTAGACCTCTCATGTCTATGGTAGGAGAGATGCAATGATATAGTCTACATGACCTTAAAATACTAGTAAAACTTAAATTATCACCAATGATCACCAATTGTTAACATTTAAAAAATGTTATTGTTCCTCATTGTGTTCAACAAACGGATTAGAACAGATGTATGTTTTGGGTAAAACAACATGTCATCACGGGAACATCTCATGGAGGATGAGAAAGGAGTTCCTTCTGTGTTTGTTTTCACATTTTTGTTGCTTTATACAGAAGTGAAAGAGACCACATTTTAATCAGTTTACATTTCAGTTCTGTGTCCCCGATTTATCTATAAAAACAAACACTGTGAGAACACTGTTCTTGTCTTTGGCTTAAAATTTGAGTCTACTTAATGTTTCGCAGGAATTGTAAACATGTAATCACTCATAATCTCCTTCATGATGTCAGCAGAAGACCGCACACAGACATATTGGGCGTATGTACAGAAAAGCAGTAGGATACAGAAAGAAACATGCTCTTATGGCTGAAATAATATCTAACAAACAAAGAGCTTATATGCTACAACTCATATGCTTCTGTTTGCATTCACTAAGCCATCTACGTGAGGATATGTAGTTCTGGGATGTGAGAGGAGTCACACAAATACAATAGGAGACACAGCAGGATAGTTAATTCTCTGTGAGCTAACACGCAATGTGTCTAATCTGATTTACAATAACCAGAGCTGTTCAGTTCTTGGAGACAATGTCAAAACAAAGCAGAGTGATAACATCTTTAGCATTTATTTCTTGAGGACCTCTTAAATCTTCAATGGAGGCATTTTTGGCTTCACAGAGTGAACAATAATAAACATGTAGCACATCATGCTGCTATTTATTCAAATATAAGAAATCAAATGTAAATTAATTGAGATATGATTTATTTTTTTCTGAAATTACTCAACAGCTTTAAGGTAATTAGACAATGTTTTTTTTTAAATGTTATATAATTATCTTTATTTATGTAATTAGACTAAGTTAACAACCTTATAGAGACAATAATTCAGCAACACCCAGCTTACTTTGGCACAAAATCTACAAAGCACTTGCTTAGAAACAGGGCATGGATGCCAGCAATGATCAAGAACTGAATATAATAAGTAATTTATCACTGAGGTGTTTTACGTGTTAAATCTTTATCTTATGAGTGAAGAAATAGTGAGCTATCAGACCTTTCTTGGTGGTGGTGAAGTACTTGGAGTCCGTCATCTTGGATCCAAATTGTCGGTTCTCCTACAAAAGTTAGAGAGGACAAAAAGATTATTTCTGCTAAATCTTTTCCTGAGTGGAAACTTGGAGCTTCACAAGAGCAACAGGAAATACTAGAAGTGCAAGCACAGGGAAATAAAAGGACTTCCTGTCTTCTGTTGGACAAGTGGCAGCGATCTATCAAATGAGAAAACAATGGATTTTGCAACGAACAGAGACACCAATATCTCCTCTATAAACATGAATCTTCTTGGTCAGCAATGATTGTGGCCAATATCATCTCTTAAACCGAGTCAATTTAAAATGTTTTTCAGCAGTCATGCATTATGTATCAGTACACACTTCCTCTTGATCCATTACTTGTCTGCAAAAGATCTCTCTCAGTTATGTAATATTTTCTGTTATGAAATTTGAGCTTAAAGTTAATGGGAATATTGCTAAAATAAACTAATCCTACACAAAAGGACAGTGTTTCACATGTGAAACACTCTCTCTGGATATAATGGACATAAAACTGAAAAAGCTGAGTCCATGACACTGTTTGTGTTATGGAAAAAGAAATATTTGCCTTGTGCGTAGGATCACTACACCTCATACTATATTAACTTTGGATTTTTACTGTTTCTGCAATAAATGATAATCAGCCTTCAAGCAATTGTATTGGCAACACAACTAATACTGCTGAGAGTTGTAATTGCCATCTTACAAAGGGACTATCATATGTTTCAATATATAGTTATAATGATACATTGTCATGACAAAATATTGGTGAGCGCCTCAATCAAAGTTTTTATGGCTAACAAGTTAATAAGCTTTTCGTTTGACTCACTTTCTACTCAATACGTTGCTGTAAATAGCTAGTTTTCATTTATCATACCCCTATATAAAACAACCTGTGTTTTATGCATAATGTTATTGATGAATACTCTCTTTATCAGACTCGAAATAACTTAATTACAGTAAAAACATGTATTTTAAATAACGCTTAATTCAATTAGGTAACTTGCGGTGGTGATAATGGCAGCAGATAAGTTAGCTGTTGGTGATGTTGACGGTTATTTGATACCAGTTTATGGCAGAGGCCTGTCAGTTTACATTATTAACTTGCCAATTAATCACAATGAACTGCGTCAACAAACTTGAGATTAATTAAACGTGTCAGTTTCATTATTCGTTGAGCTTCAGGTAGCTGTCAAACATCAGACAGGCTGCTAGCTGCTAGTCACAAGTTTATACGAATAACTGACGAAATACTAGCAAGACAAAATAGCTCATTACTGTGTGTTTGTACGATATTTCCCGCTGCTATTGTGCCACACTGACACTGAACTGACAGTGTATTCTGATTTACATAGTTTGCAAACTAGCTATGAGAGTAATTAACACAGGCTGACTTTAAACTAATTTAGCCGCAAAATAAACGAACGGTTCGCTAGCTGGCTAGCATCAGGCTACCGTGACGTTAGCATAGCAGGCTCCAGTGTGTACAATCCAGCAGGGAGCAGACGAAAAATAGCGTAAAGTTAGTTAAATTACTGCCGATACGATGATGGTTGGTCAATTACTCACGCATAATTGATTCGCCCATTCCTGCATGTTTGCAGTAGTTACGTTCAGATGAATGAAAGTGATGCTAATGGCTAGCTGCCTGCTGCAGTGAGCCTGTCAGTGTCAGCCTGGGCACTTCTCTAGCTAGCACAGCTCAGACATGACCTTCTAAGCAGAGGCTTAAGGAAGCCTTTGCCGGGATAGTTAAGCTCTTAATCTACCGGCCTGGTTTAAACCATACACAACGAATTAGCGTACCTTCTGGAGTTAAAATTAGACTCGCCACACAATGAATTTGGAGAGAAAATCTTGACAAACATCTTACCGTGACAGGCGTAGTATGAGCTGTGGTGGCCTTCGTCCCCTCCCACTTGATTTACTTCCGTCTTTCGCAAAATAACGTTTGCAAACAGTCAACAGCAACGTCAGCTTTCATTCAGAAAATGTAGTTCATTCTTTTGTGAGAATAAGTGTTTGTACAACCCCAGCACTGGAGCACTTCCCAGAAACTGTAAACATCTTTTGGATTGGCAATGATTTTGGTGGATGCATACACTGGATGCAGTAGTACCCTCTGACCACTGAAAATAAATGGCAATTCATTTAAACGGCTATAAAACAATTATAATGCAAAAAAATATTAAATAGTCCTCCAATCAGGTTAAAAACTAGTGTTTCTTTAGTGTTAATACAGTTTTAATACTCTCAGTCAAATCTTCCCAACATATGGACACATAACTATTTAGGAGGGAGACAGCATTTCTGCTCTACACATTATACTCCAGGACAGGTTGGGGTTTCTGGCATTGTTTTCTTATTTTTTAACATCACACTGCAACATCTGCATGAAGAGATTATCCATATTGGTCAACTGAACAAACTGGATGATTAGACATCTTATAAGAACCAAACACATTTTGTCCAAGTACAACAAGATGTACTTGTACAATCCGTTCTGTACACTGCTGTGACTGCATGAAAAATGGATCAAAGCTCATTCATAAACTTCAGAGGAAAATATTTATTACAAGAACAACTTGACAGCATTTTCAACTTAAAAAAAAAAAAACAGTGAAATGTTGCAGTATTGCTATTTCATACATACAAATGCCACAATGTCAAGCAATCTGTACATTTAACTGAAGTTTTAGTGAAAATAACATTAGCAAACAAGAAATTGTCTGATCATGAACATTCAGATTTTGGTGATTGGGGGTAGAGAGAAGGAGAGAGAGTTTTCTAAAATTGTCATGATTGTTGTGTGACTGATAACCCAATGTAATCGCATGTTGTATGAAGTCAAAGTTCACATAGCTGGTAGACTTTTTTTTTTTTAAAAAAAACACCAATTGATCAAAATGAAAATGTCTTAAATTGAGCCAAAAACCGATTCACACTTAAAATTATACATTTAGAATATGTAAAAACACATTTATATGTAATATCTGCTCATATAAGTGAAACTGATTATCAGCTACACATTGGGTCAATGTAGCTATAACATTACTGATGCTGATGGAGTTTTGCAAAACAGCCCAAATATGTTGCGTTTGTAGACTCACTCCAGTTATAAATGGGACACATTTCTAATGGATTATGTGTCTTCACAGTATGTAAAGACAAAAAAAGTGTGTATGCTGTTGAGAAAAATGAATAATCTTACAATGCATGATGTTTGTACATGTTGGACCCCACCTCATTAGGATTTTCCCTCAACACTTACAGTTCACTTGTCAGTACTTAGGACACAGATGCCACTTGAGCCCACTGAGACTTAATTTTATAAATAAATAAATAGGACCAACATCACACCTTTCTTTACTCCAGTTCTATATATACGTTCATACAGTATGTACACAAAGATACACACAGTCTTTTTTTTAGCCCATTCACGGTGTCAGTGCCCTGCAATAAGATTGTATCTTGCAAATTTTGCTTTTTCACCAACATTGTCTCCATAATCTGTGGGAATATCACATCAAAATGTGACATCAAAAAACAAATAGAGGCCTTTAGGCAAATTGTAAATTTTTCAAATTGATAACAAAATGTTTTTTTGAGGTATGAGGCTTCTGCAGGGCACTGACACTACAATTCACACTTTTCCACTTTCAAATAGCCACACTTGTTAAATACCAAAAACAGAAGTACTGTAGCTGGAGTCTGGCCTCTCATACTGATATTGACAACTGTACAAGAGTTTCACAAGACAACCTTAATATCCAGTTACAGCATCTATTATTCATGCACTGTTGCACACATGCACACTCTAGTCAACGTCATTCTCTATCCATCAAACTTCACCTTATTATACCATTGTAATTAACTTTACATCAATTAGTACCAGAAAATGTAATTCCAAAAGTATGGAAGAGTGGGTACTGTGTCCAGAAAACAGTATTTCTGCTCACTGTGAAGACATTTTTTTCCCCCTTAGCCACTAGATGTCACCATAGTTTGTGCCGTGTCTTTGAAATCCATTTGCTAAGTAGGTTATCTTGTTTCTTGAGTTTCAAAACAACTAATAGGATTCATAGGCAATAAATTATATATCTTTATCATGAATTGTACATTTACATCAAGTATTATCTATAATTAAAATTGGCAACGTTCCTCACTTTTTCCCACATTCACATTCAATCTTTCCAATTTCTATTTCCATAAACCGTTAATGATGGCAATGTAGTATTACTGAATAAATCTTAGTGATGTTGAGCAAAAACATTCAAAAACTAACCTGCGAATCAATTTTAAGGCAAAGGGAATTGTGAAGGCATTTTCAACACCAATATTGCATAGCTAAGGCCGCACAGAACTTAATACCGCAAATATGTACATTATATTGTATTTTCAATGTCTTTTTACATATAACACACCCACATCTCTCAGTGGGCACATAAACATGTATTTACACATTCATTCTCTTGAGCATTTGACTTCTGCACATGTATATTTAGCATTGTATTCCAGAGTTCAGTTTGGTCAGAGGGAGAGCTCTCAACATTTTTGTTTCAGTGACAATGACACAAAGCAATATAACCTTCACTGATCCATGATATTTCAACACTTAAAAGTAGAAATAAGGTTAACATGTTTTACTGCATTAAACATAATCTTGAAAACCTGTAACACATTTTTAAACAAATATCATCTATCTCCACTACATGAATTGGTTGTGAAAAGGTGACATCATACACATATAACAGCAGAGAACTGTACAGAGATTGGTAGTGCATGTAGTGTTCATAAAGTCAGAACAAGAACGGGGATATTTTTGTCTATGTTACCTATTAGTGTACTGTAAATATGTGTATAATGAGTCATATGTGAAGACCACTAATGTGGAGAGACTGAAAATATCACAGTCATTACACCAGTATTTTGACTATCAAGGCTGTGGCAAACCACAAGAGGGAGCCAATCCATCTGACTAAAGGTTTAGTGTTTACACTGTTTAGAGTTGCAGCTTTAAATCCCTGGCACTTAACCATGCCCCTCAGTGGGGCACATGGCAGCACATATGCGCTCTCTCTCTCTCTCTATCGCTCTGCAGTTGCATCAACCACAAGAATTTCACAAGTGTCTTGCAAAAAACACCTTATGATTGGCAAAATCATCCCCATGCACACATTAAAATTACAGTAAAAGTAATATCAAAGACCATTCCTTTGGTAATAAATAATTTGGCTTGAGTGCAAAATAAAAGCAATGTGAACCCCCTGCAGTTATTCAGGGGAGAGACTAAGTGAAAAAAAGGAGTGTTTGACATGCAATGAGAACAGTCTATAGCCCAGTCTTACGTCTTTTTTTTTTACACAGTAGTTCTTGACAACAACCCCCTGTGTCATACCCATCAGTTCTGTGCTACATCCAAGCTTCAGTGTCCAGGCTCCCAGACTGTCCAGGGTAGGAGCAATCTTTGTTGCCCATGGCTGGAGAACGTGGTTGAGGATGGATCATGTCTGCAAAGGCCTGGTGCAGGCTTTTGCATGTGGCTGGGCGACCAGTAGAATGGGAGCTCTGAGGGGACATCGGTGGGGTGTGGCAGGGTGAAAGTGTGTCGTTAGCCTGCAGATCTCTGTAGCTGACCGGGGTGGGGATGCGTGAGGGGCTATTTTCTGGCCTGTTGTCAGTGCGAGGCCTGATTCTGGGTCTCAGTTTGTGCTTAGAGATAGGGTTTACCCTGTCTGACTTCCTTTGCCCTTTCTTAGTCTGCAGCACTTCTTCGTCTGCGTCCCCGTTGGCCAGGAGTGAAGATGGTGGGGGGGATTCAGAGCGGGATTCACTCAGACTGAAGCACATTGAAGAGTTTTCACTAGAGGAATCCTGGAAGGAGCAGTCTTCAGAGGGGGGAAGGGGGATAGGTGATGGGCAAGCCTCTGGGGGCGGGAGGTCATCACTGCCATCACCATTTTCAAAGTCATATGGTAGGTTTGGCTGGTGATTCTCCAGAGGAACATCTCCTTCAGGTCCTGTGCCCCAGCCAAGATGACCCTGTTGGTCGGTCAGCAACCCAGTAGGAGGGCAACCTCCATGGTCTCCATTCATATTCCTACAGTGGAAAGCCGGTTGTGAGGGGACCTGATTCATCAGTCTATTTGACTCAGAGTCTCCAAGACCAGGCAGGGAAGAAAGATGTTCCCTCTCCTCGATGGAGCTAGAGATGGCTGGAAGCTTCTTGAGACCCCCTCCACGATCCCCCCAGTGTTCAGGTTCTCCTTGACCAAAGTTGTGTGGTCCTCCAAAGTTGTGTCCATAAAGTAAATTCAAGGGGTCCTCCAGTGGGAAGTGACGGAGATTAGTTCTCTTGGATTCCCTGAGCTCAGGCAGAGTTCCTATCTTCGCCCCTATATTCAGGGAAGAGGAGGAGGAGTTAGAGGAGGAATAAGCAGAGTCAGTGACATTAGGATCAGTGGGTGCTGGCACTGGATGTGTTCCAGCTCCCTGCAGGGTCACTCCTCCTGGGGCTCTACCAGACACTCCTTTAGCCTGCTGTGTATTAGCTAGGAATTCAGCCTCAAAGCTGCGATACAGGTCCTGCTCCTTCTGGGGGTCTAGTGTTGGCAGCATCTGGAAGCCAAAGCCCACTCCTTCCTCCTCAATCTCCTGGCGCTCCACGCCAGACCAGTTCCTATGATGGCCCCGCCCCCCAGTAGAGCGAGGGCCATGTGATGTTCTAGGAGAGCGGGCAGCGTGATGGTGAGAGTTGCGAGGAGATGAGTGTGGAGAACGTCGACCTCCGGAGGTGACCGGGGGCAGCAGCCTGCCTTTCCCTACAGATGGTGACCGAGGGGCAGGGGGTCGAGGAGTAGTTATGGTCTTCTTACTGGGGGTGCTGTTGTTGCTTTGGACTCCTTTAACAGGTGAATTGGAGCATGAAGAGGACTGCCTCTTGGTGAACCCACCACCTACTCTGGGGGAGGATGGGGGCAGTTGTTTGGCCCGAAGATCCTCTCGTCTGTCTGAGGGTGGAGGCTGAGGGTCTCTGTAGCAGGAAGCGGGCCCCGGGCTGGCATCGCTGGACCGAGTACGGTTCTGTAACTTACTCTGGCTGTGGGAACGTGGAGCATGAAGCCTTCTTGGGCCTTCATTTCCAAGGGAGCGGCCCCTCTCTGTGCGGGCGGTCCGTGTTCCATCAGGGGATCCTTGTGGTGGGTTAGGTTTGAGTATTGGAGCAAGCGTGGGACGTTCCCGAGACTGGCTGCGTGCACGGGGCAGCGTGGGACGCAGGGATGGGGTCTGACTTCCAGCTCCAGGCCTCTCTATTATATGCTTGCCCTCCTTGCGGTTGACAAGTAGGATGACCTCTTCACCGGAGTGACGTGAAGCACCACCAAGAGAGTACCGTCCCCCTCCTCCCCCTCCTCCCCCTCCTCCCTTAGAGGAGGCTGTAGAGGAGTCACTGTCTCCAGACAGACGTCTTGTCACTGGCAACATTGTCTCCTTATTCCTACAACATAGGGAGGACAGAAAGAGTCATTTATATTTACAATAATATCATACACTTAAAAAATGTCTCTCACAATTTATATTCATTACTCATATTTGCACACAGGTGGGACGTATGAACCATATTGCCTCTGACTCAGCTCTCAAGGGAGAAACAGATTTGTGGTAAATTTTATCTTTCATCAAAACATGAGGTGACCTGTGCTGTGCAATGTTAAGGATTTGTAAAAGTCTTCCAACTTGCCATTGTTGAACACTGACAGTTTAACTGAACTAAGGCTTGGTGTTTCTTGGAACAGTGGGCAGTGACAGCCAGGGGGATTACAGGCAAGTTGAGAACAAGTGGGGGCAGGATTAGCAGTCCTGTAGATTTTCTAACCCAACACACAGCACTGCAGTTTCTCAGCTAGACACCACTCCACTGTCACGCACCAGTGGGACCATCAGATTTAACCGTATAATCAGCTACTAGAGTTCACTTACATGAAGAGCAGATCTAGATAGATTTGATGAGTTAAGGTCAACAGAGTGCATACAAGTAAATTACATATTAAAAGATCCAATAAAGGCTGTTATTTTTGACTACATATGTACATTATAGGGGTGCTCACATATATACTTTTATATTTAGATTAAAGACATAACATTTAGTCTATTTTTCAACTGATCATACTTAGGTACATTGACCAGTTTTACCACATGGTTCACAGATATTTCTGTTGTAACTACACCTTTTACAGCATCATTGTATTTAGTTGTTATCTAGTATCCATGTTTTAAAAGACCTTTCAGACAATTTAGGAAGGACATCAGGTCCCACTCTTTTGTTTTGAATTTTGGTGGTGAGGCTACACTTTTGTTTTCATTTAGATCATGGGCTGTGACTTTAATTAGTGTTTGATTGCACCAAATTTCTAAAGTAATCCATAACTATTTATATATTGATATGGTAGTTGGCGTGCATGGAGCCCACCTGTTGACCTACTTCCCCAGTTAGCTGTGAACAGTTGTCTAGGGATAGTTGTCAGATTAGACTTCATCTTGTCTGGGGCACTTGAAAAGCGATGCCCCACCCACACAGGGTTAATTCGAATGAGCTGTTGCCTTGACGTCTGGTCTGAGCCATCGCTCAATACAGAAATGAGCCACACATTGGCTAGAAGCCAAAGTAAACCACCATTCAGCTCCTAATTGTGTTTAACAATGGCGCCTTCACACTCTGACATATAGGGAAGGTATGCGACAAACTAAACCCTTTTCCTGCTTCATGAAGAGCATAAAAATAATTCCCTTTACATGAGATATATGCTGCTTCCCTGGTTCTGATGCCACTACCCTATCACTGTTATGCCACTTCAAAAGAACATCAGAGAAAACTGATGTGTGATTTAATTTGTCACTGGCTTCATACTGATGCAGACCATCTGTTTGCCATTAGCAAAAGAAGAAACTCTTGAGCAACAGATCTCACACAATCACAAACATGTTTAGGCAGTCGATTCAATGGACTAATTAACTGAATGAAAGCAGAAAAGAGACAAGTGGGGAGAAAGGAGAGTTTAGTAAACATATTTAATATCTACCTTGTAGCCACTAGGAGGTGCTGTGTGAGATGGATTTAGGGCAATGTCACCTGAGATTAGATAAATCTGCTCTGGTCTAATCTGTAGCTTCCGGGCATGTGTATTTGTTGTGTATATGTCAAACTCTTTGTGTGTGTGGCTTTCTGTTTGTCTGCCCCTGGTCACAAAAGAGCAAGTAGCAGAATCCAAGCGGGCCCGCCCTGCCAGGCTACTTGTGAGAGATTAATCTCTTATCATGGTAACACACTTATCCACACACTTATCACACACACTCACCTGAGAGGATTAAAGTGGCGGGGTTCTGAGCGGTCTCGTGGTGGCCGAGGGAGCAGAGTGCGTGCTGCATTAGAGTCAACCTCGGTGGGGACAGAAGGGTTCTGAGAGCGGCCCGGCCGTGTGGAGGAGGAAGGGGCACATGGAGCAGAGGGGGGCTCCAGGGAGCGCCTGTCAGGGGGTTTGTAAGGTGCGATGCCTTCATTTCGCCAGTGTGGACCTGGGCTAGTGGAGCGGGATGAGTGTGCACTGGAGGACTTGCTCTGGCCTCCCTGACCTTGGCCGCTGGCTTTAGCCTGGTGGTAGCGGTGGGCTGGGGTGACAAATGGTAACATGTGGTTAATTCGGACTTCTAACAAGCATTGACTGAAAGGCTGTATAAACACCTGGGATTAAAATAATCAAGAGAGGTCCAGAAATACATCATAACTAACCACATCAATGCCATGAAGTGTTTAGATAGCAGCAGTAGTTATGATAAGTTGAAGTTTCCCTTGGCCAGGGAGATGGACCCTTACTGGTATTTGTGAAACTAGCCAATCAGAGAAATTGTGATGATCCCACCATTTAGGGAGAACATTTATAGTGCATAAAAGGTCTGTTTCCATTATCACTTAATACTGTATGATCTTCAACATGACCTCTTGTGGTTAGAAATGCAACACCAATTATGATTTCAGCTAGTGTCAGCTGTCCAGACCAGTCAGCCCCTGACATCAACACTTCAGCAGCAGTTTGATGATAAGAAAGGATGGTCTCACTCAACATATTTATGGACTTGTACCACTGTGATGCTAATCAAAGTGATTGTAAACACTGAATGGTCAGGACAGGTGTCCAGTTTATAAGCACAAACTAGTCTTTGTTTTGAGATGGTTGCTATACAGATGTGTTGTACAATCAGGTAATGGCAGAGGTAGCACAGAGTCACAATGACAGCACATTTTCCATTACAAACTTGCATCATTTTCCAGACCTACATTTCTTGGCTAAATGTAATATTGGCCAGGGGTCAGAATGACATAGACTGTTGCTGGGTGATATAACAATGCCAAATCAGTCAACTGCACAAATCTGAATATGTGAAATGAAAGAATTTAGGATTGAATATATATTATATGTCATATGTCTGCTAGGTCTGACCAACAGTATTTCCCCTCACTGCTGACCTTGACAGTGTCAGTGCTCCTAGTCTGAACATAGTATATTAGATGTGAATCATTTGTTTATTATTATAAATTCATTATGAATTACACAACACAAAAACACGTTGTGTTTCATAAGTGACAGACGGGGAATAGGAAGTGACCTCACCAAAAGCAGCACAGCGACACGGGTCATGCTTGTCCAAATAGTGCTCTAATGTGTCCCAGCCCCCTCCAAC
The DNA here is from genome assembly GCF_914725855.1 of Thunnus albacares. NCBI lineage: Eukaryota > Metazoa > Chordata > Actinopteri > Scombriformes > Scombridae > Thunnus > Thunnus albacares. Next base: position 20,531,526 of record NC_058107.1, on the reverse strand, counting down.
ACGCACCATCACATGAGTACGAAGGACCTGATGGGAGAAAAGAGAAAACAAGGCTTCAGTGGCTGAACAGAAAGTAACATACACTTTAATGCACAAATAAAATGGCTAAACCTTTTGATATACTGCAATACCACACACACTGCACAAGTCAATAGATATGCAAATTCCACAAATGGGACAGCTTGGTGAAGGCTGGCCGACCCTCAGTGTTACGTAACATCTAGATGCACCCCTGCCTGTGCCTCTCCTTCCCCCGCACCTCCTCTTTCTCCCGCATCACCCCCAGCTGCTGCCATTATGAGGGCTGTTCATTGCCATGCCAACTCACAATTAAACAGAGAACGGTAGCATAATAAAGAGCCAAAGTGCTGTGAAAGACACTCTTTTTTGGCCTCTCTCATGCCTCTCAGCTAGCTTCCCCATGTTTTCAGAGGGTAGCAGGGTGAATTAGCATTGTAACAACTCACCCCTGCTGTCCTCTCTGAGATTTCCGTTATCGGGGAGAGGAGCAGGGAGGAGAGGGGGCCTGGATAGACATAACAGAGGGGGGTTGGTGGATATGTCACTTCCTACTCTCCTCTGCTCTTTGAGGCACACACATCCACAAGATCAGACCAAAGAGCCACACTCCCTCAAGGCAGAGGCTGCCTTCACTGAGGCAGCACACTTTGCGTGATGTGACAGCCCAGTGGATGCATCCCCCCTGCCTTGCGTTGTGTAACAGGGTCTGTCAGCCACATGTTTTAAAGGTTGTACCCGTGTGTCTGAGGGCAGGCAAGGCAAAGCCTTGGTACATCTGTGTGGGTTGGCACAGTTTATTTCCACCAAGTCACATGTGGCATGGCGTCTCATCACTGGGCCCCTGACCGTGGCCAGAGAGAGGCCACAGACATGGCATGCACACCAAAGTCTGACCTCACCTTCCCTCTAATACTATCCCTGCCAATCCACTACAAGTCTTTTCATCTGCCTTGCTCTGCTTCCCTACTGCATCAAATCCGTCAAAACAGCTGATCTGCTTATCTCTATCAGACCTGAGAGTATAAACTGCTTACTCTCCACTGCTCTGGCCTTATGTCAGTAACAGGTTTACTGTGTGTGTGATGCTAACAGGCTGACATGTGCCAAGCAGGGCTCGAAAAGCAGGGCTGCACAAGCTTCATACCATATTCATTTAAAGCCAGAAAGTCAAAGAAGAAGAGATGTGTACCAACAACACATCAGTTTACATCATAGAGATGCTCTCACTTTTATCTGTTACTTCTGACTGTGTGTGATCACATATTTTTAGTTTCTGCATAGTGTTTACTGTGACACAGGTGTTGTTGTGACATGTACATATATGGCTTTATATCTCTATTTAATAAACATGTTGTTTGTTTCTACCTTCAGACCCCAGGTAGAGTAATGGGCATCCAAATAAATGAACAAATGACTAATTGCACTAATTGCCCATCCCTAATTCCTAGCTTATTCAGTTCACTTCTGTCATAGTCTTGTATTGATCTGACAAGTATGTCAATGATAATCACTGTTTTGGGTGATTATATGACATTGAAACACAAAACAAGTGATCACAGACACTGTGGAACAATGTGGAACTGTATACTATGCTAAGAGAAAAGCACATGGGCATTACATCATTCAGCAAGCACAACTTATTTATTTTTGGATCTAAACTTGCAGAACATACAAACAAACAGAAACCGAATGATTCATAAATTTCCGTATCCGACAAGCTCATCTCATAATGGCCTATTTTATACATGATAACGCTGCAGCTCTACTGAAAAGTCTGACGAGGCTGAAAAGATGTTTAGGGACCGTATTCTACTTTAGATCTGTGGTTCAGCTGCCTGATTTCCCAGCCACTGAAGGGGTTATCACAGTCTTCACCAGTGTAGAGAGCCCCAATCCCAGTTTCTATGGTAACCGAGAACAGAGAGAGTTCTTGTGATCATAGTGTGGGTGTGCTGAACCAATTTTCTTCTTGAATTTTTGTTGGTCAATAAAAAAATTTTTTGCTCATGGTTCATTTCAGCTGTTGTGCCCCACGACTGAAGACGTCTCCTCCATGTAAGGAGCGATCTCCCTGGAGACAAAGACACCTTATTTACTCCCCCCTCTGTTCGTATGTACACCCCTTTGCTTTCTCCACTTCATCCCCTCGTTCAGCCCAAGATCCTTGTCAGAGCTTTGGCAGCTGAATAGGGGTTTGTTGGCTTTCATGGCGGCTGCCCGCTTCCTCCCCTCAGAAGAATAAGGGAAGTGTGTTGGCCGCACTTGTAGCTGCTCTGGCATATGCATAATCACTGTCATCCTCAGTGAGGAATCAGGAGAGGGCGGGGACAGTATGAAGAGAGCTAATCTGACAAGTCAAAGGCTCCCAGACACACACACACGAAGTCCATCCCCAAACAGGCAGATTTTAATATGTCTACCACATTTAAAGTGGCTGCTGTAACAGGCAAACATGAGCTTATAAAGATCAAACACTTCTCATTCCATCTTAAGACTGGACAAAAATAATAAAGGGGGAAGAGAGGTCAGAAAAGGAGGAGGGTTATGTTTTTGTTTTTGCTGAGGGAAAAGAAAGTGAGCAGAGAACAGTATTTTTTCTTTCTCAAACCAAATTTATGTTTCAGCATTCCCCTGTGGGATTCATTTAAAAAAATAAATAAATAAAATAGTCGTAAATGACGTCTTTAGAGTGCACAGTCAGTTATAAAGCTTTGTCATATGGAGAGGGCAACAGTGTTGTCTCTGTTTCAGGGCTTTATTTTTCCTATCACAGTCAACCACCTAATACGACCAACATGTCAGCTTTGAAAAAACACAGATGACACATAGATTTTTATGGTGATCTAATACATATAAAATAGTGACTGAATGTTATCTTAACAATAGTCATTGCCTCTTCACTTGCATCATGACAGAACGTTAAATGTGTCATATAAAGTTGGCCTTTATTGTAATTCGAGTCCAGCCTAAAAAATTTCACTTCCACTAATGCACGCATTAGTGGCTGCTGTGAAAAATATTATCCCATTTATATATTTTATAAGTTTTGAATTAGATTACACCATGATAAATTATTTTTGCTTTGCCTCGTTTAGTTTGTAATAGTGCATTGAGTTATACCAACTTTGAAATATTAGGTGGAGAGTGATGCATTTCTTTTCCAAGTCAAGGGGAGGCTCCAAACAAAATATTAATAACACTGGGGAGGGTCTTGCTTTTTACAATGTGAATTATACGATTGAACCCACTTCTCCAGCCCATTAACTTTCATACAGTCCCTTTCAATTTGTTCTGCTTAATTCAGTAAACACCTCTGAAGACTTAGCTTGAGTCAGTGAACAGCTCACTGTGTAGAAAAAGACTGTACCTAGATAACATTTTAACATAAAGTATCTATCACATCTCTCTGTCTGGACAAAGCGGTGCCACTGAAAGTGAAGAAATAATGACATTACTGACAGTCAGGCAGACCTATCCTGTAAAAGCAGGAAACTTGGAATGCTATCCACAGAGTCCATTAATCTGGCCGGGGTACATTTTAGGTAAGTGAGACCAAATCGATCCTCTCCAGCCTTCCTACCCAGTCCTTTGAGGCCTGATGTGGGTACAGCTCTTAGACTGAAACTGAGACAAACAGTCCAGCAGAAACAGGCTACAGCCAAGATAAGGGCCAACTCAGGAAATGACCTAAAGCTCTATTTGTGTCTGACTGGAAAAATACAGTCCTGGGAGTGGGCCACATGAAGGCAGTTTGTAAACACTCAAAAGGACAGAAATCACAATGCTTTTACATGTACTGATGTAGCCAATCAGCTGAGTGGTTTATCTGTTGATACCTAACCCTGTTCTTCTTGAGGCAACATATGATGCCATATGCCAGCACTGTGTGGCTCCATGCAATTACTGCAATCCTCACAGTCTTCTGTGCTATGTGCCAAAGTATGCTGTGTATATGCAGATGAATGTGTTTAATTAAAGTGTCTTAAAGGATAATTCCTTATTTTCGTATTTTTGGTCATTGTTTCTATTATGAGTAATCAGTAATCAGGAGGCACAAGCACACCCATAAATTTTTTGCAGGTACAAACACTCAGTAGCAAAAGATGAAATTGCCAAGTCATTCCCAATTCCTCTTTTATTCTACGTGAACATGACAATGTTTAAACCACAAATGTTCCTCCTAAATTGTCCCTGTAGAATAAAAGAAGCATTAGGAACATAGAGGTGTGTAGGTAAAGTTAAACCAGGAAGGCAACCTGTAAACTGTGATGAATGTTTACACAATACAGTTTGTTTTCATGTCAAAATATGTCTCACCTGGGGGTTCATGTTAAACCTGTATAATCATCTTACTGCTTGTATTTCTCGTCTGACTTCATTTTTAGCAACGTCACCATGTTCTCACAGCTCATCAATGAACTTGGTGTCTACAATGTTGTTATATCCGAAAGGAGGAACAGCCAAAACTACTAAGATAAGACCCAAGTTGTAATAAAACCAGAATTATCCTTTAAAAGTGAAAACGACCTAATGGTGTGCAGGAAGCTTTATTCTTTCATTTGGTATATTTGTAACCAGTTTTATACCATGAGTAATGTGAATTAGCCTAATCAGAGGCAGCTTTAGTTTGCCAAGTTGCTTTTATGATATTACAGGCATCAATTCTGACACATTTATGACTTCACTTGAGTTAATGAGAGTGATTCATTTTCAATATCTGTTGTGCTCGACAGTCAAAGCAGCCATGCAGGTGATCAAAACATCTTGGATTGAAGATTTTCACTGACAATATAATAACCTATTATTTTACCATCTACTGAACTGTACCCTCGTCTGTAAAAAATAAAAAGAAGACATATATCATGGTTCACAGAGACAGGCAATTCTGTTTGATGTCAAGGTTGTTTGTGGTGAGGGCTTACCCTTATGAAGATCAATGCACTGGAGTCCCCCACTTTGTACTTCCCCTCTGACACCTTGATCATGGGAAACTGAGCTGGACAGGAACACCGGCCCAGAATCTCACGCACCTGAGGAGAACAAAACATGACACACACATCAGAAAGGAAATTCACAGTGATTCCTTCCTGTTCTTCAGGTCAGTGACCCTCACATGAGATCATGTTTAGTCACATATCTGTTTGTGACCAAAGCCCTGCTGATTCTGAGCGCTATGTGTTAGCAACACAATGACTCTATTTTATGGTGTGAGAAATGAGCAGTCTTGGCCTCCTGCGCGCATGAGTGTTGGAATGAGTGTGCGTCATCTTCCTGCCAACTTTTCTCTCCGAGTACCTACTGAGTGATAATGTGCCCCATGCCTCTCTTTTACCACTTTACAAGCCCTGCCACATCTCATCTCTCGAGAACATTTTGGTCATTCAGTGCACCGCAAAGTCCCACAAAAGCACAAAAACACATATGTGGACTCTCCTACTTATTTCTCTAGACCTTTACATGACATTGTTTCTGGCCGTGACATCATGAACCGAGGGGAACAAAGAGCTCCGAAACCAGCACTGGTGGTGATGATGTCAGCGAGGCCTGTGCTGCCAGCTGGGTTTTGAATCGAGAGATTCAGAGGCGGTGCCCTTGCTGTGGTTGAGGTTGCTTATTAGGCAGACACAACTGCAGGGTGGAGCGAGATCCGCCTGTGCTACACAGGCCTAGGCTCTCGCAGGATTGGACAACTTTTGATGTTTTTCTTGGCGTCTCTCTCAGACAAAGGCGTGTGCGCACTTGTCGACCAGGAGACCAGGAGCGAGGGAAAGTAAGGCAACACAGTGGATGGAGGAAAGCAGAGGAAGGGGGGGAAGAATAACTGCTCCATAACTGTGCAGAGGAAAACATGAATATGTACTTAACTGCAAGAGCAGCTATTACAAGGGCAGGGATGTTTTTTATTGACAGTTAAAGCCCCTGAAAACTTAGCTTGTACTCTCAATAATTCATCTAATGTTAAATATTCATGAGTAAATAAGCAGCAATCAAAGTAAAGAAGACAGTACTATTTGTTAAGAATTTAGACTCAATCAAGTGATCAAATGGTGTGTTGGAGGCAAATTTCAAGCCGTAAGCTCCCACCCTTTTCTGTTTACACTGCCTTTCATGCTGGATACAGTGCTCAAGGGATATGCTCGCCTATGGTTTATGTTAGCAGTATGGCCTACAACACATATATTATGGTGTTTTCAGAAGATTAAGGAGCCACCTTGTTATTTTCTTGAAATAGCACCCTTCTTTCTACCCCATGCTTATTAAAGAGGGTGGAATCAGAGCTAAGCCTTGGCATCTCACCTGCCTCTCTGTTCTCCACCTCACCTGCCACCATTTAGCCATCTTTCCTTTTTCTTTCTCTCATCTCCTTTGTTTTCTATCAGCTTTTATTTTTAGCCCATGCTCTAGCTGACCAGACCTATATTTGTCTGTTTTGCTTACATTTCTACATCTGCTCGCTCCTTCTCTCTCTCTCTCTCTCTCTCTCTCTCTCTCTCTCTCTCTCTCTCTTTTTCTCTGTGCAAGTCTCCGCTGTGTCACTCCGTCTTTCATTCTGTCAGTAGGTGGACGAGCCCTGTTTGGAAAAACCCTAGTCAGTGAGTTAATGGAAAGATTACTATGGCAACAGACACACACATAGCCTTTCCCTTCCCTTTTTAACTGTACAGTTTGCCTTCTTTTTCGTCCTTGCTATAGTAAAGCCTTTCAGTCCTCTCTTTCTTTTCCCAAAATCACCTCCCCCAGAGCTGTTAAGCTGAGGTCATAAGTTTTCCTGCAGAGGGAAAGTGAAGAATTCGCACGCTGTGTCCTATATGCAACACTGAGCAGGAAGCAGAGTTGAACCATGAAGTGTTTTAATAATAACCTGATCAATAGCAGCCGTGACACTTGAGGTATTTACTCTGGTGGAACCTCTAATGTGAAATGTGTGCATTTCCCATGTCTTTGCTGTGTCAACAATGGATACACTCAGACGTACAGAAATCAAAACACACCCACTATCGCACACACCAGAGTGAGATAAAGGGGCAGTAGAAAGACAACGTCAAGCAGGAAACATGCGGAAGTGGAGCTGGGACACTGCGAAAAACTGAGGGATGAATTATGGATGCATGCTGGTCACATGAGAGACGCTTTCAGCAAGAGCTGCAGATGTTGGGAGAAGGAAAGAAAAGGAAAGGAAAACGAGCTGCAACTGAACAATCCACAGAACGCCCCTATACTGGAAATCTGCTGCATCTATCTTAGGATAGGAATGCAATGAGATATGTCTTTGCAAAACATTTTCATTTTCATTAAGAGACTGCTCAGATGTTCCCATTGATTTAAGTTTCTAGGCTTGTCTCAGTTTAACTTAAAGAACATATACATCTTTGTTTACTGTCCCACAGCTCATATCTGCTCAGTGTGAGTCAACAATCTCCTTCCTTTCTAATTCCTTCCTGACCTGCAAACATCTGAAGGGCCATTCATGGCAGAGATTGACCAAGACTGAGGGCTGAGCAAACCCTGGGGATGAACAGAGGAAATGGGAGGGGGGAAAGATAAAGATGTTTAGATTCTATTCTCCATTTTCTTTACTGATTTGTAATATGGACTAACATGCTGAAGTTAAACTGCATCTTAATTTAATGTTATCATGACAAAGGAATGTACAAGGTTGCCAATATTGTTCTACTGTAGTGAGAATATTCACTGGGTTGTGAGTTCAGTTTAAAGAATGAATCTGTCTTAAGTTATTTGGTGGTTCTTATGTGAATACACAAAATGTAGTTTTGGTTTTAGTTCTTTGTTTTTATGAACTGGGATCCAAATTTCATACATGAACTCTGGGAGGCTGCACATCCATTTGAAAATATGTCTGATTTCCTCATGAGTCAACAAACCTGGTACAACCACGCAGTTTATCCTAGTGCTTTTGTCAAACATAGGTGTGCTGGCTTGCTGTAACCGGCTCATTTTATGATTGTTATGAGCAGGATATTATTGCAGAGCTTCAACAATAAAAAACTGAAGATTACAACAACTCACTCCACAGGAATTTACACAAGGCGTTGCCAGGATTTGACTTCTGTGCCCTAGAGTCAATTGTAGAGTGGAGTTAACGACATAATGCATAGTGCTATCAAAGGTAAAGAAAATTGGGAAGATTAAAATATCATAAGGCACAGCATACGCAGTACTTTATAGGTGAATTACATAAAAATGACAGAACAAGACTCTTCTCTTAGCTTATCTTGATACCTTGAGGGTCTCCTGTCATGACTGGAAGCTTCCCAAGATATAACAACCACGCCATCAGATAAGCACAGAGAGACATGGAAACTAGGCCACAGGGGGCGCCTGTTTGGCAGGAGGGAGATTTTTTGGAACTTGAGGGGTTATTGCTTCACCACCCACAAGTAAACATTCCTAAAGCCTGTGAACACACACTGAAAACAGCTACAAAAGAGTCTATCCTCCTATTAAACCACTGAACTGACAGCCTGCATAAACAACTCCTCTGTGAATAACTATGGTTCATCTCATAAACACGGAACAACCTCTTTGCACAAATTATCACCTTAAACAACCTAGGGGGTGCAAGGGAGGTGACGAATGACTGAATGAATTATAATCATTGTCTCTAATTGGGTTGAGCCTGTGGCCTGAGGGGAAGAACTGGAGAGATCATGGACGTACAAGTATTTAGACACTGTTAGCATGCTGGTCCCACAGGCCAGACCAGCAGAGACTTGACGGAAAAAGAGTGGGGTAAACACCTTGGGGTCAGATGTGTCAGTCAATGACAGAAACCTTTCATGGAGATAATACAATAGATTGAATAAAATTATACTTCAGCACTGAATACATACAAGGAATAGATTAAATGTGCTTATTTGCCTTCTGGAAGAGACTTAAATTACAAGATTGACAACACACTCATGCACTCATGTCTTTGCATTAAAAATAAGGATACAGCCAGCAGCTGGTTAGCTTAGCTTAGCACAAAGACTGGAAACAGAGGGAAACAGCTAGCTTGACCTTGTTTACAAAATATTCCTTGGCCGAGAGCAGTAACTTCTTGGAGCTGTATACCTGGCAACGTAAAACAGTGAATTATCATTTTTACAAACAAGATATAACATATTAGTTAGTGAGTGTTAAAGGTGCTAGTAGACTGAATTTGCTACCTTTGGACAGAGCAAGACGAGCTGTTTCCCCTTGTGTAAGTCTTAATGCTAAGCTGAGCCAAACAGCTGCCTGCTCTGGCTTAATATTTCCTGTACAGACTTGGCAGTGGTATCATTATACTCATTAAGCGTATTTAACTATAACTATTCTGTTAACTGTTGTAGTAAAAGTAAAAATAATAATATTCCCTTCCTATCTTTTATAACCTGTGTTGCATGTTTGAACAGGAATAAAAAATGTAATCATACTAGCACCAGGGCAGACCTCATCCGCTGCTTCAAGGAGACCATTTTCTGAAAATCAATGCCTGTCTTCTGGCCACTTGACAAACAGCTCACTGGGGACTGTGAAGATATTTGAATCTAATGGACATCAAATGCTGTATGGTGGACAACGCTATTATTCATTTCCCTCAGTCAAACAGGAATGTAATCACTGTGCGGGAAGTCAGATATCAGGCTGGTGTCTCTCTCATTCGCTGATTTCTTTCATTGGGGGTCAACAACACTCCCCTTGTGACAGCCCAGATTAGAGGAATCGATGTCCTTTTGAGGTCTCACTCCTCATTTTGACACTCCCCACCTGTGACCAGCTTGAAGAGGCTGCAGGCAGTTGCAGAAAATAAGCAGATGACTCACACAGACAGAAGCTTGTTCAGATAAACACCCTATTAAATGGCAATCATGCAAACGATCAGCTGATATCATCAAACACTGCAATAAAGACATAAAGCGGGCAATATGCAAAGTGCAGAGTCAGCTGTTTCCACATGCACCTTCCTGCTTTGTACTGTTGCTGTGAAAAATCTACGGAGGGGAAAAAAACACTTTAAAATACTAAACCCCTAAAATTATGGGTGCAAGTGACACAAGAAGGAGAAACACTGAAGGATGCCACGCTCTCTAAGCAAAGCGTGTGAGTGTGACCCAATGCTAAGCATGACCTACTTTCCCCTTTTCACTCTGGCTCCCTCTCTACTGTAGCTCTCCCTCCCAGAGTAACATCCACTCCAGTCAGGTTTAATAGAGTGTACAGTAAAGTCACTCGCGGCACAAAATCTTTTGTCTACTCCCCCTTTTTTCATTCCCTTAGTGCATGAGTTGGACCATAAGGTTAATGGAGGAGTGTCCGCACAGGCACATTATGTACAATTCCCCTCTCTCTTTATCACCCTGACCTGCTGCTCTGCCGGTGTCTCCATGCAAAGTATTTGATTGAGATCACCTTTGATTACCTCGCTGTCAACAGCGGCAGTCTATTCATTTCCTCTGTTCCATGCTACCAATAAGACAGACTGTTCTGCTCTTTGCTTTATCATCTCCAGCAGAGAGAGGTGGGGGATGGGAATGAGGGCTTCCACATATATGAACTAAGCAAAGGCTTGAATGTTAAAGCCCGAGGTGAGAAGAGACATGAACCAGTTTATATATGAGTGAGCAGGAAGAAGGAAAGATGGAAAATGAATGACACCGACAAAGGTTGCAATCCTCCTGTGGTCTTTTGTCTACTGTTGTATGAGCTCAATTACTGTGGTGTATAGATGTAATAGACATATGAACAATTAGAGTGTCCATTAAGGGGTCCATGAGTGCAATTTCAATTATTATATGTATGTCACTTTACATAGCTCTCTATGTGTTTTTATGACTAGGCCCAGAGCATAATGGCAAGACCTTGAAAATATACAAAAAGGTCATTTGTTTAGGTAGCCAACCATGTTTCATTGCCTCAGCCTCAATTGAGCATATAGGAAAATACAGATTCAATCGAAGTCGCCGTTGTAATCCCTCTCTAGTGGTGATATGAAATGTTTGAGAAAATCCTTTAATGCAAAGGATAAACATGTACATATACAGTTATACCAGCTGCTGTCTGTATAACGCCTGTGAACATACATCTCCAGGGGTGGGAAAAGGCAACATTTAGACGTATATGTCACTGAGTCAAACTGTGATGAAGGAAATGAGACGCCGGTTACTTCCTCATCTTAGAGTGGAAAGCTATCCCTCTGTGAGATGAGTAAGAGCAAAGCGACAGATCAGTAGGAGACATAGTGGTGAGTATTTACACAACAGGTTGTTGTAACCAGGAAAGTAAACTAGACGTACAACAGCTTTTATGTGATGAAACACCTATCGTATGTAGCAGGTAGTTAATGTGATACATCACCTACCTGCTTCAAGAGATGGCAGCAGATTATTCAATAGCCACGTGTCTTTAGAAGCACATGTACTTAAAATGATCCCGCTGTCTGTGCGCACAATGTTACTACACTCATTAGAATAATGACATGTAATCCTATTATCACTACACTTGTATTGTCTTGAGCTCAACAACAAGATTAGTTTGATCATCCAACTACCAAACACTGAAGAACAGACAGCTGCCAATCTAATTGAGATACTGTGAGGAGCTGCACATGAAACTAAATGCCAAAATTTTAAGATGTACTACACAAAAAATTAAAGTTGCACTGAATATGTGATTTTAAATGTAACAGAATAAATACATTAATAAGATCCTATATAACAGTCTCATTCAGAGCTGCTCTACAGATATGGACATAAAATACTTGGTGGTCATGCACATTGTACAACAATTGTCTAACATTTCCAACTTGAATTTGTTTGGATATGGGCATTCTGATGGTGCATACATGACATCATTGTGTGTCCAAGTATAAACGCTGATTGTAGGTAGAAAATATGATCATTGAATGTTTGCAGCCTTTCTGTTTGCACAAGCATCTGAGGCCGCTGTGCACGTCTCTGTGGGAGCTAATGGCTTGGTAATTAATTGATGATACTTCATCAATAATGTTTTTGGATATGAATAGGGAGACAGCTCATGAATATGTTGATAAATAATGTACAATCTTTTAAAAAGCAGCTTTAAAATAAAGTTATCACATGTATTAGCTTATGATTTTTATCAGGGATTAATCAGTAAATGAAAAGAAGTAATTAAAAAAAAAAGAGTAAAACCATCCAGTGAAATGAATCCATCCAGTATGATGCAGTAAAGTTGCTCTGCCTGCAGGACTGAGGGCAGCAGACACACAGTCTGGTGTCACAGCTGTGGACCAATGAAACTAAGCCCTTTAACTATCCTCCTCTCCCTCACTGACAGATAGATACTCATGACCACCAGCAATGAGGTTTCCAGAAATTACGAGACACTAATCTCTTGTAAGGCCACTACATCAGACAGAAATACAAAGAAAAGTATTTCACGGGTATTTTGCGGGATAAACTTGTGACTGATGTCACGAAGGACAGAAGAGCCGGACGCCTTGCAGCAAGAACTGAGTGAACTGGTCGAACAGATAATAATGAAACAATTGAAGAAAAATGTGGATTTCATTGAGTGTTTTCTGGTGTATATATCTTAGTCATCTAATCATAATTAGGGGCATTCAGTGGAAGTGTGTCTCATACAAAGTCTATGAAGAGATGGAGTCATTAAACAGGATGTGTTTATACAACTCCACAAACACTGTGAAGTAATAACTGATAAGTTTCTGATGTCTGCTGTTCTGTGCAGCAATAAAATCATTTTTCTTACTCAGATATGGAGGATGGAGATTTTATTCACCAAACACATGGTGACTGGGACTTCCTAAATCAGTCAAAGCCAGTCAAAAGTGTCTGACCCTGAATGTCTGACAGACAAGACTCTGTGCATGCTGTTTGTGTGAGTGTGTGGAGTGACGTGTCAGAGAAGGAAAGACAGGCATATGCTCTGTAAGCTTTCCTGTGAGCTTTTTTGTCCCAAAATGCTTGTTTAATCCTAAGTGCTCAGTCATATGATTGAGTGTGTCCAGTCAGACAGTCTGGATACATACAGCGCACATCCTCCAGTGCACGCTCTCCTATTTCTGTCCGCAGAGGTCACACCAGAACCGCTCTGCTCTGTTGCCTGACAGGCGTGAGTGTGACTCCCAACTGTCTCCCCTCCTCCCTCTCAGTTAGCCCTCACATCTTTGTTGTCAAAGACCAACATTGTTCCCCCTCATCATCACGACAATATTAACTTCTCCCGCAACTCGCCACCCAAGCACGTGTTCTGTTGGTGTGTCTGTCTGCTCGTTAGCTCTGCTCTAACGAGATCTCTCTCATGAGCTTGAGTCCAGCAGGCCCTGGCAAAGGTCAACCAGTTCAACGATTGACAGGAGTTGATAGTTAAAATTCTTGGAGAAAAGGGTAAGTGACTTGTACTGCTAAGTGTGTAGCATTTTAGTAGACTTCAGTAAATGAATCGCATCATTTGTAAGCAAATAACCTGGTTTTCCTGCAGTATAAAGTATTGATTACTCTTAATGGACAAGATAAATGAAAGAGGAGCTTTTCACAGCTGATAATGATCCTGAGCTCTGAGAGAAATATCTCAATCTCTTGTAGAGGATGAGCTGACATTTCAACAGCAATGCAGCAGAAATGTCACCGAGGTGACCTTTGACTTTCCATACCACTCCTGTGTGAGGAGAAAGCAATAATTTGGCTGTCAAACACACACTGACCCTACAGGTGAGCAGGAATTTAACAGGGTACTCTAAAGCAAAGTTATGCAGGGACACACACACACACACACACCTCAGGGGATGTATACCTTCATCATAGCACTGACATGATATTTTCAGAGGTGCTTCACTTTTAGCACGCCTGTGTTTTACTGTGGGAGAGATACTGTAGGTCCTCTATCATTTGCTTCATAATCTGTTTAGCAGCAGACAAAACACTCTGATTGTTTTGACTCTTAACCAAGGGCAGAGGGTGACAAACTGTGGGAAAGTGGATTTATATTTAGCCCTGACGCATTGGAATTTCAGCAATATGCAGTATTTACAATGTGTGTTGAGCAATTCTGTGAAAATTGAGATATGAGATCATAACACAAAACTATGACAAAGTGCATGACTCATACACTGTAATGTAGTCGTGATGCATCTTGGGTTCTAGTGGTCAGGCTTATACAATATAATTAAACCCCAAAACTGAACTTAAGTGGCCTGTGTTTTTATCTTTCAAACTCACCAACTCATCCAAATTTCGCATGTCACATAAAACTCTCTTCGGCTGCCAGATGAAAGGTTCTGGATCAGGTTCATCCTCCACACTGCGAGTGCTCTCCTTCCGGCTGAAACACCTGCTGGGCGGGCTCTGCTCAGCTGGCTCCCCTGCATCGATCTGCAGGCTCCCCTGGTCCCGTATCTCCTCTTCGATCTCCTCTTCCAGCTGGATCAGCATGGGGGCCAACATGCCAAATTTGGAGCCACGACGCGCCACCTCAAGGAGACACAGAACGAAATTCTTCTCGTTGCATTTCTCCACCAGGTCGTTGGTCTCAAACATGAGGACGTCCTTGATCCAGAGCTCCTGCCTGCACCAGCTGATGAAATTGGACACGTTATCTCGCGCCACGAACGAGCCGGCGACCACATTGCGCGACTGAAAGACAACATCTTTGGATGGCATCTTCATGGACTGTGCAGCCTCCGGGTATTCCAGCTGGAAGTCCTGGGCGGCGCGGTTCACGTTGTTGGCGTGCCGACAGAGGGCACAGCCCGTCTCCAGCCCATCCATAAAGGTGTCCGCAGTGATATCTAGGTCGTACAGGGTGTTCAGCCATTCAGCCAGGTCCTCCTTCATGGCGTACAGGTATTCTTCACTGGATTTAAAAGGCCGGATACTCTTGGAGGCGGCGGACTGGATGTTGCTCTGATCAGCCATATTGTCGGATTATATATCAATAAAGTCTACTTGATAATTCCCGATTGTCTCATTGCACAACTGCGCTCCAAAGCCTCATCCGCAAAATATAGAGAAATAACCGTGTTGAGGCACCCATGCCGATTTGCATGTGTGGTTTCTTATCGGAGCTCCTTGAAGCCAGGCTTTGTGTTGTCAGAGACATATTGGGATGCGGCGTGGCCGTGGCGCATGGATGCGTTTTCCGGATGTCTCTGCGAAACCCGTTTCCTTTAATGAGCGCATCGCCGGGTCCCGGAGAGAGTATGAAAACGGATCAGCCCGGGACGCCGATACACACCCATCCGACGACCGGTTAACCCACCCGGTGGCCGGTGGTGGATCCTCTTACCTACAAAAATCCACGTGTCACCATGTCTGTGTGTCTGAGTCAAAGCGGCTCCTGTGAAAATCGCGACCACTGGGCAGCACCGAGTCCACAGCTCATCTTCACTGCAAATAGGCTCAGCCCATGTTGCGCCGCCTCTTGCACTGAATATGTTGACCTGCTGTAGCTTAGACCGGCAGAGCGACTCGGTGGCACATCCCATTATGAGGGATAAACGCTCGGCAGCGGAGGAAAACTTAACCCCATGTTCACCATACAAAGTGAGAAGAAATATAGATATCATGTTCATAAAATAGGATACTAGAGGGCACACAAACAGTAAGCTTTAACCTTTAAGTGTTGAGGTCTGCAGATGTTTTAAAATTAAGTTTGAATTCAAGATGTATTTAAAGGAATTGGTTGCTGATTGATTGCCTTGTGATATTTCAACTGGTCCTATTTATCACCATTAATAACTGGTAATCAGTGATGGAAGATGTTTCGCAATACAACAGTACTCAAAAATACTCTGTTAAAAGTAAAAATCTTGCTTTCAAGATTTTACATAAGTAATAAAGTGTTAGCAGAAGTAAAAGTACTTCTGGTGCAGAATGAGCCCTGTCAGGGTGTTTCCTACTATATCATATGTAGTTATTTCACATTATTGCATAATTATTTATGCAATCATGTGTAAGCAGGATTTTAATGCTATAGAT
The DNA here is from genome assembly GCF_914725855.1 of Thunnus albacares. Lineage (NCBI taxonomy): Eukaryota > Metazoa > Chordata > Actinopteri > Scombriformes > Scombridae > Thunnus > Thunnus albacares. Next base: position 20,515,543 of record NC_058107.1, on the reverse strand, counting down.
GGAAAATATGATACAACGTGCTCGACTCACAATAATAAAGCAGGGTGCTGAATCCTTAAAGTAGTGAAAATGAATAGAAAGGCCAGGGCAGCACACCTAGTTTACTTTTTTAATTGCCACACCCCATTGTCAATTAAAAAAAGTAAACTAGGTGTGCTGCGCTTGCCTTTCTTATTCAATGCTATAGATAGCCCAGGTGGAGCTAATTTTTTCTTTATATACTTTGATCTGTTACAATGCTTCATGTTTTATATTATTGATAGTGTTATTTTATGAAGAATCTGAAACTGCAAAATAATACATACAATATACATACAATACAATACAATCCTTATTAAAAACATAGTGGAATATAAGTATAAAGTAGCATCAAATGTACCACAAAATTGTACTTAAATACAATACTTGAGTAAATGTACTTTGTTAGTTTCCACCACTGCTGATAATCACATGAAGGATTCCATAAAACCCCCTGACAAAGAGCAGGAAGTGGACAAAATAACAGAAATACTGAGTTTATTTGTGGCACTGTTGGATTGAATGTATCTGGTGTTAAAGCTGTTTAGTCCACCCTGTGAGAATATAACAAATATATTTGACAGAATTTCTGTTTCAGTTAACATATAAGCTGGTTTCATAGTCTCAATAATGGAGTCTTTATGGTTTCTCCTAAACAGCCTAAAGTGATAAAAGACCTTTAAAGCTCATGGGGCTGAACTTCTGCTTAGTGCAAGAAATTCCCTTCGAACTGTATAATCTCAAACTAATGATTAAATAATGAGAGGAAGAAGAAACTCTGCTATGTCAGCAAAGTTTTATCAGCTAAAGTGTGTTTTGTAATGAATGCGTGATTAGCGGTTTGTGGGAGGCAGTGCACAAATCAAAGATCTCACACCTGGGAGGACAGGACCTTTAAAAACCCTGAAACAGCAGGAGATCAGGGATTAAATAAGGGGATAGTGAGAGATATACAGGGGATGTAGAGTGTTATCCAGTCTAATCAAACAAGCTGGAAACAGAGCAAATACAAAGTAGCCAATTCAGGAGCACATGATCTACTGTGTGCATGATAGAAAATGGATGTTTGCTACATACTGCACAAGATAACCAGGGCTTCTGCTAGTGTAGTGCAATAAGGGAAATACCTTTAAGAGAGCCTAAAGACAGAGAAGTTTCTAAAAAAAAAACCCTGTGTGATGTCAGCGGAAACTACCTAAAATATGCTTTTCTTTTCAAGTGACAAAAATAATACACTATTCTCAGTAAGGTCAAGGACTAAAGCTCAGCATAATGGTTGAAACTTGGGTCAAATTTTGGCGCAAGAGACCTGATTTTCAGGTTTTATCAGAATGTAAACATTTAAAAACATGAGGAAACACACTTGAGGGCTTTGAAGACACAGTCTGTGATCAAATTGTAAACAAAATGGTAGCTCCAAAAAGCTGAAGCACATGATCAGAAACTTCAGAAAGTTATTGATTTTTAAAGCTGTGGGAAGTTTGCTTATAACTTTGACCTTTTATTCATGTAGGACTATATTTATATACTCATTGGGTAGCACAAAAATACTTTAAAGGTCAAAACCGTCTAACAGGGGCCTTTAAAAGAAATTTTTTCCAGCATCTCATTTCCCCTTTAACAACCTTCTAAATCGTGGGCTCTCCTCTACTGGAGCGGCTCATGTACTTTCCTTAATGTGTGATTGTTTGAATTTCAGCAGCGCCCACCGCCAAGAAGGAGGGCTTGTTTTCATTTAAAAAAAAAAGAGGGATGTGCCTGTTAAAGAAAGAGAGAAAGAGAAAGAAAGGAAGGGAGGGGGCGGAAGAGAGATAGAGAGGGGAAAAAAAGGAGAGAGAGAGAGAGAGAGAGAGAGAGCGAGAGGAGGAAGGTGGGGGTTGATGAGATCATTTTCTGGGCCTGGATGAATCAGCTTCTCTGTCAGTAAAGAGAGAGAGAGAGAATTCAGCACTCTATTAATCCACATGAGCAACTGGACACAGCAAATGAGAAGCACTCAAGATGTCAGCTGTGACCACGTTTCTCCAAGGGATCATTTAAACGGCCCGAACTTAGAGAAAAAAAAAAAAAAGACCCTAACATAGACACAATCACTGTGTCTCATCAATAACAAGATTGCAAGCTCAGACCAGTTCTAATGCACAAAACCGTGAGCTGTTACAAGAGCGCTTCACAAAAAGAAAAAAGTTGTGGAAAAAAACACGTTGGCTTAAACTTGGGTTGCAGCTGTTGTGTTCACATTTGTTGTTTTTTGTTTCAGACTAGTATAGAAACATAGCTGCGGATACCGTCTGTATTTCTGTCCTAAATTTAGAGATGAATCCTACAAGCAGGATTATAAAGTGGTAACACAACAGTTGTAAGAAAAGTAACTCTTAAGAAGAAAAACATCAAAGAGCTGTAGGATTGGTCTCAACAGCCATATGTTTGACAGATGTTAATAAAATGTGCCGAGGATCGACATCTGCGACTAATAACTCTGCTTAAATCAACTTGATTGCCTTATAGGGGAAAACTGCTAAATGTAACAAACAGAAGTATTGAGACACACACCTATAATGCCATTAAAATGGGAAACCTTGTGCAAAAAAAGAAAAAAAAAAAAAAAGAAGTAAATGTTTGAGGTATTTGTGATGATGTCATTGTCAAGATCAGCTCATTGTTTGTTTGGTTAAGATAATTTACAGTTTTATAGCTGTGCTTGGCAGCAGTAAGCCATAGATAGATCAAAAACATCCTCATTTAGCTGTGAGAAAATAAGTTATTGACACTTTTTAATGACTGTTTCTACAACACTAAAGAGTAAAATTACATTAAACCTTTAAAAAGTAAAGGCTTGAAGTCCTGCATGCTGCTGCTGCTTTGTCAGGTCAATCCTTTGTCTTTGTTTTTAAAGGTGAACAAGGACACAGCCTCATTCATAGGAAGCACCAGCCCAGCTAGTATCAGCAGCAGCACAAGTTCCAGTCCAACCTGCGCCATCTACTGGCGAGAAAAAAGCAACAGCAACGGTTCAGACTTGCAGATGTGCTCCATCTACAGACATGAAACATTCAAAAAACAGAAGCACTACTCTGGGTCTGAAAATGGCGTTGTCTAAAATATTAATACTCTTAAGAGGTCTTCAGGATATGTTAACAAAAATACACTTTATTTTTTAGGTTACTCAAAGTTCATATCTTTGTGGAGGAAAATTATAAATCAGATTGAAGGAATATGACTTTAGCTAAAGAGCTAAATCACCATCTGTGGTGGAAGTTCCCCAATAACAAAGTCATGTGAACATTCATCACTAGATATAGTATGAACTTTAAAGCACGAGACTGTTATGAAACTGCATCTCCTTTACACAATCTACAATATAACTATTTACTTCTGGTTTTGTTTTCAGGGATTAAAGCAAGAAAAGATGAGCTTGAAAAATCATCCAGGAGGAAATGTGTACAATGTGTTGAATTAAGTATTATATGAATATAAAACTGCTCTATACTGAAAGCAGGCCTGGTGCCTGAGAACTTTAAACTCTGTTGTTTTGCATGTTAGGAGCTTCACACTGCTTTATCTTATTTTCTTTTATGTCACCCTTAAGTTCCTTTATTTAAAGTTGTTTGTTTTTACTTTGATTTTAATCATTACAACTGTAATAAACACATTTCATACAAGAGTAATCTACCAAACATGCATTCAGCAGCAACATGACTACATAAGCCTCCACTGGACACAAACAATCACAATCATTACTGTGGACTCCCAATTCATTCTTGTGGACACAGTTTGCATTAATTTAATTCGCCGTGCTTTTAATGTATGACTTTATTTTGTAAAGTTGAGTAAAGCTCACAACTCAAAAACATCAAATCAGTAAAATTTTATTTCCCAAATTATACAATTGTTATGGGAAAGGGTAGGCAATTATTGTCAACAAATGAAAATATTGCATTATACAATACAATGACAAAACTAATCTGCATATTTAAAAAAGCAATAAAAAAAACATGCACAATACAAGTTGTAGCATAAACATAGGTAAACTAAAGAAAAAATGGAAACACGAGCTGAATGAAACTGCACAGTATGAAAGCAGTTCTATAACCATCGAAATATGGAATCATAAATTAAAAATTGTCATCTTAAAAAACAAATTCCACAAGAGGAACAGTCAAGAAGTACTCCTTCAGTAGGGTCTGTCTCTGCGCTCCTGGCGATGGTCCCTAAAAACACAGCAAACAGAAAAAGTAGTAAATGACATATGACAAGATCTTTTTATCGTCATTGTAGGTGTAGACAAACAACTCTAAAATGCAACAAGAGCCGCATCACTACATCCGCACATGCTGTCAACAACATGAATACCAGTATCCATAGCTGTCTGGTGTGCACACCAACATAAACATCAGCAGTTCTGGTCACAGGACTCTTAAATGGGTTTAAATGGAACTAATCAACACACATTCATTACTAATAAAACATTTGGTTGACTAAAGAAGTTTTTAAATCCTACCTCATATCCATCTTGCCACCTGGTGGGCCCATTCCTCTTCCTCCTCTGCCACCCATCCGGTCCATGGGTGGCCCTCCACGCCCGGCCCCTCGGAAGCCACCCCTATCCATTCCACCGCGCCCTCTGAATCCACCGCGATCGCCGCCCCATCCTCCACGGAACCCTCCAGGGCCACCAGGGCCTCCAGCTCCGGCCGGCCCACCACGGTCCATACCTCTGCCTCCACGCATTCCCATTCCTCCTCTGCCTCGGTCACCTCCAGGAGGGAATGGAGGGCCACCGCCCAACCCTTCTGGTTTGGGAGCCTTGCACTGGTTACACTCCATCCTCCAAGCAAAGTTCTGGTTGCCGCAACCCCTGAAAGCACAGACCATTGAATAAATATTACAAACTAATCTTCAAAACAAAAAACGCATACAAGAGACACTGTACTACAAAGTAATACATACGGGTTTGGACACTCCCAGTCCCCAGCTCTCTGCTGCATGTTGCCTCCTGTAGGTCCACCTCTGCCCATACCACGGGGGCCGCCACGTGGGCCAAACCCGCCGCGCTCACCTCCACGGCCCATCATACCTGATAAGAAAAAGGAAGCATTTCCCCCCGATTACAAATGTATCCATAAATCACTGTTTCATTCTCTTATTTTTTTGCCTCCAGCAACCAAGCTACAGTCAACTGCCCATGTATCACATTTAATTTGCTCTCTCAGTTTGTCTTTTGAAGTGGGACACTGAAAAACATATTTGTTAATATTCCAGATACAGCTTTTAATGAGCATCCGAAATGTGTAGCAACATCTAAAAGGCAAAGTATAAGGGTTCAAAGGGTTGACAGAGTGTAGGATAAACAAGAAGAATGACAATGTCAAACGAATCAGTACGAGTCAGTACAGGCTCCATACTTAACATAGCAACTCTGCTTTCACTGTAAAGGCCAAATTTGGGAGATAGGCAGCATTTCTTTCAAATTTAAAAACAAAAACAAACAAACGAAAAAAAAAAGCACACACAAGACAATAGTTTGAACATGCCCTTAAAAAGGTGTAAAATACTGCTGGCATTTACCTCCACGACCCATCATGCCATCTCGCATGGGCATGCCACCTCTCATTCCACCCATCATAGGCTTACGACGTGCCATGGACACCTTCAGCCTTCGGCCCTGGAACTCTTTACCTGTAATTAAAAAAAAGGCAATATAATAAAACCTCCCACTAACAGATTACACGTCTTAGTTGAATTAATTTACAGAGCTGTTTTTAGATTCTGTTCATGCCTGATGCCTTCAGTCAATGAAACATACCATCAAAATGCTCCACAGCTGCTTTAGCAAAGACAGGCTCCTCATAGGACAGGGTGGCATCTCCTTTAGGCTTCCCCGTGTCCTTGTCAGTGTATATATTGATGGCGGGCTGGCCAAGTCTGCGGTTCATCTTAATACAAGAAAAATGGATTTTTGTTAGACAGTTTCAACAATTTTTCTCTCGCAACAACGTGTAGAGTAACGGTGATATTCTTACCCTGATTGGGCCAACGTGTTTAAAGAATTCAGCCATCTCCTCCAGGTTGGCCTTCTCAGTCAACCCTGTGATGTAGATTGTGCTGTTCTCAGAGTCGTCCTGCTCCTCAGGGCGTCCTAAAATACACAAGAAAATGAAAAAATGTCCAGTAAAAATGCAATCTTTACCAATTCCAAACTAACACTTGAAGAAAAGCATATGAACCATAAATGTCTGGTAAAGAGTTTGTATGACTCTACTCACCCATTTCACGCTCGCCGTCGCTGTTCATGGGTCCTATAGTCCATCCGATGAGGGGAAGAGAAACAGGTTGAGAAAAGTCAGTGTGTGCAACTTAAGTCCAGTGTAAAACACCTGAGGAGTAAGTACTACAAAAGATAATCCAAACACTCCCTTGTACGCTGTCAGCATTATGCACCTTATGGTACACCACAATTCCCACAAGTGATATATTGAATGGAAAATAAAATACCTCAGACCCCTTGGCAAATAATTGTGTGTCATTTGAAAAGCCTCTAAGACCAGTAAGAAATCCTCCAAAAAAAAATAAAATAAATAAAAAACCAGGAATTCAGCTCATGAGATTTGTTAAAAGCCGTAACGGACACATTTGAGTGGAAATTTGTCATTAACCTGTCAAAAACTCATTGTCAAACCATAAACAGTGACTGAATTATACCAAGTACCCCAGAGAAAATGGTCTCAGGCATTGAAAAAAATTTCCCCAATATTTTCAAATGTGTTCATGTAAATAATTTTTCATACCACAATGTAAAAAACATGAATATTCGAAGCGTATTTGCTCTAAAGTTTAAGGCTTTGAAAGGACTAACCAGTGTAATACTCGTTAACTTACCACCAGGCTTACTGAAGCCACCTCTGTCTCCAGCGCTGCTATGGGAGAATAAATGGAGATATGAAGGCGATTTCCCTTTTACCGCCACTTCCATGGCTCGAGCAAAGTGGCTTGATTGAGGGAGTAATCAAAACATTCTAACTAGCCTAACAGCAACTAAAAACTCCCCAAAATTATAAATATACAATCCAATTTGAGGGGATAAATATATTAACTACAAGTAGTTTCTTTGCTAGCTAATTACAACGTCAGTGACAGTTTTAGACAGTTTTCAGTAGTGGATACAGTTGTGAAGAGGTATTAATGACTAACAGATTTTCACTTCCTTTGAAAAATGTGACAAAACCCAAACATTTGTACACAGGTAGAAAGATTTCAGATGCATTGATGGCATGCAGTTGTTCCCAGAAACAAACTAATGTACTTAACATTAAGCTCTAATAAAAGTTACAGCTGAATCAGATAGTTAAGTGTGAAAATGGACACAATGCATCTGAAATTTCACAAGATGATCAAGTGTTCACATTCACCAGGTAATAAATAAATGTTAAAAAAAACAAAACAATTATACATTCAAGACAAAAAAAACTCCAAAAATAAATGTTTACAGCGTTTACCATGGTCAAGTTAAAATTAAAAAAACAAGTTCTTGCTCAATAATTATGCCCATCATGCTTATAAGCACCACCATCCTCAGTTCTTGAAAAAAGGCAGACCCCCGAATCTTTGTTTAAGCTCCCTCCTGCTGCTTAAGCTGGCGGCTCTGTACTGAGTACAGAAACTTTTTAGAGAAAAGATGGTTTTAAATGGCTCTCACTGTTACCTGTACGGTATAAATGTGACAAAGCATGTTAAAAAAGTGCTCAAAAGAACGTGATCAAACATTTGTATTCCAAACCACAAAACAATCTTAAACATTTCAAAATGACATTATGTGACCCCCCTCCCCCCACCTCCTCCCCAAAAACACAAATATACCTGTGCAATGCTAAAATAAAAATTAAACTATAAAACACACATGCTATATCTGAATTTGTAAATGTTTAAGGCTGTAATCCTATTCAAGTAATTTGTTTTTATGTATTCATGTTTACCACTAGTTTGGTAGCACTTCAGAGTTGCTTATTTAGTGTCCTGTAGTTTGTAAAACTCACTGCAATTTAAAGAAAAGTGTGTTTGTGTGTATGTGTATTTCCTTCACCAAAAACCTGAATAAGTCATGCAGAACCCTATTTTAGGTTTACATTGATGAACCAGAAAAAATGGTTTCAAGAATCATACCTCTTGAAAGGGAGCACTTAAAATAAAAGCTGTTGATTCAGATTTGTAATTTATCTGACCCACAAACTGCTCGTTGAAGTTTTGAAAGAAAAGCTCTTTCCCAAAACAAAATCCTAACAATGAAAACTAACCTAACATGTCATCATGATTTATTTTGAGGAGCTCCTCTGTTTGCAGTATTTGGAAAACTGAATTTTTCTTATCAGCTTCTGTTTAACAACAGTGATAACCAATCCAAACCAAAAAATTAAAAATTCAGTCACTGGTCCCCATAATAGCCCTGGTCTTCCTCAGGGTTAACCCTTCAAGCCATTCTAGTCTTGTTCAGGGGAGCTGAATGTGAGTGGGTCTGATTTGAGGTTGGGTCAAACCATTTCCTGCTTCCGAAAAACAGACAACGTTCACCAATGAGGACCAAACTGTTCAACTGCCCAATGTGCACCAAGAGCAAATTTGAGTGACATTTCAATGGACATACATGAGAAGTGTCAAGAACCTGTTCAAGGTCGTTCTAATTTCAGTATCATATCGGAAACAATACAAAATGCATAATAATGCCAGCTTTCACAGGCAGGCTGAGTTTAGACTGGATCACACTACACAAAAATGTATCTACACTAAGAAAAATCCCTTGAGCATTCCTTATATATTTTATATGAACAAATAGTTTGTGTACAAAGTCCTAAAAAGCATGGTATTTTTGCATGTCTTGTAACACCACCAACTATTTTTTTTTTAGTTAAGTCCCTTTTATAGGAAAAAACTTCATCAAGGGGAACACACCACAAAATGCTCCCAGTAGATGGGTGAAAAGAGTGGAGGTGTTTAGAAGTTCAGCCTGATGTACATCAAATTTGCTCTTAATGTGTTTTAATGCCACCTTAATTTCTAGTTTTCACTAGTGAATTTATGCTGAGGTGGAAACTGAAACATTGACCACAATTTATCGAAAAACCCATTAAGAGATTAAACAACTTCTATTAGAACAACTGGTGGCATCAGGTGATGAAATTTTATCCTAAAGCTGATTAGAATTTAACGAGTGATTAACATTTTTGGGAACACAAGTAGAAAAATGAGAAATTTGAGGGAAAATAGTTCCTCATTGTCCTTGTAGCTGATACAACATTTTGCTATTACTGAGGTTTTGCTGTACCATCAGTATATTTGACTCTTCCTCATGCCATATATTGCCATTAACAGTGTTGCAAGAACCAACCAAAAACTGAACACACAAGTTCATGTATTTGTAAGTAAAAAGGGGAAAAACCTCATCAAGTGGAAATATATTGACCCAAGTATTCTTCAATTGCACCTGAGTAAGCATGAAGGTGTATTTGTAATACATCAGATTGCATTGCTTGTGTGTACTTAAAAAATCCCTTAAATACCAACTTGGTGTTGTATGGTCTTGTAGGACACACTTTATTTTAGTTAAGGAATCCAGCATCACAATAACTGAGAAATCTGCAGGATTTAAGCAACTTCAGACTGCCCTCTTCTCATGGAAACGATAAATGTCTTACCCTACAGTGAATAGTGCACCACAGTGAGACACTGATTTAAAAAGCTGTTGTTGAGATGGTGAGACAGTGTTTAACCTTCCTCAGGGAAACCCCTTTAATATTGATGTAAGATAAGATATTTTTGCAGTATGATTCTATCACATTCCCACACTACCCTTAATTGTCCACAAATGTTTTTGATATTGACCCAATCAAATTATACACTATGAGATAAGCTGCTCAAACTAAATAATTATGCACAGGTCTCAAAATCCACTTAGATACTTTTTTTTTTTTTTTTTTTTAAACCAACCATTTTGCTTACCTTTGGCCAATTCAGTGGCAGGGCTGAGAGAAACTGGATGAGAACAGCTACAACTACTGCTCAAGTTGGCACTTAAACCTTTCAACATGTGCCCACAGTATAGGAGAAAGCCCTTAATTTATCAGCAGTTATTACTGACAAATCCTGGCCTTGAAACATTAAAAAGATAATAAAACTGATTAAATTACTGATACATCACCTTGGATTATTTCAACTATTTTTTTCCATTGAGACTTGCCTCAGCCCTGCCCTGAGTGGCCACAGCACCTGTAGAATCAAAATACAAGTGAGGTTAAGTGGAAGGGAAAGACACTTACCCCATGCCACGGCCCATGCCTCCACGCCCACGGTGCATCATTCCACCTCTGTCAAAACCGTCCCTGCCAGGGCCCCTGTTTTCCCCTCCCCCTGGGTACCTTGAGGACTCAGAGCCAGAGTAACCAGAACCTCCACCCTGGCCATCCTGTCTGTAATTATCTACAAAAGAGTACAATTGCATCAAAAAATATATATATGTACAGTGATATTAAACTGAACTGTATCAATTAAGATTTGAAAACAGGGGTGTATCAAAATTGGAAAGCAAAGCTTACTGTAATGGTTGGACTGGTAACTGGGTGGTCCGCCTTGCTGGCCATACTGGTTGGCTGGGGGCTGCCCATAGGAACCAGCAGTTTGAGGAGGGTAAGCAGGAGGAGCCTGTGGCTGCTGCTGGGTCTGCTGTTGGTACCCACTTTGCTGCTGGCCATAGCTTGCCTGCTGGGCCTGGTAGCCAGGTTGTTGTTGGCCATATGCTGCTGGCTGGGAGTAGCTATTTTGGTTGTAACTAGTCGGTTGGCTGTTAGTATTGTAACTGGTGAAGACAAAGTAGGACACAGGGATTAAAGCAAGAAAAGATTTGTGAGCCTGAAAAGTTGTCCAGGAGGAAATGTGTACTATGTATTGAATTAAGTATTATATGAATTTAAAACTGTTCTCTGCCTGAAATCAGGCGTGGTGACTGAGAACTTAAAGCCCTTGAGACAGAGCATCAAGCAAAAAGATAAGACAATTATGTTTTTGTGGAATTCACACATTAAATTCCGAGCAGACGGGCACATACCTCTGTGGTGCAGTGGGGGCAGGCTGCTGGCCATAGCCAGGGTAGGCAGACTGGGCAGTGTAACCTGGCTGAGAGCCGTAAGACTGGGAGGCAGCTGGAGCAGCAGCAGCAGGAGTACTGTCATAACCACTGGCTCCATAACCCTGGGCTGACTGGGTGTAGCCATGAGTGGTGGACTGGGCAGCAGGATAGCCAGCTGTAGAAAACACATAAATGGCAAAAAATTATTGAACTATGTGACTAACAATCATAAAACTAAAACTTGAGGACATTTCTGAATTAACTAGAAAACATGATGTGTGGATGCTGCCCATAATACAAATTCTGCCACATCAAATTTGACAAAAACAAACACTATTCTGTTTAAAATTTAGAATGAGGGCAGTGTGTCAAGCAGAAATTATGTTAATCGATTAATTGTTTGTCAACTGGCTTCTTTAGTCTTTTATTATACTAAACATTATATCTTTGGGCTGTGGACTATTGGTTGGGACAAAACAAGATATCTTAGGTTGCATCTTTGGCTTTAGGAACGGTAATTGACATTTTAAAGACCGAATGACTAATTGAGAAAATAACTGACTGATTAATCGATAATGAAAATAATCGTTAGTTGCAGCCCCAGTTTGTTTAAAACTAATACCACTTTGTCCCCAACATGCAGCCAAATTTTGTTCTGTCCAATCCAGCCCATCGTATGTAGTTCCTAGCAGAATCACATCGTGAGTCAAATGTCCCATTCAAATTACTGACCTTGTGCTGGTTGACCATACGAGGACCCATACTGTTGCTGCTGCTGCTGAGTGTAGCCTCCAGCTGCAGGTGTTGTCTGAGTGTAACTGCTGTCAGCAGCAGCAGGTTGGGCATATGATCCATAACTCTGTTGGCTATAACCCTGCTGAAATAAAAGATCATACATTTTAACCGCTGGGCAGAGAATCAACTTCACATTAAGACTGAATTTTTAATAATTGCACCTTTAATAAGATGCAGCATTGCAAGATTTCCTATAGTGTGCTACCATATATGTGGTCCTACTCCTAGTTTACTGACCTTAATTGTTGCCAGTAAAGTGTGCTTTGATTTATGTGTACATTAGTGATAACGATTCAAAGAGTTAAAAAGTACATGTGTAAATTAAAATAAAATTAGTTTTTAAAAATAATCTGCAGATGAAATGGCAACTATCAGAATCTTAATAAATCATCAGTCACACACAAAGCAATCTACAATAGTCAAACAACTATAAACTATTAAACCTCACCTGGGCAGACTGTCCATAACTTTGTGAGGGCTGGGCAGCATATGAAGCATACCTGAAAAAAACAAAACAAAAACAAAGTTTTAGCTTCAGAAAATATTAGATCCCCTAGGACCTGGGCATATTATGCACTCTTGGTTTACTAATGGTGTATATCCGGATCAGGTTTACAGTGATTAATAATTTTAAAGCTAATAAGACTCTTGCAAGTCCACTTCAATATATGGCACATATGACACAAATTGAAATCGACTAGATTTGTTTTGAAGAATCACTTCTAAATTTAGACAGTCCCGTTTCGCCAACCCACTCAATCAGTAGGCTACTTGATTTTCTGTTATCAGTAGCAATATAAAAAATAGGTCATTATGGGATTCAATGCTTTAAAGCCTTTCAATCAGGTTTATTGCCACGTGGGTTTGCACATGCAACGGATTTGCCTTGGTGTTGTGGTGCATAATAGTCAAAGACAGAAAGAAATGTACAATAAAAAAGTAGGTCAAATATATCCTTAGTGAGCGGAGCACACTAACAAACAATAGGTCGCATTCAGTCACTTGAATGAATTGAACTCTTACCCCTGCTGGGCACTGGATTGGTTGTAGGAGCTGTAATCTGTTAAAGCAAATAATAAAACGTTAGTTAAACAGTCGAGCAAAACAAGTGTTTGCGCGCGAGCCGCTTTGCTAATGTTAGCAGCCGTTAGCAACACGTTACACAGTCTCGTCGTCGGGTCGTCATTCATCCACATTCAGCCAACGTACACTCTCCATTCATGGCGATGCTTAAAAACCAGCAAAGAATCATCGACACATGCATTCGCAAAAACAACAACTACTACTGAGCTTCTAAATGATATGTATTATCGACCTCAGCATACAATTATGGAAAAAAACCCCATTCGATAAAAAACACCGCAGCTAACAAGCCTAGCTTTAGGCCCTGAGCCTTGCGCTAACTGCTCAACGATATTCGACTGAATACAGACTGAAAACAATGATTTTGCGGTCGTAATCTCGTTAAAATTAATCTGCTCATTTCATTTTTAACAATTAAATAAAACCTTTCTTTCAAAATCAGTAGAAGAATAGTAAACACAAATTTGTACTCACCCGGAGCCGACGCCATTTTAGTGTGCCTGTGCAGGACGACTGGACAGAACTGGCTGGCGAAGAGACGGACTTAACTACGCAGGAGCCATGAAATATCGCGAGATTTACAACTCCTTTATCAGTATAATCGGTAAAAGAGGTTAAACTTATATTTGTTGTATTACAATGCTTCACACGTTTTATCCAACAAATCATCATTTGCAGAAACTCAAGAAAGACACTGATGTAAGTTGTACCTTTTGTTGGGAGGTCAGAGAAACACTGCTACATTTATTTTGGTCTTTGATTAATGCTGATCATGTCTACTCTCACCTTACATAGCTTTGGAAAAATGTATTGTTTGGATTCACTGAATAAGACAGGAATCGCTGTTAGTTATATTTCATTAATTTGTTTACTATTTTGACAAAAATTTTATATTCACAAATCCAAATTTGTAGCGCAAGCCAAACTTTTCAGAGTTGACTTTCCATATCTAACAATACATCTCTTCAATATGTGAATGTACAACCCAAAAAGCTGTTAAAACGTAAAACCACTGTAAGCTTTATAAGATATTTATTTATTTATTTACTATCTTTAGTCCCCCTGGCCTGTTCGTGATTGTAGATTCAACTTGTATACACACACTGCTGTAAACTTGTTGTATATTTGTTTCACTTAAGTTTTGTTGTTGTTGTTTTTTTAAGAAAAAGTTGAGGTATATATGATCTTATTTAACCTACAGCAACTGGGAATAGATGTTCATTTCTGATGGAAACCGGCACATGTTGGAATAGAAAGAAAATGAGGTTGCAGATAAATTTGCTAAAAGTGCACTAAACAAAAATGATAATGATATTTTAGAAATTTGTTTTGGGAGATCAGTAGAAAAATCACTAATTCATCACAATAATGACACTAAGGTAACAATAGGCCTACAAAATGTTTTACCTTTGCTGCTATTTTAAGGCTTTTATATGTTTGAGTACTTGTGTGTATTTATATAATTCCATTATTTTAAGCTTCTGAAGCTTCTTTCTTAATATATTTGCTAAGTATATTTTTGATAATCTTATATTTTTAGTAGTTAAGTTTGTGTAAATCGTTTATTCTGCAAGAGTACTGTTTTTGGTCTGGGAGAAACGGAATTTCATTTCAGTTTATGTGAGAACTGAAAAATGACAATAAAGAAATCTTGAATCTTGAAAATTCAAAAGTCTGTCAGAGTGAGAAGTAATAAAGGTAAATGTAGGAAAGAAGATGTCATTTTTCTAGGCTCAGATCAGGACATACAGGACTCAATGCTACATCATGATAAAGACAGTGTCAGATAAATGTGACACTTGTAACTGCAAGGAAACTGTTGAGCATGTGCTGATAGATTGTGGGAAGTTCAGTGTAGAGAGAGAAAGACTGAAGGGCAGGTGATAGTTATGGGAGGGGAGTGGAGCATAAAAAGGTCTGTTTGAGACTGGGGGCAAACAATCACAGGTTCAAAGGGCTTTATATAAATACTTAAGGGAAAAGCTTTAATATCCAGAGTATAACTTCTTTATAAAGTCCCGATGGCAGCATTTAACGTTTGTTTGTAGCCCACCAGTAAAACCAAAGAAGATTTGAACAGTGACCGTGTTTCAGGATTAATATAGGCTTACACATATAAACATAGGCTACATGTCATTTCAAAAGCGCACAACCAACTTACAAGCTCTAATAACTTCAGTAAGACCTACAACGATTAAATGAAATAGAAACTATAAAAGCATGTTCTGATGTGCCCAGAAAGAGAAGACCATGATAAGCTGCTGAGCTCAATATGAGGATGAAATAACTGTACAGAAGGAGGGAAGATGGTAATTATCGTCACTGAAGAAAGTAAAATATAACACAAAATCCCCCAGAAGATTTGCATATAGCAGAAGTGGACAGTAATTACATTTTCCCCAAGATTTCTACTGAATACACATTTCAGTAACTTGCATTATACCTGAATACTTTACTTCCTATGCTACTTGTACTCTGTAACATTTACACTGCAGAATTAATATTAATGTTACCACAAAAAATTAAAATAAAACAGTAATATTGTAAGACACAATTACAGTAAACCTACTGTAAATGGGTAATTGCTGTAACTCAATGCGACAATGTTGCCAGTAAAACATTACTTGAGTATTTCTATTCTATGCTACTTAAAGGACCAGTGTGTAGGATTAAGTGGTATCTAGCGACGAGGTTGCAGAATGCAACCCCTCGCCTTAACCCTCCCTTTAAAGCTTGTAGGAGAACCTATGGTGGCCTCCAAATTTGCAAAAAACGCAAATGGCCCTCTCTAGAGCCAGTGTTTGTTTGTCTGTTCTGGGCTACTGTAGAAACATGGCAATGCAACAAATTATATTCCATTTCTGCCAAGTCTGCTCTGATATCGATGTCATTAAACACTACACACTGCACCTATAATGCATCTATTCCACTACATTTCAGAGGGAAATGTACCCACATTAATTTGACAGCTAGCTACAGATTATTTTTCATGCTGACATAAAAATCCCTATGGCAGAGTATAAAATACAATACATTTGTAAAAGATTAAACAACACATTTCAGATGTCTGTGAGGTATTAGCAGTTTCACCAAAGAGTGATTTCCCCTCTAAACTTCCCAGATGGTTTCATTTAAATAACTGTCTAATGCTCAAATATTTCACTAAAAAGCAAGAGTCCAAGAATTGAATACACATGTGTGTAGCAGAACATTTTCCTCTCAGACAAATAAATATAAATCAGTAAATAATACTTTACTGAGTTTTATAATTGAATTTAAAACAGGGAAATGCAATTTAAACAGTATCATTTCATAGTGCATTCACTTTTATTCAAAATTACACGTTTTGGGTGCTTTTCTTCAGCTTCAGCTTCAGCAGGATTTGTGACATCACAAATAGTTTGGAGCTAATTGTGGTCCAGTGTGCAATTTACACAAGTGTGATGTGAACTTGAAGCCTCCAGCTCCCATACACTGAAAATTTACATATTAGTGAAGTAGGAGACATCTTGTGTCCAGCAGTTTAACTTCTAAAAAGAAAAATATCTGCATGTTTATAGATTCTGGATTTTTTAATGAGGGAGAAGGAGTAAATACCATTTGAAGGATTTTAACAAGATAATTGATGGTGTTTTTTGTTTGTTTTATTGTGGAAAAACCATATCAGACACAAATTATTATTCAAAGTAGAGTACTTTATATACATCTTAAAATATCTCTGAAGGGATCTTTAAGGAATTAAAGACATTTTTAACGTCTACATAAAAAGTTTGCTATTTTTGGCTTATTCTTGTCTTCTGTGAATGTTGAACTATCCATGAAGGCACAGAAGAAACCTACCGTCAGTATGTCCTGTAGGTGGCGGTAACGCGCTGTTTACGCTGAGTTGCCAAATAACAATAAAAGAAGAAGACGACGCGCCGTAATGCGGAAGTGAGTGTCAATTTAGCCAAATATTTAGCACAAACGAGTGCAAACTATTCCATGTCTGTGGCAGACAGCATTTCACAAGTTATAGATAGGGGAGGATTCTGCAGCAAGTGTGGATTTACAAAGTTATTAAAGCCTCCAGCTCCCACTATGTGAAATAAATTGGGTTATTGGCTAAATTTCTATACCTCTGTTTACTCTTGCAAGCCCTTGTGCTTGTTATGAGCACCAACAGATGCTTGTTTACCAGAACTATGCAACAAAAAGACCAGTAAGTGAGGAAACTACAGCTGATTTTAAATGATGCTTGATCGTATATTGTCAGCATGGTTTTGGTTTGGATCAGATCGCCCTGGATTCTTTCTGGGAACATCTTTATTGGTAACACTGATGCTGCTGATGTATGCTGGGGGGATTCCAGCAAGTCTCAGCTTAGGTCCAGGTGGAGACTTCCCAAGGTTCAGAGGTAACTGCTCTCATACTAGCATGTTTTAGGGATAGTTACAAGCATTTCTGAAATCTTAGTGTAGGTAAAAGCAAAGTAAATAACACTTTTTTCTCTCTTTTTATTCCTCAGATGTGTTCCTGTATGCTTTCAGTCATGATGAGCTGCCTGCTCTGCTGGTCAGTGTTGCTCTCCTGCTGTTGGTTGGACCATGTCAGGAACGCCGCTGGGGAACAGTCGCCTTCCTCGCCCTCTCCATCCTGACAATGACCATATTACCTCTTATTTACACCCTGGTCCTCTTTGTCTTTGGAGGGGAGGCAAGTCGGATCTGTGGTTACTCAGCCATCCAGCTGGCTCTGTTTACAGCCCAGTGTCGTCAGGTGACTCAGAGGAGGCTGCTGAGGTGTTTGCCAGTCTGGTTTCTCCCCTGGCTTCTTCTGCTGCTCGGTCTGGTGCTGCTCCCTGGGACACCTGCCCTGCTTCACTTCTGTGCAATATGCATCGGTCATAACTGTATCCTTTCCTTTTCATAGTCATTTTGATGCTTGTGCCTATATATGCTCCAATAAACATCGTATATATTGGGTTTTTTAGAGGCACAGTTAAGTTTTACTTTGGAACATGTGATTGTTTATTCTCTCCCTTAGTTTGGATGGATGCCCTAAAGACCCTACACACCCCTGGTATACCCACAGTGGTGTTTTCACTTATTTGGATTGATTAGACCTCCTCTCAGGACTCTTTACAGACTGTGCTTGATTGACATCTGTCTCACTTTCCTGTTAGTTCTGTTAAACTTGGAGGCTTTGGACACCTTCATCAGTCCTGCTAGTACATAAAGATTGGTCACATCATGTAATTCCCAGCATAAATGCCCGACTTCAATTTAAGGAGAGGTCAAATTAGTCACAGTACTTGAAAGCATTTGCATGGGTGTGCAGGGCCTTTAAATGACAATTGATAACAAATTTATAATTCGTATTTGCTTCAAGTTTGCCCTTCAGTGGTTTTTTTTCTGTATTGGAATTGGCCAAAAACTTTCCTTATTGCCATTTATTCCTAAATGTATTAATGATACACTAATATATGTATCTTTTGTTTCAGGCCTGATTAATTAAGGAAAAATTAGTGCATTTAAAATTGAATTCTCTAGATGACCCATAATAGGTGTGTGGTTTGTTGCAGAGGGGTTTCACAATGGTGCATGCTCTCTCTAGTCTTTTTTTTATGACACTTAATATACCTCTCAGATCATCAGTCCTTCATTGGGATGTTACAGGAGCTGGAAGAAGCTAGTGTCTTGAATTTCATCCCTGATTCAGCATATGTTCCCACTTCAGCCAGGTTCAGATTGCCCACCTACACTACCTCACAGAGGTATGATTCATCTCATTCACATCAGTTGTCTCTGAGTATTCACCACCTGCATTCATGATTAAAGCAGATTTGATCATTTTAACTTTATCTGTTACCACAGATCTTCTCAGATGGTGCCTGTAGATCAGGCAGCTCCACCTCTCATGAGGGGTCCCTCAGTTTTGAACCACCACCCATGGGTGGAGTCAGTGCCTGCCTGGGTAATGCAACAGTCTGCTGCGTTGTCTGAAGCAGAGGTGTTGGAGGAACAGATGCTACGGGCTGGGATACTCGCCTCCTTACAGGATGCACCTGAGGACATTGATGCAAAAGTAGAAGTGCCCAAATCATCAGTTTCCTCTCTACGGTTAGTATTTATTCTGATAACTTTTTCTATTGTAAAGCATATTCTGTGAATGGATGTTTTTTTTAAAGACAAAACTCCTCACATTATTTCCCACATACAGTTGTCTTTATGTGATCTCAAATAATAACTTTACCAAAAGACCAATGTTGTTTCCTTTCAGACTCCAGCAGCTCGAGAAGATGGGCTTCGCCACAGAGAAAGCTGTAGTGGCATTAGCAGCCTCAAAACAGCTAGATGGCGCCATCTCCCTGCTCATTGATGACAGCGTTGGAGAACAGGCTGTGGTGACATCGAAAGGGAAGAACCCCATGCCACCACAGAGCACATAGGAAACCTCGCACTCCTGGACTAAGCCTGAAATACTGTTTGCCCTTGTGCAGTGAACTGAACTTATGCTTGGATTTTGCTGAGCTTTAACATTAGATTTTCCCTGTGGGCTACTTGTAGAAGTATTGTTAATGATCAGAGGAAGTGCAGCGAAAGACTGAGTTCTTCTTCCTCAACTGTGAGTTTACTCAAATGAAGATGCAAACTTGATTGCTTGGGAGACATGTGATGAATACAGTTGGGACACAAATAAGGCCGGGTCATGTTTTAAAAAAACAATGAACATCATTTTATTACATCAATCATCTAGACAGGATTATCTTAACACAATAACACATTTGCATGAAAAAAAGTTCAAAATATGAAATGGTTACACAACAGCATACAAAATAAACTACAATTGATCATTTTAAATAGTTTCACAATAAGTTTTATATAAGATGAAAAAACAAGTGTCAAGTCTTTTCATCAGGACAGTTTATAAGCAGTCTAACTTTACCGACACAAGAGTGGTAAAATATGTTCAAGTTCCATTAACAGTTTTGTTATTTCCACCGTGTTTGTGTGTGTGTGTGTGTGTGTGTGTGTGTGTGTGTGTGTGTGTTAAAGATCTTAAAATGGACAGACAGAGTTTGCAGAGTTGTTTTCATTTCAACATGCTTTAAATCATTTGAAGTGTTTTGAAAATTCAACATTATTTGACTGTTTCAGCTGATGCGCAACCAAACCCAAATGCAAATCTGTGTTTGTATATTAAATCACTTTATCAGTGTGTATTTGAACAGGAAAAACACTGACACCAGAAACAATTCACTGTTAGCAACACATATCTCAGTTAGAGTAGAGATGACTTCATCTTTTTAGTGCACTACATAACATTGAGTTAAACAATATGATAGAAGTATAAGAAAAAATTAATACTAGAAGAAGAGGTTTGTTTGTGTAATTGTGTCCTGCAAACTGTACATGCTCAATATGCTTAAATAATGAAATCTCTTCAGGTTGCAGTTACACTGTGAAAGCAATACAAACTTAAATCCAGTCTCTTTTCTCTCACATCTGATTCCTCCTTTAATTGATTACTCTAAATGACCCTTATTGTCCAGAACTGTTTGTAGCTTGAGGAGCACCACAGAAGATTCAGATTTTCCTTTTATCAAACATGAACATCTTTATTCTGAGGCCTTAGTTCTGTAGCCAAAGAAATGAGACACAGAGGGAGCTGCTGGGTGTATTAGGTAGAGATAAGTGTTTGGTTATGGCGATGGGTGGGTGGGTGGGGGTCAAACTAGTTCCCAGGTTCCCGAAGGAGGAAAGCATTGTGGAGTATCAGTGGAGTTTCCCTGAGGTGTCCCCCAACCTAAATCTGACAGTAAAGCCCACAGAGGGGTATCAGATAAGGTCTAAATCTGTTGAGTGCCGATGAGACCTACAGGAGGGGGAGTCAACCCAGCCTGTGATCCTCAGGGTGAGCGGGGGGGCTACTTCCCTCGAACCTTGGTGTCGGAGGACAGAGGAGAAGCAAGTCGATATGGAAGCACACCTGCTCGCTTTTCTCTGTAGAAACTAGGGGAGGCTGTGCCAAACGGTCCATCCCCAGACCCTAGATCAGGCTCTGTTGAAGAAAGACAGCAGTTGTAACGGGGCTTCCCTGTCTGTGTGCACTCTGCAGTGTGTGTGCACTCTGTAGTCCTAATCCAAGTCTACTCTGATGTGGCTGTGTACTGGAGGTATCATGAGTGGGTTCTTATTTTAACTGGACACCAGTTGCCCAGTTTTATATTCAAATTATTTATCAACTAACTAGTAAAGATGCTCAAGGGATTTATGAAATGCTTTGCTTGATGCTGTTGTAAAGGGAGTGTGTCTGGCTAGTAGGGCTGCAACTGACAGTTACTTTCATCATCAATGATTTTTTTCAATAATTTATTTCTATTTTAGTCTATAAAAAATCATAAAAAAGTGAAAAATTACATCACAATTTCCCACAGCTCAAGGTGATGTTCTTAAGTTGGATGTTTTGTTTGACCAACAGACCCAAACCAAAAGATAATCAATTTACAATAATACAAAGCAGAGAAAAACTGCTAATTTTTAGCATTTTTGCTTGATAACTGTCTTGCACAATGTCCATTCGAAATTGTGCTTTTTAAAAATTTTCTGTCAATCATCTAATCAATGAATTGACTAATTGTTGCAGCACTACTGACTAGACTAACACACTTAACATCCATTGGTACACATTAACCCATAAAGCAGGTTATTATCATGCACAAGATTAAAGTAATATCTGCGCTGGCGTCATGGCATTGAAACAATCAAAACAACTCATACATAAAGATATATTTCTACAAAACATCTACTTTTCATTGACTAGATCAACATTCAGCAGTTCGGTAAAACATGGTAATCAGAAATTTTATGCCTCTAATACTCGATCGACACTTTCTATGTTGTGTCAGAAAGGGTCAGTGTGGCTATCTGCGGAGGGCCGGCAGAGCTGTGGGTGAGGATGTCTCAGCGTTACCTGGCCAGATGATAGCCTCCAGCAGCGTCACCCTGCGAGCCAGAAGCTCAAGGTCTGCCTGCAAGTCGTGGAACATCTGCAAGCTAACGTCCTATCAGAGAGCAGTGACAGGGGGGACTGTGTGAGGGGGGGTGGAAACACCAGCCCGAGTCCTGGGGCTGCTCGCGACTGTTCCCACTCCCTGTCCTAGGAGTGAGGTGCGGTGGGAGTTTGAGCCCCCCACCATTGACCCCTGCCTAAAGCTGACCCTGCCTCAGGCCTCCTACTCACCATGAATACCGATCATAGTCTCAAGGATTAAAACCCTCTCGGCTAAGATCTTCAGCGCCTCTCTGATCTGATGTATTCCGTCCCCCTGTGAAGATAGATACAGCCGTCAAGGTAAGGAGCACAAGCCAAAGAACTGCTCGCCAAGATGCAAGTCATGTTTTTCTCAATACAGTTCAGCAGTTAGAAGGTTAAAACAGTCCACATATCTGCCCAGCACTCTGACATTTATCTGTTTCCTGTGTTTCTTTGTATCTCCCTCATTCTCTGGCCATGCTGCTACATGAAGTCAGTCTCTGCCATGCTGGGCTGGCCAACATCAGCATGCACATTACAGACCAGCCTCATGTTGGTGACATAACACAGCTGGATTTCACACTTCCAGGATTTAGATTTGACCATGCCATCTGCATTCAGCCAGGCAAATATTTTCAGCACAACAGCTTTTTTTTTTTTTTTTAAATAATTGCTGTGGCCACAAGTTACCCATCATTATCTGACAGAGTGAAGCCAATCTCAAATCTTTATAGCCATCTTTTTCTTTTGTTTAAAGACAAGGCAATGGCTTCATGAGTCAATGTCTTCACAAATACAAAATAACAAAAGTAGATTAACAAGACAAGTTATGCAGACAGAGACAGCTGAAAGCATCACCATCCAAAAAAGAAGGCATGCAAAGAAGAGCTTTTGGTGCCCAGGTGAGTGATTCCCACTATGAAATGCTCTGATTAGTAAGACAAACCAAGGACATACTTAATGTTTGAAGAAAAAAGGCAAAGTATAACTCAGTCATACAATAATGAATGCCAATATTGGATTTACCTTGCCTTATTTCTGTTATTTTACTCATTAGAAACATTTTGTAGTTAATTTAGACATCCAGAAAAGAAGTCTTTTGCAGTGCAGTCCTTAAAAGATGATGTCATGCAAGGTTGCATTGTGGGATAAAAGAGGATAGCTGTATCCACTCCACTCACATCAGAGCACAACACCTCTAAACCCAACAGGACCCGCCACTGACACATATGGAGTGATTTGGCATATACATTTCAAACATTTTCTATCTCAATGGAACATTTTCAGTCAAACAGCAGAGAGTTGAATTTGAATAAAATAATGATTAATTTTCCACTAAAATGATTTCAGAACATTCTGCCTTCTTTCATTCAGTCAGTGCTGGTGCATGGCGTTGCTATAGGATTGACATTGTTCATTTTATTTGTATATTTACATGTATATGCCAAAGTCAGGTGCTGAAAAGGTGACTGTGAAAGGTAGCCATGGGGACAGTAGCTTGCAGAGGGAGTCAGACAGCTTTAGGGTCAAGAGGACAGTGTCGCGACAGGGGACAGCAGTCCAGAGCACACCCCAAGGACCAACAAAACAAAAACACATTAACAGCAAAAGATTTCACACACAAAATCATACAGATCACCAGCTGAAATCATATATACTTCAACAAAAACAACAATGTAAAACAGACACTTTGACCGTCAACAGGTAAGGAAGTATGGACTTGAGAGTACGAGATAAACAGATGAGGCTGAACACCATCTTGGGGTCAATCATAAACATGGTGATTGTAAAAGATCATAACCATAACCTGAGATGTAGGTCATGGTTAGACTTAATTTAGGTCACGGAATAAATTCATTGCATTGCAAAGGGAACACGTGATGACATAAATAAAAATATCTTACATTTAGATTGCTCTTGTAAAATGAGAAAGAGGTAAAAGAAAAGTTAAGGATTAGACAGACACAGAGAAAACATTCAATGCTCAACAAAGGAATCTTAAGACATTTTTAAAGTCTTCTAAATAAAAGCCAAATCTTCCTGTCTTAGGCCCTGTGTCACCATGTGTGACTGTGCACTACCACTGACTACTCTCTTACCGGCAAGCCCTTCTCTCCTGGTTCTCCCTTGGGACCCGGTGCTCCCTGTGAAGAAATTTTAGCAGAAAAATGGAGTCTGACTTCAAGATATACATGAAAGTTGTGCAGCAGTTTACTTTGATAGAAAGAGCTGTTCAGTGTGGCTTGTGGTGCTGCTGGTTAGTGTAGTTTACAGTAATATAACCAGCTATGACATATGTTGATGTTTCCCCCATTCACTCGTTTACTCAGGTCATAATCCTCAAGGCAGCAGGGTGGAGGTGGCTTACCGGCTCGCCTCTGAAGCCCCTCTCTCCTGGGTAACCTAAAGGACCCTGAAAAATCAAAGGCATGTTACAGAGAGTTTTGGTCAAGGATGTAGAGTCAAGTGAAGAAAACCTACTGAATATTTTCAAGCCCTATGTGACTCACTCTCTCCCCGCGTTCTCCTTTGGGCCCCATAGGGCCCTGCACTCCAAGAGATCCAGGTTTCCCCTGTGTCCAGTCAGAGAGGAAATTCAAAATGATAAAGATACATTTGTACAGCAACAAATCTGACAGTGCCAAATACAAGTTATATCTCTTTCTATCATCTACTTTTCTACTGCAGTGTACCACTATGCTGCAAACAAGCTTACATTCTGTCCTTGTGGGCCGGGAGGTCCTACTGGGCCTTTGGGACCTGGGGGACCTGTGGATTAGATAGAAGAATTCATATTAGCACCAAACACCTTGACCTTCGAGGAAGAGGTGGCGCTTGTTTTTAACCATATTCTGCCTGATGAAGAGCAACATGTGTCATATGCACAGTATACTGTAGGTGTTTTTGAATTTCAGTTTCAGTTAAGTCTTAGTTTAAGAGTAGTTTTCAGTGTATGGACTCAACTTTGAGAGACATATAGTAGACAAAATGAAACTGAGGCAAACTAGAGATCAAATGAATTGTGATTGGGAAAGTTAGGTGAAATTTATATTACTTATAAGTGAGTTTGGGGAAAAATGTATACAGTAGACAGCCAGTATTAGATGATATATAGTATTTATGTGTAATGTGTGTAGGTAAAACTGTTTGATATATTGGTCAAAATACAGCTAAAATATAGATATATTCGCATTTAGGGACATAGAGTGTCACAAACACAACACAAACATCTTCTGTCCAGTTAGGGACAAACACAATATGAACAGAGACAAACACTCACCAACAGGCCCAGGGGGACCCTCAGGTCCTGGAACAGGTACCCCTCGAGAGTCATGGAAAGTGTTGGTGAAGAAGGGGTCCTTTCCACGATCTGGAGTTAAAATGAAATGCAGCTGTGTTTAAGGAGGTGGTTTAAGGAGGCGCAGAAGCTGTTCTCCTTGCTAAGGAAAGTATAATAAATCATGAACAAAGCTGACAAAAATGCCTGCGATGCCATACCTCGACACACCAATGACAGAGAATTTGTAGCCTCACTATCAAATAAGCTTTGTATTACTGTAGGAGAGCCATAAACAGATACTAACATAGTGCAGCCTCTCTCTCCCTGTGTTACTTTATCAATGACCTTATTATTATCTTGCCTTTCAGAAAATCACAGAGAGTAAACCTGGTTGTAGTTTGGGGTTTCAATGATCCCTTTCAAAGACCGTTGACCCAAATAAATTCCTGTTCTAATCTCTTTTGTCTTTTTGTACTGCAGGCAGTTGTTTATATAAAACTGAGGTTAGGATTGGTTTTTGTACGTTAATCTAAAGATTGAGGCAGCGTTTGTAAGCAGCAGAGAAGTCTCTTTTAATGACATTACATTGACCTACAGGGGGCAGTGTTTTCCAACAAATACTCAGACTTCACCTAATGACTTCAGCAGGGTAGTAAACTACACTAAAATGTGTACAAAAGCACAGTCAGCAGTAGATCAGTGATTCACCTTCATTAAAAAGTTACATAATATTGCGAAAGAACTTTCCATATCCACTGCATAAAAAAACTGAAAGGACAATTACGGTAAATGAGTCTACAGAGGAAGGACAAGAGGAAGAGGGTGGTGAATGTGTGAGTGATAGAGGAAGCGCGCAGTCATTGGGTCATTTTGTACTGACAGGAAACACGGATTTCAATCCCAGCGTTGGACTTCAGTAGGTACAGACAGAGAGGAGGAGGAGGAGGAGGAGGAGGAGGAGGAGGAAGGCTGACAGCCAGAAACATCCTCCAGCTGCCAGATCATTGCACACCACTAACAGATCAGGAGATGAGGTGACATCCAAACCAGGGACCGCTCTTGCTATGTCTGACTCGATCTTTACACTCACTTTTCATTTCCTACTGAGAAGGCACTAGGATCTGTGGCTTAACGTGACATGAAATCATGCGGGAGCACTGAAACAGATTTTTAAACTACCAAGCTTCCAAGCGAACAGTCCTCCTCTCCACTACTTAACGTTCTGGCTACTAGTTTAGGCATCACTCCTGTTCTGCAGAAGGGAATTCCAACCTCCTGATGCAGATGTAAAAGCCAAATAAACCAGTGTTTTCAAAAGGAAGGTCAGTACAGAACCCCCAACCCTTACGTTCCCTACTGTTACTTTGATGTGAAAGAAATGACTAACAGTCTCAGAAATCATCATGCCAACCTCAACACACCCACAGCTTTCCCTGCACAGGAACCTAAAGCTTACAAAACTGCGTGCTGCATACTTGGTTTTACCACTGAATCCACATATAAAAATTGCCGACGTATTGACCTTGAAAGAGCCAGTACGGGCCCCCGTCTGTCTCTCACACTCAGCTGTCTCAGCGGCCTACATCTGGAAGTTGTTGAGTGACATCAGTGGTGGACAGGTTCTCATCCCAGCATGTGAAGTCTGTGTCAATCTCAGGCTGTCTGTACCTTCAGTCTATAGTCTTTGATTCTGTTCTAAGTCCTGGCAGACAACGAGGAGCAAGTAGCAGTTAAAGGATTACTGTCATCCTGTCTGTTTCTCATTCTCTTAGTTTCTTTTGTTCATCATTTATCCTAAAACTTTCTAAAGCTTCCATGCAGCAGGAAAGAACATTATCTGTGAGGCTGCTAAAGACACAAGAATATCAGTGTGAAGCTGAAAGTCGGTAAAACCTGCTTCACCCTGTCTGAGAACAAAGGTTTTCCTTCACAGCGAACACATTTTAATGAATCTGTGTACATGCACTGGTGCTGGGTTCATGGCAAACTGATTTTGTCAGGACGTGAGGTCACACCGTCTGGTTTGGCCCGCAAAGAGACCACCTTATGTGAGTAGGAGGTGGTAAAGTGGCTGTCTGACATGGATGTGGACTATCCATCTGGATTTTCGCCCTTTGGGAGAATTCCAGGTCCATAAAATTAAAGTGCGAGAATTTATTAGCTGCACCATCCAATTTTTACAAAACCAGTTGAAGTAAAACTTAAATCAAACTGAAACAAACAGCAATTATGACTCATATACTAATAAAGAAATTAATATTGTGATCTGTTTGGGGGGAATCTGTCTCATTATGAGTGTACGAGGTCTGTTAGTGTTCCGGGATCTTACTGTGGTCCGGTTCTGGGATATGGGCACTGGCTGGTGCTGGTGGGCCTGGAGGCCCTGGAGGCCCTGGTAGACCCCTCTCTCCTGGGAGTCCTGGAGGACCACGGGGCCCTGAAAAGAGGGGTGACAGAAACACCACTGTGATGGCAGACATAGTCCAAAGATATGAGATATTATAGTGAAATATGATGTAAATACATTAAATTCTGTGCAGGAGAGGAAAAGCACAATGGCAGTATAGTAATGATAAAAAATGAAATGTAAGACAGAAACAAGAGAGGAAGAACAGGAATGAAAAGCTGCACGGTGCATCATTGCACCAGTGTCTTGCAATGGTGTGTGTGTGCCATTACGTTTGCACACATGTGGACTATAATCAGCAGCTGGACAGAGGAGGAGAAATGTGTGAACCATAGACTGAACTGGCTGACTTCAATTCTCTATAATTAACAGTGGAGTAGGGTCCGGTGCTGGAAACTTACCGAAGGACATGGGAAAGCTCAAATAAACACCATTAAACTTTGCAAAGTGTTACTGGCACTGGTTCATTGTAAATTAAATGCTCCTCCGTCCTCCCACAGCCATTTTTTCAGAAAAAAAGGCACCACAACTACATCTGACCTCACTGTTTGGACTCTTCTGAGGTAATGCTGCCCCATAAACACCACCTCTCGCCCTTCGACAGACCCAGACTCACCACCTTTCTGTTTGTGCACCACACAGTGGGGTGATGCAACTGACAATGACTGATATTTATTGCTTTACAAGGTAATGTTATTATAACTCTGATTTGACACCTCTGAGGGCCGTTTTCACTTAACATTGCAGCATGACCGGCTGTGTTTTGGCTGCTTTGGGGAGACTGTAAGCTACAATCTGCGGCACAGTGGTTCAAATGGCCAGTCAAAGTGGCCCTACAGAGTCTATGTGACATGTTGGGGAAAACAATTTTCTATTTTCCTGCAGAATAATGGTTCCCTAGAGCAGCTTGGGGTTACTGTGTCAAAATATGAGTCAAAGTTTGGAATACAACTCTCTTTTAACTTACCACATCTCTTTATATTGTACACTGTCACTTCTCCTGACTTTACGAGTTCACTTTTCTCCCATCTTTCCCATAACCCCTGGCTCAAAGACTTATTTGTCTAGATTCTGCATGACATTGGACACATTCCAGTCCTCTGTTTATCTTTCTATCCTTAAACTAAAAAAAAAAAAAAAAAAATCAGCACAATAAGGAGACGTAGCACTGGTTTTGGGTACTTATGAAGTAATGGAGATAGAAAAACAATAACACCACAAGCATATGGAAATCATAAGGACCTCGGATTTGTGTATATATAGCTCATGTTCATTTCAGATTGAAGTCACATGGAGCTTCTCGGAAAGTGGGTTTGTAGTTTAACTTTTGCTCTACATCTCATCTTTACCTAGCAGCAGGCACAGAGCAGGGGTCATATGTTAGCCTGAAAGGAGAGGCACTCCCTTCATGATCCACAGCAGAGAAATAACAGCCTATAGCAAGAGCAGATGTTGTGACAAACTTAAACCGCCATTTACTTTATTATCATTCAAGTCACAGCTGCCTGTGGATTTACTTTTTCCAACAGGTCATTTATTATTTGTACATAACCAGCTCTGAATACATAGAGCAGATTTATTCCCCCTGTTTCTCCTCTGGTTGGTGAGCATGAGCAGCAGCACATGTTGGGAGCTGTAGGGGAGTTTTCAAATACAAATACTTCTGCTGCCCACTGAAACTGCACTTTTGGAAACATATGCTTTTAAAAGCCGACCAACAAAATGCCCAAATTCCTGTAAGTTACCAGGAGGCCTCGGGCTGCTGGAGGGTCTGTGGGTTGACTGAGTGGTTTAAGAGCAAGACAAATACTCCGGAGCAGGACATCACGCATCAGTCCTTTGTGGGAGATCCCTCTGATTTTTCCACTGTTGTTTCCACAAGTCTTTGGTCAACAGTAAGCCATTCAAATGCTTTGTTCTACAGACAATAGGTTAAATGAACAGGGAAGCATATACTGGCAAGTATACAACTGTCCTGCAATACCCTCTATCTCTCTGAATGACACACTCACACAAATCTTTACAACACACTTATTGACAAACTGTGTCAACATCTAGTAAGACAAGGTTCATTTGTTTCACCCAGCTCACAATTGTCTGTTAAAAGAGAGCTTTGTACAGTATAATGCTTGTTTTAGTTCTGTCTTACCTGCTGGGCCTGGGGTTCCCTTCGATCCAGGGGTTCCAGATGGGCCCCTTACCCCAGCCTCCCCCCGTGGCCCACTGGGACCAGGCAGCCCTCGAGACCCTGGCTTCCCTAAGAGGGGGAAACAGTCATGAGTAATCATGGAGCCTTAACTGGCTTACATCTTAAATGGTTTTAAATCCACTGAAAGACAACTATGGTTACAATTTACCTTCTCTGCCAGGAAGTCCATCTCTCCCCTTTTCACCCCGAGGACCTGTAATGAAAACGAAGAGGTGGTTTAATTGGGCCACGTAGCTCTGTGCAAAGTTTGAGCTCAAACCACTAGGAAAAGGAGCTGCAAAGACAAGTGTAAAATTCACGAGAGATAGGATGCATCTATCTAAATGTTGTCAAAGTAGCAGAGCAAAAATACTTTACAAAAGACATTACAGTGTTTATTTCATTGTTAGTGCTGATTTAAATCTCTGTTCCATCACCAAATGAAAACAACACACTGTTTGCAGGTTTAATTATTTGAGACGTCATTGGTAGCAGGCCAGTGCTGCTGTTAATTAGACCTTAGTGACAGGTTCAACACTGAGCTAGCTATGGCTAAAGTGATGTAAGGAAGGCTCTCTTAACTAATTATGATGGACAGATAAGACTGAAGCTCCACTAAAGCAACTGCTAGTACCTCCTAGAGGCAACAGTGTTCGTTGCACTCCACAATATTACATTTGCTATTTAAATTTCAGTGCAGGTGGTGCAGAAGAAAAAGTCCATGTTATTTAAATCAAAAGGGTTTTATTCTCTTGAGATCATGAATGATGTTGTAGCAATCTATTATGGGATATTTTCTGTGCAAAGATACATTTGGGCACTAGAGGAAAGTTCATGGAGTGTCCAAAATGGAAAAGGTGTATCCTCTGAAGAGACTAAATGTGCCTGTAATCTTCCCACTTCCATATGGTATTTTTTATTGACAAGTAGAAATTTTGGTTAATTTTGATGCTATGTTCAATCACAATTCACACAATGGTTTCTATAGACCTTAAAACCACCATTTCAGACTTTGGCGGCCACCAGTGGTGGTAACAAAAAAGAACCTGTAAAGTCTCCTTTTTTTCTACAAACATAAATAATTTTCAAGACTCTATACACAGTGATTTAAACGGGGTCATGTTAATATACAATAACTGCATAAACACTGACAGTGCAGCAGGGTTAGTACACTCAGTGTTTTTGCTGCAGCCAGTGCTGGGCTCAACTCCAGGGAGGGAGAGGACTTTCATGCTCTGAAGTGTTCACTTTCCACACAGCCACAGAGCTCTGAAAGTGAGCAGCACAGACAACCGGGCTCTCACTTGGGCTGAAGGAAATGAGTATGTGTGCAGTGGAGGAAATAGGATATTAGCAGAAGTGAGCAGGTAGAGGGCAGAAAAAAAAGAGTTGCTGCTGGTGGAGAGAGCTGCAAGGAGTGATTTCTGACTCAGTTATCAAAACACAAAACCCTGGACTCCCACTAAATGGAAATATGCAGTATTTTTTACTTAAAACCTATTCATGCATGACAGCATGATATACCTACCTGCAGGTCCCTGCTCACCAGGAGCTCCCTGAGCGGGCACGGCCCCCATCAGTAACGAGGCCTCTGGCACGGTTCCCCCTTTGCCCTGAAGGTGGCGATGTGATACAGAGGCCGGGGCAGTGAGTAATTGGACCTGGTGGAGGAAAACATAAAACAAGTGCGGGCAATTAAATAACACGCTTGTTCAATGTAGGCCTATCGTATTTGGTATCGTATTTATTTCATACTGTGGTTGAATGAGCGTGTGTACCTTTGCCTCCAGTGAGCTCAGCTTGTCACTCATTTCTGTGATTCGACTGCAGTTGAGACAGTCTGGAAAACAGGAATAAGACATCTAAACATGCCAAATACCTTTGCCATTGTTTTGGATAGTCAAAGTAGTAACACGCTCAGAGTTCTTACTAGAGATCGACTCTCCTGTGCGTGCAGGCGGGCGGCGTAGTGTGGATGGTTTCCTTACTGCCTCTTGAGCCACAAGCTGGTTCCCTGCTTCTGTAACAGAAAATAAAGAGACAGGAAGATGTCATTTCTGTCCCTTACATCTGAAGTTAAATTAATTGCTTGACACTGCAAACATATTGTACTCTTTAGAATATTAAGTTTATCTCCATTCTTTCATAAGGTGGGAATCAAATGATGGGAATTGAATTGTTTGATGACCCAGTAAATAATTTTCCACCAAATAAAATCAAAATCAGGTTAAACGTTTCTTTTAAGAGATGCTGCTAACACACAGACAAACAAAGGAGAAACATGCAATATGTTTATTGATGGAAGGTGATACAAAAAACATGTGATCAACCAGATCAGTCATTTGTGAGTTATGATCATACTGGACAGATCACAATTAGCATCCATTGCCAATGCAGGATTTATGTGGACATAGATATAAGATGCAGAGGTCAGGGTGGTGGATGTGTGTATAGAGCATTTGACTTTTTGGTGTGAGAACAGAATTTGTGTCCCATCACAGATCTGGAATTTATGTTTTCTTGTTTCAAACTGTACCTATGTTATACCTTTTCCTAACCTTATCCAAGTGTTTTAGGTGCATAAACTTATCCAAAGTTTATTTGCCACAACAGTCTTTCCCTAACCTGCCAATATTACAAAACACTGCTATTGAATGTAATCCGAGGTTTTGCAGAATCATTCAATTTCAATATTCTGTAAATGTGTAGGGTTGGATCAACACTTGACAGGTTCATGTAATATTGACATGATAGTTTGTTGGACCACAGGTCCCAGTGATAGATGCAATAACAGTTGGAGGTTTGGACAGTATCATAAGAAAAAGAGACAAGGAACATTCAATGGATCCAACTTTTAAATACTCAGTAAAGTGTCACATTTGTCAATGTGAAAAGTCATGTCATCGTTAAAATGAGTTGGCAGTTAAGCAGACTGTGTTTTGAAGGATATCTGGGTTGTATGAAGATGTTTCAATAGTTTCCGTCTGTGGGTCGGTGTCCTCCAGGTGAGCTTCTTACTCTCAGCTAGAAAGAGCTGACAGGTAGTATAAGTGGAGTGTAAAGAAGACAGAAATGGAAATCGACTGTGACAGTTGCAGCTTTTGTCTATATTACATATGAAAGAGACAAACAGTATGCACCCTGCACATTTGCCAAGTTGCTTTCCTTTTGCCTTGTTTCTGTATGGAGTATAAAATCGCAAGGCCTGGGAGAGAGGGCGTGTGAAGACAAACAATAGTTTCCTTGTGAAGAGAGAATGGGCAGTCTCAGCTCGCATTCTGTCTTGCCTTCATTTTATGAAGTGTGGGAGTTTGTGTCCCTGGGTTCTGGATGTTTTGAATGGGCAGACCTTTGTGGAAATGCTAGACTGACTCCTTTGTCTGGCCTTGTCTGGCTCTGGTCGGCCCAGGTGCTCCTGATACAAACAAGAGGCTGGGTTCAGCACCTCATTAGCCACCAGGAAGCACGTCTTTCCATTCAGTGGCCGGCAGCCACATTCAAAGCCAAAAGCTAGACTAAAAGAAGATGTGAAATAGCACCTGCAGCACCAGGCTGGAGCAGCAGAGCGGTATTCTTCTCAAACAGCCTCACTTATTGGAACGTCAGATGTCATGATCTGTCTCTATCCACTGCAGACCCAGGAAAAGAAAATGGAGAGCTTATTGTCACGAAGAAAAATAAACATTTGGGAACTTAAGACAGGAAAGCATAACGGGTTGAGTGATTACCCAAAGAAGGGGGAGAGAGAGGGCAAAGGAGGAGTATGAAAAGTACACAGAACACATGGTTTTGGGTAAATTGAGACCGCTCCAATAATTCCCCCTCCTCAACCTCTGTGCTCATGATTTCAGTGTTTTGGGTTCTGGGTATTTCTCAGAGGATTATGAGTGTAGATGGATTTAAACCATGTAAGACCTGAGACTGAAATGTTATGGCATGTGCGATAGATTGTAGAAACCTCTTCCACGTTTCGATAACAATGTAAACCTTGCACGGAGATGAGGAGAACGCATACTTTGATCTGCCTTTTCACTCGTCTGTGCAGCACTCCGGTCCACATGGGGACGACTGCTGAGACAAAGAGAGGCGTGTGCGCATGCACATATGTGTGTACATGTGCTATACATGCACATGCCTAGGACGTTTTCTCTGGAGCTCGGCTCGTGTAGATGGCTGGATTCAATTACAAAGGGACTCTGGATAGGAAATCTAGCCCCTCCCCTCCTAAAGGCACCTCTTCTCCCTCTTGAGTAAAGAACATTCAAGAGCCAAGATCCCCTCACCCACACACGAGCTTTTGTATGAAGCATTAATCCCACTTTGGCACAAGGACAACAGTCTCCCGCGCACACACACACACACACACCTCTTACACACTTACTCCCTCTCTGTCTTGCAACAACACATTTTAAAGCTTGCAAGATCCCTCTTTTCTTCTGCATCTCCTGCGGTGTGTGCACACGCATGGCTGTGTAAGACCTGAAGACAGAGGATGACTTCGACGCCTCAGCTCACTTGGCCAAGAATAACATCATCATCAGTTAACGAATGCCCCCTGATGGACGCGGTTCATTGTATCCACTCTTTGTTCTCAGTGGGCTAATTGCCCCAGTGGGGAGGTCAAAGAAATGTGTGAATGTATTTGACCTTTTGCCCCTATGTTGCACTGGGTTCTAATAAGTGACTGAGTCAGAGTTCCTCTTTAGAGAAATACCCCCGCAGAGAGTTCAGTGGGCCAGAGGCCGTCCTGACATCAGCTCTGTGTCTCATCTGTTCGCTCTCTCCCCCCACACTCACACACATAGAGAGTTTTGTCATTTGTTTACAAACACTCTTTGAATAATCTTTGCCCCCTGCTGGTGAAATAATCTCATAGGAGGAGAAGGTAGATACAAGCTAAGGTCACGGCAAGAAGGTTATCTGCTCCATAATGAGTACTTGTACTCAGGCATTTATGAGGGATAGCCTAAGGGACTTTCAATGCTGCAGTATATTATATCCACTGTATATTGTGTATGAAGTATTACATAGCTCTACACAGAACACATAAACACAATATACTGATTTTGCAGCATATTTCAGACTAATTTATCTAACCTCACTGTGTTTATTAGAAAGTCATGCAGCCAGAGCATCGACTTACAGCATGCAGTCTTGCTAACCATGTCGCTGAGGGCTAAGGTTAGACAGACCAATGAAACCATTTGCCAAAATGTGGACAGTAGGTCTGCCAAGCCACACATGTAGCCCTGTGGGCCTCAGATCAAATACAAACAGAACTTTCTCTCCTCTATTTCCTCTTCCACACATCACTCTCTGCTTGAATAATGGAAAAACACTGAGGGTGACATTGACCTGCAAGTGTAATTCATCACCAATATAATGGAAAAAAAGTGTGTCTAAATGACATATATATTATATAACTCATCTGTACTACAGTTGTATGTTCAGATATTGCATCTTGTATCCAGATATATCCAGATTTGCACTTCACATGTGGTGATAAATGAGCCATAAATGTGTACTGAGTGATAACTTGTGATCATATTTCCTTTACCTGCTCACATTAGGTTTTTATTTATGGGAAAATTTAAATTGATTGCTGCTAGAAACAACTCCATTGAGGATTGAAGTGGTTTGCGTACTGGATAAAACGTCACAGAAAGATTCAAGATTTCATACTTTATTGCCATTTCCACACATCTGATAGGAATTTGCTTTGGTGAGCTCACATAAAATACCTCAGGACATCACACACAGTACTGTAACTACAAGGAGACATAAAACAAGTGGTGAAAACATAACAACCTAAAATACCCTTGTCAACAATAAAACCTTTATGCATAAAAGAATTTTTAAAAAATGGAAAAAGCTGGACGTGTACAGATAATGTTTGAGTGAACGCCCAAGATGCATTTATGCCAAGTTTCAACAGGGCCGCAAGGGGAAGCCCTGAACTGATTGCACTCAATACGATGCAGCATTTTTAAATTCCACAAATGCATCAACAGTCTGCTATTATTACCAATGTATTATTATGAAATGGTTACATTATTATTATTATTATTATTATTATTATTATTATTATTATTATTATTATTATTATTATTATTATTATTATGGCAGCTTTATTTAAAGCTTTAACATTTGTGGAACTCTGCTGGCACCATCAGAATGAGAGCAAAGGGCACAATGACCAGGACAGCAGCTGCACCTCTCACTCGACAAACTATGGTGTGTGTGTGTGTGTGTGTGTGCTTGTGTAGAGTTTTGTCTGTGTGTGTGAGAAAGTGACATACACACACATACGCACACACACTAGCTGTATTATTAACGGGCCAAGGTTGTTCCTTCGGTGATACTCTCCCAGTGAAAATAAACCAGAACCCTCACGCTAAGAGCCCAGTTAGCTCTGCCAACCGGCGCCCTTAAACGCACACTCAGCTGCTCTCCCTGCCTGATCCTCAGAGCTCATCACCTACTGAGGTTTATTTGTTCTCTGCTTCTGCAGAAAGATTCAGCAGCTTGCAGACAGACGGGCCTTGAACAGCTTTATGAATGTGCGAGTGAGGCTTTTGTTGTGCTCTAAGTATGGCAGAGCGTGGATGAATCTATGAAGACAGGGTTCAGGCGGAAATAGTGTTGCACAGCCTGTAAAGGCCTGGCTTGTTTGTGCTGTTTTCTTGGGTGTGTTATCTCAAAGTTTCAAAGTTTCTGTGTGGAGATGCAGGGTCTGGCAGCAGCTGTGAGTGCAAACATCAAAACACACACACACACACACACAGCACAGCTAGCAGACACAGCAGAGTATAAAGTCCTGATCCATCTCTGTCTGGTCAATTAGCTGAGCTCAGCGTTGCAGCATCATTAGTGACCAGCGCTGCTGACAGCCGACCAGTGGAGGCGTTTGTCTCTGTCTCTGCACTGCCTCAGACAGACTGAAGACTGCTGCTGCTGCCTTCAGATAAACACACACACATACACACACTCTGATCATAGAGAGCTGTACTCACTGAAATAAGCCAAGCCCAGCTGAACAAGGTGGCTGCTCAGTACATATGTTGAGTGAGCAGTTTTTTTTGACACCAAATTATTGTATTATTGTATATATAAAAATACTGTTGTATAATGCAACTCAATCAATTAGTAAACAAATTACTGTCATATAAAGTGCAGATCTCAAGACAGCAGTATAATAATAAATACCAAATTTCACATTCAGTTATCAATCCTTTGCACAAGGGTATCAAATTCAGTAAATAAATCACTTTAGAAATAAAAAACCATAAGTGATGCACTTTGAAGTTGTAGGAGAGATATGACAAGTTTTTTCCAAATAATATAGTTCCTCACTCAGCAGTTTAGTGCAAGTGACTGAGGTGTGTTTTGATCTGTCTCAAAGGGAGCAGATTTCACAACTGGCTCAAAACTGTAACCTGTAGTGGAGCCAATTTAATAAAAAAGGCAATAAAGATGGAATGTTATCAGAAATGAGTGTTTTTAATGTGTTTACATTATTACATAGCGGGTACCAGATCCAGAACAAGACACGAGAATTTTGAGGTCTGACTATTTTTTCAGTGGTAGCACTGGAGAGCACAACATGTGTTGTTTACATGATCCTCTCAATTGGTCAACCTGCATCAACCCTTTTTTCACCATACACCGTGAATTACAAGCACTTTCTGAGCTGATCTTATAATGGGCGTTGTTCTCAGGATGTGTGTTAATACAGTTTCTTCATCAACTTATTTGTCAGAGGAATGCTATCATCAAGTAGACCCGTTGGTGCTCTACCCAGTGCAAACCTGTGTCTGAACCCCAGTGTTTATTGTGTTTTCCCAGGGTCGCAGGTTTCTTTTATTAGGTGATTGACTTGAAGGGTGGGACACACTTCATCATTTCCTTCCTTTGGAATTGCCACTCTGCCTCCCCACCTCTCAGCCTGAGAGAGGTGCAGCCCACACACTGCACAGGTTCCATACAGGTGAGGAGGGAAGTGCGGCCTTGTTAGAGCAGTTGGTCAGATAATTGATCCCCAAGGATGACGTTAAGTTAAGCGAGGCTGAATCCTGACGTTCACATCATGTTTAAGTTGAAACAAGTGCATTGAGGCAGCCAGTCTGCATCTGCTCTGGTTTACAAGAGTAGAGGAGGTGTTGCAAAGACCTGCTGCAAATGAAACTGTGCAATAGCCTCCAGGACCCTGACGTGAGAGCGTGCGGGGTCAGAGAGGTTCTCACCTTGTGCGCATACATCTCACTTCATCAATCAGCACAGACACAGCCGTGCATGCTGGTGCACACTCCACAGAGCTAGACCTCCATCATGCAAGGATGAAAATCAATAATCACATTTGGTCTGGTTAGTGTGTTTGATGAGATGATTTCTGCACTTCTTCTGTACTTTTTTTGAATATGTTGAGGTGATTTTATATTAAACCATGTTTTCGCTTTGGAAGAGATCATCCACTATACTGAGTATGAATGTTGTCGGCTCTCTGACTTAATTTTGTGCACTTTACAATTTTTCCAACTTTAAACTAGGTATTCTAGGTCAGTGTTTTATAAAGAAAACTTATTTGTAAAATGCTTCCTACTAAGTTTTACTCTCAGAGTACATTCTAAAAGAGTTAATTTACCTCACAAGTACATCTTTAATATTCATGAGTAAAAGCTTTGTTTGCCATATGCACAAAAGCTGCACTGTGCAATGAAATTCTTCACTAATACTAAGAGTTTAAAAAGAAAAGTTTGAACAGGAGAATACAAACAGAAGAAAGCAGTAATGTACGTAATGTATGAACATTACAGAACTGTACAATAAGATTCCATTGTGTAACAGATGTGAATATCTGCAGCTGTACAAATACTACATGTACTACTTTGACTTATTATTTATTATTATCAAAATAACTGTTCTTCCACATGAATGGACCATTGAGGTTTTTCTAGTCACTTGAAGCTGTCTGAGACTGATAATGTGATCTATGATCAGACAGACTACTAGCTGTAAACTAATGGTTTCTATATGTATTTTTATGCATGATGCACAAAGCAAATGGTGTTAGAGGATATGGCTGGCAGTTTTCTACATTTTCCTTATTGCCAACAGATCTCATGTGCAGAGCCAAACCAACAATTAGTTGATCCTACTGCAAGACACGCTCCTTCACCACGAAGATTGTGGGCACCTTCCTGGTAAAGGAACATATCACTCAGTGCAACAAGGTGGCTCATTGATGTGTTTTTAGTATGTGGACAAGAAAATTATAGAAAATTACCAGCCATATCCTTTAAATGATGCAGAAGCCAGTTCAGTGTGACCAGTAGTGTTGTTTAACTGATCCCCTCAGTTTGTCTCTGACGATTCTCACATCAGTCCTTTCAGCTCTTCCAGCCCATCCAGATGTGCTCGCACACACAGCCTCTAATCTTTCACAGGAAGGAGGAGGGTTTCTTGCGTCTCCTCCCGCCTCTCTGTCCCAGACAGGGCTGTCTTTACCTCACCTTCCCTCTCACTCACTCTCCCTGTCTCTCTCACTCTCTCTGTTTTTCCAGCACATGCCTTTAGTGATGCTGATGGCAGTGACGGGGTCTGCATCTCTGTCTGGCTGCCCCTCCCGCCCCCTCCCCAGCAGGCGGTGGTGTGTAATTACAGAACAGCGCCGGGCTGAATGGTCTGACTGGTAGGGAGGGGGGCTGCGGTCTGCTGACAAAGGTGTTTGTCGGGCCTGAAGCCATGTGCTCCCATTGGCATTCTGGGACAGGAGACTGGCCTCGCTTGGCACAGACAGCTGCGGGGTAGACCTCTCTGCACAGGATGCAGCACTCACCTTCCATAACCTCCCCTCCCTCCCATGCAGCTTCCGCTTATTGTATTTTCCAGAAGGTTTCATCATGCGAGACCTACAACTATCTACCTAACAGAGGTTTGGTCCAGACTGCTGAGAATACCCGCAAGGCACTCGTAGATACTAATTACAGGAAAATTGAGCTTTGTTTCACAATCACTCACCACCCTCACCTCTAATTACTGAGCAGAGCAGATCAGCCTCCACGGTTTGTTAACCGCTTGTTCTGGGATGTAGGAGTGTGGTCGTGTTCTGCTCTTTTATCTAAAGCCTGAATGACTGTCAGCTGTCTCAGCGGGTAACATGCGGCGTCATTGTCCACAAAAGCAGGTGAGGCGGTTTGTGTTCAAAGCTCAAGAGCCAGAAAGACTGAAGAGAATCTGGTGTTTACACAAACACAAGTAAATAAAAACCCAAGAATTAAAATTTAAAATGGAATAACTAGTAACTTGCTGCTGTCCCAGTAGTATCCCAAAACAAAAACCTTAAGCATACAGCAAAATGGAAACAATTTCTTCAGTGACATGAAAGCAAACAATGCTGCGGTCTGTGTAAAGTGGTTAAAATTAGTGGTGGGCACATCTGTCGAACTTTAGCGTGCTGATTTGAGATAGTATGCGGTTGGGACAGACTGCACCCAACAACTCCATCCAGCAGTCTTTAAACATTTCCTCCTCTTGAAAGCAACAGATGTCTAATAAAAGCGTGTGGCAGAGAGGCTGACGATCCAGCGCACACCCTTCACTTTTATTAAGAGACACAATATCACAGAAGCCAGATAAAACCCGACTCCGCCTTCGTGACCCTGCTCAACCTGCATGAAAGCTGCTTTGTAAACTTTTCCTTGGCGACACACTGTCTTTCAACAAATTCGGTTGGCATCTTGTCCAATGATGTGAAACCTTTTTCCCCCCGTCTCCTGATCTCTGCAGTCACCAGGGAAACCGGTGAAAACAGGACTCCAGAGCAGCAGACCAAGATTGACTGGATGAAACCACATGCTCCTCTATTGCTGCTTTGGTGAAGCAGGGAGGGGACCGTCATGTCTGTGACCGCTCCATATAAAACACCCCTGACACGCCACTGTAATGAAACCCCACTCCTGTAAGCCAACAGGATGCCGCAACTGGCCATCAAACAACAGTTCTAAATACAACTGGGACCAGAATTAGACATCCACATACACACACATGTACTTTAACACATTAGCTGCAAGTTATTGCCGTTGACTATACAAGCTTGAAATATAACACACGTTGACAATGAGCTGCACTTTATAGGCCTTTGTGACTAAAGTAAGTGATATTTGAATCTGGTTGTATTTTAAAGGATAATTTTGTTTTATTACATCGTAGGATATGATATCATGTCCAATGAGGCAAGAAACACAAGCAGTTGCACAATAAGACAACAGTTTAGCAAGATTATCTAAATCACATTATTTGGAGGTAAAATGGAAATATAGTCCATCAAAATGTCTGTAAGAATCCCTGATTGCACAGGAGACCTACGTGCACTCCAGTGGTACTTAAGTAGAACTTTATGCTACTTTATGGTTATTTAATGGTGCTTATGCTACTTAACACTTCTGCTACACTTTAGAGAGAAAAATTGCACTATTTTCTCCACTTTCTTTGAAAGCTATAGTTACTTTATCTTGCGAGGCAGCTGGGTTCGTGAGATCATGATATCACGAGATCACACAAAATCCATCTTGTCAGGCTTCAAGTTATGGGCTTGTGTCCGAACCACCGGTGGTTTGAACAAATCAGCATCCTATGAGGATTCTCGTGTGATCTTGCGAATCCAGCTGCCTCCAAGGTGAGACGGTGATAGACAGATGGTTCATCCAATCACCACCTGCCAAGTATTTTTTGAAAGTGCCTGCCCTTTTTCAAACAGTTTCCAAAGACGACTTCTCAGATGGTTCTGTGTAACAAACCATCTGGTGCATCAGGTTAAGAGTTACTTTTGCAAATGAAGATTTAGAAAACATATTAATATAACAGGAGTATTTTAAAGAGTATTTAAAGTAAAATAAAATGTGGTATTGATACTCGTATTTAGTAAATAATCGGAATACTTACCATCACGGCATGTATGGTGGGTCAAAGTTGAATCAGGAAGGCGAGTGGTCATAATTTCGTTGTTCTCCTTTGTTTGAACTTTTGTTCTAAATCCTGCAGCATTCCCAGAACTCAACTATTAACTTGGTCAGTACAAGAACATCCAACTTGTAATAAACTAAAAGTATCCTTTTAAGACCCTCATTATTCAAAGTTCTGACTTAATCAGCACCTTGGCTTAGATATTAAAAGGAGGAGGTTTGGAGGATCAGAAATATCAAACAATAGGTTGTAAAGACTAAACAATATAAAGATGTTTCACAGAGGAAATGTTGTGGTGAAGTAGAGTTTACACATTGCTGCTCTCTGCAGAAACACACTGCTGAATTCCTGGCCAGCAGACCCTTTACTCTGACCCTGTTCATTACCATACATAGGTTGACAAGCGTTTCAGTTCTCTGCCCATAGCTGCAGCCAAGCAGAGCACAGGCCAATCCACAAACCCTCAGCTAAACATCCTGCCCCAAGTCCTCTGTTATACACACTCAGCGCTGGGTGAGTAAATCCTTTGCCCTCAGTGTTTGAAGGACATGTCCATTCCAACACAGTTTATTTGTCCAAGGTTGGTCTGAATGCTCACATATTACAGCTCAGAGGTCTGTTGCCACACCAGCCAGATGTAATTTCCCTCCTGCAGTGTGATTTGTGTGCGAGTACACTTGAGAGCGATTTTTGCTAAGAAGAAGGTTTCAATAACCTATATTTTTCCTTAACCACCCATGTAAACATTAAAAACAAATCGCGTCCCCTCTGACAACCGTGCAGCCGGATCCATGACAACCAAACACAAAAGCTCCAGTCGAACACAATGACTGTGTGATAGTGACTGCACTCGTCCGTCCGGAGCCAAGACATGATTGCCAGACTGTAGCCATTCCAACTCCCCTTACGACGATATTCTGCTTCAATAGCAAACCATAAACCTGCCTCACTCCACAGGACTATAAATGAACTGAGAGCAACATACATGTGTGGTAAGAAGTGGGCCAAATCTTTCTTCACTATTGTTTCAGTTTTCCTCATGATTCCGCTTCTCTCGGAAAGCATTGTCCATTTCCTCCACCATAACAAATCATTTGATTTGTCAGTTTCCTTTGGGACATCTCATATAACACCCTAATCTCCATTTTGCCTTCATAAGCATGGATCGTTTTACTGTGGAGGCATTCGGCCTTGCTCAGAGGCTTGTCAGGGTGAAAAATGTTAGATGTAACATACTGACATAGCTAAAGACCACTGTTTCACCACATACTTGTATACTTGGGACAGAGGCAGAGGAGAGGACATTTTATTTGTAATATCTTCTCATCAGATACTCCCCTCGTCACTGTAAATATGCTTCTCTGCCAATATAAACACTCTGTAGAAATATAAACTGTTGAGGAAGAACCTTTCTATCTCCAATATGTCGTTGTTTCCACAGCGACTCGTTAATCACAAATTCTGTTAAAGTGAAGGGATTGTGTCGTGTGAAATGACAGGAAAACATCTTTAGACACTCAAGGGTTCAAAGAAAACCATATAATCTTTAAATGCTAGAAAACCCATGAAAACCACTCAAAATAAAGGCCTCAGTATTCTTCAAACAAAGTGCTTGGTGCTTGTCGGATCGCTGAACCGTCTCCCTACACTGTTGGAATTGAGGAGACTGTTTCTGACAGTTTTTCTCTCTGAAACCAGCAATCCAACAACCTTAGCCTAGGTACGCTAGGGACCCTAAGGAGTTTTTGACTACTAATAGTGCTATGGAGCAATGTTTTTAGGAGCAGGACCCCATTTTGTTTTTTTATCTCTTTCAGGTGCACAAGGAAGCAGATGCACTCTCATGAGTATGCGGGTGCGTGATACACGGGCGTTTTCTTACTTTCACAGATTTGGTGGCGGTAATGTGCCAAGAAATGAAGCAATGCTCCTGCAGAAGGCAGGAGAGAAGAAGACTGCTAGCTAGCAAACATGGATGTAAACAATACTGGTCCCCCCCAAAAAATTGGCTTTAGAAAAATGTTTCATATGAAATTCAACACATTTATTAGACCACAATGATACATAAAATATACTGTACTTTAGTGACAAAAGTAAATACAACATTTTCTACAACAAAACGCCACAGGGCACTTTTAACGCAGTGATTGGACAGTGAGACAGTCAGGATTTAAACTTCTGTCTACTTTTTGTGTGTATAATCAAGTGCAACCATGAACGCCCTTCTAGGAGTGACCAAAACTTTGCGCTGTTATCACCGCTTGCACGACTCAAATTTCTGACCCCTCTATACAACAGCAGGCTTTTCGTCCTGCAGTGGGCCCATAATGAACAGCTACAAACACTTTTGTATTTAGATGT
Organism: Thunnus albacares; assembly: GCF_914725855.1. NCBI lineage: Eukaryota > Metazoa > Chordata > Actinopteri > Scombriformes > Scombridae > Thunnus > Thunnus albacares. The sequence continues at coordinate 20,471,319 of NC_058107.1, read as the reverse complement.
GGTTGGACAACATGTTGTACAAACTACTTCGTTTGAAACATACTGATTCCTTTAGGGCTCAAAATATCACAGACTTCACTGTAGGAATTTAGTGGAATCAACTAATCTTTTGTCATTAACTTAAACATAGAAGTTTTATTACTTTCAAGTTCATTCAACTTAAAATGTGTTGTTTTCAATTTCAGACCATTTCATAAACACAAGGTCACCTGACTTGGTGAGTGGTGAGTTGAATGAATGTACTGATGAGAGTTTAATTAAGTTTCTAAACAAACATGATCAGTATATTCGCAAACTTCCCAGCATGCATTTTTGGGAGTTAAAACTCTTTTTTTGTTTAAAGAAAACATACATGATAGAAACTTGTTGTTAAGACAGTCATAATTGTTTCTTTTCATATTAATGAAAACAATACAAACCGGGCCAACAGCAGTAGCCACAGCTGTAAGATGTCTGTGACAAATAAACAACCGTCTATTCAAACTGAGAGAATGTAAATGAAAAGCAAATCAGACTGTCATGTTTATCAGTTTGATGAAACAGTTGTTGATTCAACTTAGTACCCTCAGATGATTGAACTTATTATTCTCTAGTTGAGTTAACTTAACTCAGCTACATTTTCACAGCTATCGAGACAGCGTTGAACTAATTATTCAACTTAAGTTCAGTTAACTCACCTTTTTAAGGCAGCAGGGGAACCTACTTTTCTGAGTCGAACCAGTCTAAATATACAGTATTACAGTGTTCACTTTAAGTATTCAGGGCTATAATAGCTGCCCTGACAGCAGATACATTCATGCATGAAAGGAAAGCAGATAGACGTCTGGCTGATAAAAGCCAACTGTGTCTGTGTGTCTGACATGCTGCATGTTTGAGGAATTCTTTGTTGTGGACCCGGCTGAATCATATATTATCTATTACTGTCGCTACAGACTTGACTCAACAGCAGGGTCTTAGAGCCCCTGATCTAGATGGCTCATGTTCTCTCTTCAAATAAAAGCTTCACTTGGAGTGTAGAATGACAGTAAAATGTTAGAAAACCACAGGAAGGAGCAGTTACCAAGAATACTTCAGGTAAGAGAGCAGAAGAAATCATAAACAAAACTGACATCAGACGTACATCCCCTCCATTATATTGTATGAAATCCACCTACCGATGCTCACTCGTTCTGTTACATACAAACATTCACATGCTGTATGGATAAGCTCTCAAAGCGGTGGCAGAGTGCCAGGGTCAACATCACTCCCTCCACACCCGAGGTTCTGTTTTAAGATTGATGAGTCTGCTGCACACTGCTCCCTCATTGTCTTCACCACCAACTTAATGCCAAATCTGAGCATCAGTCTTTACATCATTATACATCTCTGTGCACCTGTTTAAACACACACGCAAGACTGTGACGGACCACGGTGCTGAACATCTGTGATATGAGTCTGAATAACACAGTCATCCACCTGATCCTGCTGCGTCGCTCCTCTCAGTGCGCTGACAGACAAGGCCTCCACACTCAGTATTTCTCGTAGACACACATCATCCTGCTGCCGCTGCCGAAAATGAAACTATAATTAAAGGCAGCAGGACCAGCTCTCTCCTCCGAGGATCAATGGAGTATTAAAAAAAATCAGTTCAGAGTGCTGGTGTGATCAAACCAGATGATGATCTGCTGCTGCTGTTGATTTCTGCATCACAGATGTTTAGAAAAATCCAGACTGATAAATTTACAGTTATTTCAATACAGTGGAAACTTCAGGCACAAAGTTCAGCTGTAGACTCATATAAGTGGAAGTTCAAGTATTACAGTATGTATGTGTTTACTTTCTATACAAATTCTGCATTTACAGAAAAAATGTGAGCTCTTCTAAATATCCCTCATGTCCCTCTTCCCCCTTGTAAGTATTTGGCCGATATTATCATCATTTGCAATAGAGTTATAGATGATAACTCAATAACATTGTCATTTTTTAATTTTTTTTTTCTTTTTACACATGAAGACTTTAGTTAGATGTAATGCCTGACAGTGACACACAGTTCATTGCACTGAACATCAAATGTATTATTCAATTTGTGATTATGCATACATTTGTCATATTGGGATAATAACGTGGACAACAAATCAAATGAAAAAGCAACATAAAGTGTAAACTGAGTGTTGAATCACTACTAACTGCTACCACCGTTTTAATGCCCCTAAAACTGGAGAGATGACCACCATTTCTACAAAAGATATTCCCTCATTGGTCAAAAATGTCCAATAGTTGTTCAGTTGGGTTGAGATTTGGTGACCATGAAGGCCAGAACATATGAATTACATCAATTTCATACTTTCATATAATATAAATCAAATATTCAGTGCATCCATCTGCATTTGTTCTTGAATCATTTATTCAGTGTCGCCCATCTGTATGTTGATATTGAAAATATCTTTCAATATTGTAACGTTGATTTTATCATATCACCCTAATTTGAAAAACCCTCACTTGACCCACTATTTTTCATTTATTGATTTATTATTTTTACCAGTGCACCCTCAGCCTTGGTGCAGATCATTTGGACTTCCTCTTGCTTGGAAAACTCATTAAGTGTATCAACTGACAAATGCTACTTATAGGCATTCAACCTAATATAACCTGGCTTTATGGCAGTGCCAGCAATGTCTCTTGAAGTTTTGAGATTCTTTTTCTACCCCCTGTATAGATTCATGCAGAATTTGCAAATGTGCACAGTACATGTAAACGTGCACAATAACACTAAAAACCCACACGATTATACGTACACGGAGTGAGTAGAGTGTGTGAAGCTGAGCTGCTTGCAGTCTAATCCCTGGGTGAATGGTGTGCTGTGTGCCAGGCATTCCTCTGTGTCTTTCTAAGGCTTTCTAGGGATTAGACCCCACTTACTTTCAGGGGCCGCAGGGCGGGATCAAAGCTGATTGGGGTTTTTTTGGGCTCATGGTGATAGCGTGTGGAACAGTGAGCCGGTGCTCAGGTAGACTCGAAGGGAGGCACCGGGGGAACACAACACCATAGCCGAGACGTGAGACCATGACACAGGTCGCACACACCTGGTGGGGGTCAAACCTGCGGTAATCCAGCACAGCGTTAGCCGGCACTGTGCTGATTGATGGCTGGCCTGCAGGAGGTGAGGATTTAACTCCAGCAATAATGCAGGTATGCCAGACCTTGGCTCACAGAGGTTACACAAACACAAAAACGAGGGAGATTTTAATCGTTGCTTTCTCTGTCTACACAGAATAAGAAGCCTATCACGAGGAAGACATAAATTAAACATGTATGTGACAGACTGAGTCACAATCTGGACCTCATTCTCTATCAGTGCACCGCCGGCTTTACACTGGCTAAACTTACATCCAGCAAAACAGAAGACAGACAAAACAAACATGAAGACTGATCTGCAGTGACCTCAGTATAACTCAGCAGATCCATACAGTGTCTGATCTTTACCCCGTCAGAAAAAAAACAGGAGGTTTTCTTTAATCCATTTAAGACAATACAGAGGAAGTGGAGGAAGTCTTTATCGCAACACTACAGTGTGTTAAGTATTTGAACTACAAAAATAGCTCACAGCAAGACAAATATGCAAAGATGAAGATCTCTGAGCTCTGGTCTTCTGTCAGAGTTACAGCAGCAGGGTTAACACGGCTAACATGGTGAGACACTTAAAATAAACTGAGCATATCCCTCCATGTGCAAATATCAGTGTGTGTGTGTGTGTGTATGTGTGTGTGTGTGTGTGTGTGCAGTATTCAGAGTAAAAAACGGACACCGGGAGCAGACACAGTGCGTGCGGTGCGATGACACTAATTACTGGATGTAGGAATTTCGAGGGCTAATCCATGTGTAGCCAGAGCTATCTGCAGTATCACAGTGCTGATGACAAACTCTTGTATAACAGCATGTTTTGGAAACTCCCTCAGATATAAACAAAAAAAAAACCTTCAGAGGATTTCAGCACCCTGCAGAAAAACATAATCATGACAGGCAGGCAAACAAAAAAAATGTTGATTGTGTGCGCACGCTACTTCAAATTATGTTGAAGTTGTATTCCTGATCTTCATTTTCCCAGCACAGATGGAAGATTATTACCCATGAAGGTCCATTGTGCTCCTCATATGCCCTCTACACAGGTGTCTTTTTGCATCTGCATGCTCTATCTCTGCTCTGTCTGGAGAAAGACCAACCTCCCCCCGACACACACACACACACACACACACACACACACACACACACAGACACATTCATCCATCCAGTGAAACCCAGTGACGGCACCTCAGGTCTGGGCAGTGTTCCTCCAACATGTGGTTCTGTCTCATGTCTGCTTCCCCTGACAGATGGAAATAAAGTGGGCCCTCATGCACACGGGGGTTACGGTTTGTTTGTGTTTTGCACCATTGGAGATAAGTATGCATGCTCTGTGCACTAGGATGATAAGCTTAAAAGTGCAGAGCTGAGGACCAAAATACAGACAAAAGGGGTTAGCGGGTCTCTTTTTTTTACAGCTCAGTTTCCAGATGAGGGTCCTGGAATGTTTGGTCAGGCAGCCTTGTGGATGCTGAAGTGAAAAGAAATTAAAAGAAAAGAAAGAAAAAAGAAGAGAGGAGCTAAAATGACTAGACAGTGCATTAGTTGGAAGAACTATTTTAATAACTGATTAAGTTTTCAAGAAAAAATGGCAAGCGTTACCTAGTTCCAGCTTCCTGTGTTGTGCTTTTTTGCCATATGTGATAGTAAACTGAATATTTTTGGGGGGTTTTCCGTTGGTCAGACAAAACTAGACTTTTGTAGACTTCATGTTCGACTCAAGGAAACAATGACGTGCATTTTTTAAATGATCTGCTGATGTTATGTCCAAATGATGACTTGAGAAAATAGTTGGCAGATGAACCAATCATGAAAATGGTACATGTTAAGTATAACAAAATAATTGTCAGTGGCAGTCCTAAAAGAGTAAAGAAAACAAAAGAAAAGTAACGAAATTAGGGAGAGGTTGCTTTCAGGTTTTTATCTCAGAATTGGAGACATAAAACATCTAAAAGCTGTGCAAACCATGCAACATGCCAAGAGATAAGCCTTAATGGCTCATTCATTACCTGTTGTCTTAAAAGATTCATAAGAACAAAATAGTTTGAATTGTCAAGTACTGTGTGCTGACAAAATGTTTTACTGATTACTTCCATGGAATAAGACCAGCAGGGATGGATAATATAAAGTTTAGTTTGGGTGCAAGAAATGAGACCAAATATTAAAATCAACAGTGTTTTTTACTTCAGTGTATTTTATGTTTCAAAGACAGATTTATGAACTGTAGAATGAGTGCTCCAAGTTGTAGCGCAATATAGGGATTTGGGTTTTTCTCTCATTTTTTTGGCTAACAGACACCAGAGTGGGACGCGGGATGATTCAGTCGAGGAAAGCTCTTGGTGACACACTTTTCCTGCCTCACTGTTATTTTATGTCCAGCTCTTTCCCTCCCTCTCTCTTGCTTTGCCAAAGCAGAGATGCTGCTAGGTGATGGAGTGCTCCAGTGTTAATGTGACATCCATTCTGTGACCGGTACTCCATGACAGGAACACAGAAACACTCTCACAGTTTTACAAATGTGCTGTAATTCACTGTCTCTGCCACAAATCACCAAAAGAGAAAAATGAGAAGACTGTTGGGGGGAAAAAATGGAAAAAGGAGTAAAAGATAAGAGGACAAGAAAAGAGGAGATAGAGGGAGGAAGTGTCCTCACTCCCTTCATCCTCTACCCTCCTGTCATCACACCAGAATGAGGGTCTTATCTTTGAGAGGTACTTCAACACAACATGCCCACAGACAGAGCTGACTGTGTGAAGACATGCACACCATACAGGATGAAAGAACACACAAACACAGAGAAGAGGCTGCCATGCAGGGGAGTGGAGGCAGATTACAGGATCAGTGGAGAAACACAGATCAAAACGCAGCAGAACTATCAGCGCCTTTACAGAAGAGAAGAACAACAGGCCAAATGAGGAGCGAACAATGCCGGGCCATCAATCATGTAGCTCCTGTCAGCTAATAAAACAGCCTGTGTGATCACAGTTTCAGGTCAACAGGGGTCGGCCGGCCCTGCGGGGCTCCAGCAGGGGCTGACGTGGTGGATGCGGCCCTTATCTGAGCACCGCGTTACAAAAGAACACAAGCTCCCCTTCAAACTCCTCCCTGCTGGCATTCACAAAGTTTTTCAACAACAACCTTCCCAGCACTCCCTCACACCCACACTGTGAGAAACTGCTACGAGAAAGCAAAACTCTGCAGTAGACAGTTTTGTAACATCAATGTGTCCAATGGTAACACCTGTATTAAACTAGAGCTGCAACTAACGATACTTTTTATTATAGAATAATCTACAAATTATTTTCTTGATGAATCAATTGCTCTGTAATTTACCAGTAAATAGTTAATTTCCTTGAGCCCAAGTTTCTTGTTTTGTCTAACCAACAGTCCAAACCCCAAAAATATTCAATGTGCGATCAAAGAGGACTAAAAAAACAGCAAATATTCACATGAAAAGCTGAAACCAGTGTTATTTTTGGCATTTTTGCTTAGAACTTGCTTCAACAATTAATCAATTACCAAAATTGTTGCTTATTGATTTTTTTGTTGATCGACTTATCTGTTTTTTGGCTTTTTGTTTCAGCTCTATGTAAAACTAAACATTCTGACCTAAATACCTAACGAAACAGTGTTATTCAAATCATGAAAGCAGGGCTGCAGCCAACCGCAAATAATTAATTCTTTTCCTTTGATTAATCAAATCAACAAAATTGTGGAAAATATGTCCAGCGCCCAAGTCGACACCTTCAAATTAGTTGTTTTGTTCAAGAAAAAGTCCAAAACTTTTAAAGTTCAAAAGATATTCAAGTTAAAACGATATGTAAAACTAAAAAAAAAGCAGCAAATCTTCACTTCATTGGAAAAGATGGAAACAGCAATTGTTTGGAATTTTAGCTTGCCAATTGAAATAAATGATTTATTACCAAAAACATTTCTTTTGTTGTTTGTCTAATTGAATAATCGACTCACAGCTTCAGCACTACATGAAAAATACATGAACACATATAACAAAATGATAAATGCTGCCTATTACGAGTTTTTAATTACTTGCATGAGAAAAATAATTCAGCCATAGGACAGAAGTGGATACTTGGGATTTTGCAGGGGCGTGTGCAGAAGTATCATAAAGCAGTTCACATATTGGGAGACATTTAAAGAGTCTTGGGCAGAGCTAAAATAATATTTAGGTTCTGATGCTGTGCGCTCAACCAGATGGAATAAAAATGACTCATTTAAATAATCATTAATTTGTCGTTAAATAGTTTGGTGTTTTCAATAATAATCACATCAGCACATTATTAATCATCATTTAAACATAATTTTGTTATTTCAGTAATTATGTCATCATTACACCAGCATAAATGTAATTTAGGGGTTGAAGGGTAATGTTTCGACATTCAGTGAGGTGAAGATAAAGATTCATTATGAAGTTTCATAAAGCTTACAGAGAGTCTCAAGGGAGGAGAGGCTCATGTTGTACAGAGCCTTTTTTGTCTTTTCAGGTCTAAATCACATTCAGGCCAGACCCCCCATGGTCAGCTTGGCGTAATTTATCGGAGCGGTCCCGGTCACAGCAGCCGGTGGCGACATGCCGAGCTCCCTGCTCCAGAGATTAACACTCCTCGGTCAGATGGAGCGGAGCACTCTGACACATACATACAGAGATAAAACATCTGGCCTGTCTCAACTAAATATGTCTTCCATGTGTGTGTATGTTTGTAGTGTCTGTCTGTCTAGAGCATACGTGTGTGTGTGTGTGTGTGTGTGTATGTGTATGTAGTGCAAACATGATGTGTGTATGCTCTCTGTCCTCTCCTCTCCTTCGCGGATACCTGGCAGTGTGAGCTGCGCTTTGGAGTCGACATGGAGGTCTTGGCTGAGGATGCCCTGATCTCTCAAGGCATTTAGTGCTGCAGTAAAAATGGATGGATGTCCCACTGTCTGACTCCAGGCCTAAAAAATGTCTGAAGTATATGAATGTGTGGCACTTTCTCCATAAAGATATGGAGAAAGTGCATGTGAGGGAAAACGAGGGCTCCACCTCTCACAGTAGTAGAGGAGGTTAAAATACAGAGCAGCAGCTTATTAAGGATTTCAAGATGCGGTGGTCAACCAACACCATCAGTGGAAGCTATTATGAGCTCTTAATCCTCTTACTCAGGCTCTATCTTCTGTTATTTAATGTGTTTTAATTGACTCATAAAAGTGACTATTGAGAGGTTAAGTTCCAGCATCTACACACGAAATATAAGTAGCAACTGTGCTCATTTGGTGGGCTCTTTGAATGTTAAACTACTTATGAGAGCCATAAAAATCAGTGACAATTTAGGGCAAATCAACCTTTAAAACTCATTACACACCCATCTGCATAAAACTATACACCAGACCCCTATAAAAAAGTTAAGTTTAAATCTTTATGAAAGCTTTAGGATTACATATGACATCACTCTGCGGTGAGATGATAAGACTCCAGGACAAGTGGAAAATAAAAGTAATTTTATACTGTTTTAACATGCCTCCCTATTTCTGTGCGGGTTTGAGGGCGAAAACTCATAGAGTGCAAAGAGTTATCGTGATTCACACATGAGATGCAGCCATGGAGCCTCAGGGCTTATTTCAAAGTTCACGGATAATCCCTCTATCTGTGCAGTGGCAGACTCATACTGTATGCAGACTTACTTTCTGTGTCTCCAACAGCTTTGTGAAACCATTGACCTTATTCACACCGTGGCTAACAGTCAGGGTAAAAGACTTTACTGGAGGACTGGTGAGATGAGCATACTGTACATTTACACCTTGTCCCCAGGAACGGTGCCAAGCTGTGAGGGGATTTTAACATAGTGGCCACAGTAGGTAAATCATGTGATGCCCACTGGCCCAAAAATGATTCCTCTCATACTCAACAATAACAAAAAGCAGCTGTAAAACAATGAAAACATTTTCAGAGCGCTGCAAACACTCCAACATACACAGACATGATCATCATTGGTCCCAAATCCCTCACCAAAACCACTCACAACTTCTGCCTCACCAATGATAACTCCACTCTGTCTCCCTTCCCACACATCCGCAACTTTGGAGTAATTTTGGACAGCAACCTCTCCTTCTTTACAGCATATCATCCAAAGTCCTAAATAAACTCCAGTACATCACACTGGCTCCCTGTCCCACAACGAATCCACTTCAAAGTCCTTCTCCTCACTCACAAAGCCCTCTGTAACCCCTCATACTTTACCGACCTGCTCCACCACCACACTCTCTCCCACACCCTCCGCTCCTCTGATGCCAACTTTCTGTCTCTACCACTCAGGACCGAGCCCAGGACCTGAGATGACATAGCCTTCTCCGTAGCTGGCCCCTCCCTCTGGAACTCTCTCCCCAAACACATCCGAGACTGCACCGATCTGTCCATGTTCAAATCATTAATAAAAACTCACCTTTTCAGAGCTACTTTTAATGTGCGATTAATGTTGTGTGTTATATACTTTTAGTGTGTTGTCTTCTATGATCATTTTAAATTATGTAAAGTGTCTTTGAGTACCCTGAAAAGTGCTCTATAAATAAAATGTATTATTATTATTATAAATTTGTATCATCAGATTTGGAGCCATTTGGTCCAAAAAAGAGAAAAAAGTATTCACAAGCTGAATCCGTCAAATATTTTGGTGCCATTCACATATGTTGGGAGTCATAAGGAAGTCAGCCCTGTCAACCAAAGAAGGACACTTAAGTTCCTGCTCTATAGGGCCATAAATGTGGAAGCCTGAAAAAGTTTTTGACATATGTGCCTGGCGTGCAGTTTTCATTGGAATGAGTGAGTGGCCATATTGGGACACAATACTCAGTCCTCTTGATACACCCATGATTGAGACACATCACCTCTTAAAAAAGGTCAGTTGATCCAAATTACAAAAAACAAAAAATGGCTGATAAAACATTTTACATGTTATTTTTTTTTACACTGTAAGCATGAAGTGGTATCTGAAATGTCTTATAATAAACCCCTAATCTGTAGGGTTAGATACCACTAGTGCTAAGAGAAGAAATATGTCTTTTTTTAATTTAGGTGTACTGACTCTTTAAGTCAATATGTCAGACAGATCTAACAGTTAGCTACCAATCTAAGAACCAACAACAGTAAAGTTAATTCATTTCTGAACTTTTAGATTTCTTGAACAGACTTGACTAGAAATAATGACCTAAAATATTAAAGCTGCTCTGATCAATATTTTTATACTAACAATGGATTTAATGACCATGTGTAATGTGATGACTACACCACTCTTCCATCTCTCTCAGCTCTACAAAGCTTCACAGCTCTGCTGTTTTAGTTTCGTCTCATTGCTCTCAATTTTGTTTCCAGTTGCAATGGCTGCTGTCTGACTGGTAATTACACTAGAAGCAGTGACAGCTACATCACAGCTAATTGCTAACATCAACCAATTAGGCACAATACAGCTGCTCTTTTTCTTTCCTTTATACAAGTCCTAAACTGTAACTGGGATACTGAAACATTTTGCAAGAGAAATGGAGACAACTCCCCACAAAGGTTCAATGATGTTTAGATTTGATGAGAGTCTCATGGAAGACTTCCTGGCGTTCATTAAAACACACAAATCAGCAACGTCTCTGAGGGCAATTTCATCTTGGAATGAGACAGGAAAAAACCATGCTCCTAGTCCTCTATAAAGGCCACATATTCCTTGGCCCACTGTACAACATTATACCACTTCTCTTTACACATCTACACCTTTCATCAGCAATTTTATACTAATGCTGCGTTTACATGGATTCAGGCAGACGACAGACAGACAACACCTTCTGTACGGCATCGGGAAAAACAAACAAACAGTCTAAGTGAATGGCAGGACAGCAAAAAGAAACATGCATGACGATATGTTGCTATGGTGAGGTCGTATTGTTTACAAAGAATGGAATAAAATATATTAAATACAATTATTTGTGTCTATCATTTTATGTAATTATTCTAGTAATGCATGTAGCTATAAAATGCAGTTTTCTCTTAATGTTAAGGTAGGTCATTCATTCATTTCCAACATGGATAGTGAAAGGAGAAATGCACTTGGTGTATCCCTTAAAATTATTAGCTTCTCGTTGTCCAGTTTTCTCCTTTTGTGAGGGAGCTACGTAACATCCGGTTGTAAATTCAATGGTGGAGGATGGCAATAAAAATATTTTAACTTTTGACAACTTTTGACATCTACTGTTGCCAGTATTCTCTGTCAGCTTCACCTAATTTTACTGTCCTGCTCTCGTCCAATAAAATGATATCCGGTTCGCTACTGTCTACTGTCTGCCTGAATCCATGTGAACGCAGCATAACTTTCATTCAAACAACATTAGTAGAAGAAGCGAGTGAAAGCAAACTGCTGATGTTAGCCATCCACGCTCAGATCGATCCTTCAGGCACTTCCAGAGAGGAGGGCAGCTGCTTGTTGCTGACAGAAGCTGCCTCCGTCTGACTGAGAACCTCCTGAAAAGCTCCAGCACACTCAGCTGCACTTTTGGAACAAAAAAAGTGAACTGGCGGTAGCTCAGGCTAAGGTTTCTGCACTGTCAGGTGCAGCCAGGGGAAAGGAATTCCAGCTTGGCGAAAAGAGCCGCACTGATGGATGAATGATCCTGAGCAGTGTTTGTAATTCATCTCCCAGCGTGACCTCTCCTGTCCCTATGCGGATCTGAGAGTGTGTGAGGCCTCCATCACAATTACACGTCCGCAGTGAAAGCATTAATCCGAGACTTAAACTCAACTGTCACTCACAGTGACCTCCGGAGTCTCTGTATGTCTGGCAAGTATCCATGCTGGCCTCAGCGATCAGTCTAACACTGAAAATGAAGAATCATCAGCAGAACAGAGGGCAGAGAAACCATGACAATAAAGAAAAAAGTGTTTCCTTGGAGATCTCAGGCAACCATCTTCCTAAATGTTAAGATACTTCTGTAGTGCTCCCTTTGGCTTTAATCATTCTTTTGATTTGCTGACACTAAGGCGCTAAAAAGGGACACATTGTACTCTCTTAGCATGACCAGTTCACAACATACAGTTCTGAAGTGTTTGAAGGAATTTAAGACTGACACCGAATGAGTGTGTGAAGATATTTCCTATGATAGCCTTGATACTAGTGCTGCCACTTGAGGAACAATACTTGCCATTCTTCTGCAGGAAAGCACAAACCCTGCACCCCTCAATTCTCTGCACTTTCACCCCTTTGGCGTCCCTTTGGCTACCCACCCACACCCAGGAGGGTAGTGGTGTATGCACTGTAGGAGGGTCAGATAGACCATGCAAAGACAAGGGAGCCTCAAATCTAATTTTATGAAAAGATAAATGACCTCAAAGGAACACTGTGGTTATGGCTCGTAGAGAATCATCATGGTTATTACTTCAGTCTGTTCTTTTTCCTTTTAACAGTAACATGAACAGGCCTTTCCAGTTAAGAAAGCCCCTCCATTTCCCCTTCTCTCCTTCTCCCTTATATTTTTCCTTCGCTTGGCTAAAGACAACAGTGCCATCCCATTTCGTTGCTTGTAACAACAAGAGAGGAAGAAAAACACATCCTCTTTTCCTTTCTCACTTTCTACCTGGCAGCACTTGAGGAAACGTGTCCCCCTGGAGCTCTGCCACCCTTTCACTAGTACAGCCATTCTCCTTTTACATACTCGTCTCTTTCTCCATCTAGGAGAGACGGGATAGATTATCCACCCCCCCCACCCCCCCATTTGAGCAAAGCCAGAGGGAAGAGAGGGGGGGTGAGAGCTGAGCTCGGACTTTCAGAACAAACTGTAATTCTCTGCTTTGTCTCGGGGTCGAGAACCCATCTGGCCGCAGATTTAGTATCTCCGCTTCAATAGGTCTCTGTTTACTCGAGTGGCTAGGTTTACACAGGCAAACTGAGGGGTTCATATAAAACGCATAAACTGAGAATAATCCTTTTGGTCTTTTGTAAATAGGATGTAATGATGGGGGATGTCCAAAGAGGGTAACCATTTTCAAAAGACTTAGAGGGGCCAATTTGTGTGCAGGCAGTGGTTCAGTACCAGATTCTCTGCACTGTGTAACTGTGGTTTCTGACATATTAGTATCAGCATTTACCAAACTTCAGATAGACACTGATATAATACTGCTTCTAATTTTGGTATTCAGGCAATTTATACAAATGAGAAAAACTACAAATATGTAACCGCTGGCGCACCCCAGTAGCCTACTGGTTAAGACGCATGCCATATAACCACAACATCCGCGGTTTGAATCCAACTGCAGAACTTTGCAAGTCACCCCCATCACTCTCTCCCTTCAATTCCTGTCATCTCTCCACTATCCCTATTATAAAGGCATAAAATGCCCCTCCCCCAGCCAAATATAAAAAAATTATATTTCTGGATGTTTTTATTTATAGTACCTTACTGTAGCAGGTATAGACGCATTTTAGTCTGTTAAATGGTTACGGCGTAGCAAGAGAATCTGTGCATGTAGCCTCCAAAAGCTACCACCTCCTCAAAAATGTAACTCCACGTCTGAGCTACAGCCAGAAGAACTGCAATAGGTCGGCTTGCTTGTATTTTCTCCTACAAGTTTCTGATACCAGTAGAGACAAAATAGAGAACACAACATCACATCTCATATATTACATCATAGATATTTCTCTTCTGCAATTCTTGTTACTAATACACCAATACTGACATATCACTAATACTGCAATATGGGTCTGGCCGATTTATCAGTTTAGTTCGAGCAATAGTTTCCTTCTCAGTTGCGAGACGTTAGAAATCTTTTCATGGCTGCACCGTATTGTTGCAGTCACAGGTTGTCAGTCGTCATTTTTGATTGGTTGATTTCAAGAAGCAGGCTCTCACATAATAAGAGCCTCTCTGAGGGCAGACGCCAGAAGCAAGCGTAGAGGAAGTGGAGAGAGAGTAGACGCCAGAGGAGAGTGTAGAGGAAGTGGAAAGAGTAGAGACAGAAAAGCGTGAGAGTGCTTCTCATGATAACCCTCGTTGCTGAAGTATTTTGGTCTAGTTTCTGTCTGTGTATATTTGGTCACCTAAATGAACTGAAACTAACACTGAGTTCAGAGCATAGCTGGCATCAAGGGAAGAGTGGAGCGACTGCAGGAAGCAGGCCGAGCTATAAAGGAATATACAGCAGTTGCCGTGGTGATATCAAGGAGTGAAATCCAACTATGTGGCACGAGTATAATATAACACAAACAGCGAGACTTCCATTGATCTACAGCACTGGAACATTAAAAACTTGTGTATTTGGTTATTTTGAGTGTTTTATGTGCTACATGGTGTCTCCACAGAGCTGACCTGGTCTCATGGGGCCACATGTGGTTCCCATCAGGTGAGACGCAACCCTTCAGGAAGACAATATGGAGGGCAGCCAAGAGAAATACTACGCACATGACATCATCCTCTGTCCCTCATTCCTTCACCCACATTCGGTGATAGCAGCGGATAGAGCTCTAACTCCGGCACAGTAGCAGTGATTTGCGGCCCTGTCAGGCCATCTGTCATAGAGCAAACATGCGGCTGATATATGAAACAGAATGAGACAGTGAGCGTGTGTCTGCGTCCTGTATCAAGTTTATTGATTACTGCGACTCAGCAAGCGTGACCCAAGTCGTTTAATTTTAGTGTGAGTCACATGTCTGTCTGTGCATACAAACTTGATATATGTGTCTGTGCTCATGAGAGCAGGTGTTTTTGGTGCCTTAAATATGTCTGCATGTGTGTGTTTGTTTGCTGCCAGGCCCTCACTGTGAGCTCAGCATGTATGAGTGAGAGAGCCATAAACACCTGAGGAAGCAAGAACACACAGACACCCTCTCCGGACTGTATTTATGGTCCTGATTGAGGTGGGGGAGGGGGAGTTGTCATGCACGGCTCGACTCAACGTTCTGGTTGTGGCGAGGGTCCAACCAAAACACCGGGGCTGTTAAAGCCCCCCCTGGATGAGTCTCTGGGGGCAGTGGAGCAGGCGGAATGCAGGCCTGGGTTTAGAGGTTCAGGGGTACGTCCTGTTGTTAATGAGCTCACCCCGCTGGGCCTCTCTGGCCCTGAGCCCCCGACACTGCCTCACCAGCCGCACCAGCACCGCCGCAACGACATCCTCCTGCCGCAAAGACTGGAGCCGGACCACTGAAGCATACCACACTTCCTGAAAAATATGCACATCACTAAGCTCCCCTGAGATGATCTGAACAAGATGTGTGTCTCCCACTGCACAAGAAAAAGGTGAAAGAAAGTGCCAAAATGCTCCGTGCAGTGCTGTGCTGTTGAAGCGTACATGCGTGCCTGTGCTGGCCAATGTCTGTGTGTGTGGATTTTAAGAGGAGTCCCAGAGATGTGACCCCAGGCGATGCAAGACAGCAAAGGAGATGGAAGCTCTTTCCTAAATGATGCATGTCTTACATGCTCTATTAGTGCGGGGTAAACAGTACTCTGCTCCCATAAAATATGCAGACTTTCTGTGAAGCACTGCAGTACTGAAGAGGGTTTTAAATGTAACATGTGGCAGGGAATGTTTTTCTATAGTATGTAGCATATTTTATATTCAAAGGCAATAATTTACATACTGCAATAAAAGCATTAAATAAGACATGAAACCACATTTTACAAGCATGAGTATAATTTTAAAAGAGACACAAAAAGAGACGAATAAAAGGGAGTTCATGGTATAAGTGCAGGGTGGATAATGATGAATGCTGAAGGTTGACAGACATGTACTGTACATAATTTTCCCTCGCCAGGTGCACGATAATTACTGTATATGTATGACAATTAAGTACTTTTGTATAATATACAATCAATAATTCTAAAAACTTCTAAATGTTTGATGCTTTTCGACATGCCATAATTTCAGGTTTTTCTGCATAACAGTGAAATAGTACATTAAATATGTATAACAGAACACTGGAGCTGCCATAAAATGATCTAATCATATTTTTTGTGGAAATTACGGCACAGACGTGTATGGATTCACATACATTGCATACGCAGTTCTGGGTGCCCCACAGTCTGGATGTGAAAGTATGATCTAATAATAATAATTCTGGAGTCTTTGTACAACTATTTGATTTTTGGCACCTGGCACAGCTATCCTGCACAAACATTGACACATGCCTTGTAGATTTCTTTCTTGTAGAAATAGATTTCTCATAGTTCTCATGTTCTTGACAGTAAAGCTTGTACAGGTTAATGTAAAGTCCCGCTTTGCCAGCCATGTACAACTTCAGCTTCATATATCAAACATTTGATCTCAAAATGCATGTTCTGTTATCCTCCACTCTTCCTTCTTCTAGCCAATCAAGTGAGGTCATCTCTCTTTAGTCAAGACTATTGGCTGCTCAAGGGGTTATGCCTGCTCCTCTGTCAGGTTTGAGCTCTGAAAGCCAACCAGGCATGTCTCTAATTACACCTCCTGAGTGCTGGTGCAATTCATCCAAACGTCCTCTCCGCTCTCGTCCTCAGTCCAGAACTAATCACAACCATCAGCACCACTCCCCTCATCCCCGTTGAGCACCAGATCGACCACATGAGCAAATGGAAATATATGCAAAGATCAAGCTCAAAAATAGAGCTCAAAAGTCAGACCGGGGCAATGACTTTTAAATTCTGCATGAGGAGGAGCTGTATCCAAAAGTTTAGTGGCTGGGAAACTGAGACCGAATCGGAGGGGGGGGATGTTTGGGAGGTCTGTGATACAAGAGGCCATAAATGATGTCACCACAACACACCACAGCAAGATCTCTGTGATGTGGTGCTCTGTTTGTGGTTTAGTATACATGGGAGTGGAGGAGGTTTGAAGGTCGGCTTCATAAAATCCCCACCCACTGAGGCACAACACTTGAGGCTCTCTTATGTGGTGTTTTGTATGTTTATGAACTCAAAACAGTGGCAAATGAGCATCTACATCATCAAGACTACTGGGAATGTACAAAAAACCACAGACTGAAATGGTGTAAGAGAAATATATCTAACTAAAAAGTAACATTTTTTATTGTATTTTTTTGTGGTCAGGAATGTAGATATAACCAGGGAGTGGTTGCAAAATGTGATGATGGTAAGAAAGCAGATTTCACAGGACTCATATTATAAAGTGAAACAAGAGGATGAAAAGTTTAACTACTTTTAAAGAAAATATGGGAAAATATTGCTGGCGCCATCCTATAAAATGTGAAGATTTGCTGTTTTTCTTTGTCTTAAAAAAAAAGAATATCGTCATTATTTTGGACTTTGTTAGTTGCACCCATTTATAAAAGAAATAGTAAAAGTAAAAGGCTGTAAAAAGAAATCCACTGCACAACTTCATGGAGCTAAAAACTAATACAGTGGATTCAAAGCGGATAGGTAACTGGAATCTCAGTCGAGGGATGGTGATTTGCAGTAATACCAGGGTAATGGAAGAGATTATCAGCCTTCCTGATGGGTGGCAGATATAAATTAGGTCCATTGAACTCATCACAGCTGTATGGGACCAAAAGCACCCCAAGCGTACCCGCTCCATCAATGCTGCCATTGTCCCAGCGCTTACATCAAAACGCCAAATATGCTTCATTACTTTCTCAGAGCTCACCTGAAGATAGTAGCGCTGTGTTATACAGAACCTACGTCGTGCCACTCTATACCTTCGAGCTGAGATATGGTAAAATGTTGAAGGGCAGGGAGCAGAAAGGGTTAATGCAGCTTTAATGACATCAGTCGCTGAGTAGATCAGATACGAGGGAGTCGAGGTAGATACCACACCTCCACTGGTGAGGGGGATTTAAAAAAGGGCAGGATTTTGAAGGTTTTTCTTTTCTTTATCTTTCCACGTGATAAAAGTTTACCAATTCATTTGGCCTTATCTTGGCCAGCAGGAGACTGTCTTTCTTCTCTCTGCTCCTGATTGCATGACCTGTCAGGCTGTGATTGCGTGATCTGTCATGCTGTAAAGAGCCTGACTGTTTGTGGGTCACTCAGTCAGCACACCAGTCCACTTAAACTACTGGTGAAGGGAAATGCCTTTGCTTTATTGGGGACAGAAGAATACTCCAGCTGCCATGGCGTGTGTGTAAGTGTGTGTGTGTCTATTTTCATCCCTAAAAGTTTTTTGGGTTTTTTTTTTTTGCCCTGCTGACTAGGCCCACTATATTTCTTTCTGACTGCAGGAAAAACAGTTTTCAATGCACTCCCGGGGGAAGTCTTGGGAAATAATAAATAAATCAGTGAGCAGAAGAGGCATTTCCAGTCCAGAAGCCAGATACATAAAACTTAACTCAGATTCAAGGCTAAGTATGTATGAACTTTAAAAAAGATTCAGCTGAAGAATTGCTGTCTTTCTTGAAGTTCACTGCCATTTATTTTAGATTTAAGAACAGACTAAACGTCAGAAGATGCAAGTCAGCAGATGGAGCTAAATCAATAAACAAATGTAGTTCTTCATGTACAGACAAGAAATCAAATAAATAAAACTACCACCATCACTGTGCTTCTCTATTGCCTTCGGCCTAATATCGTAAGCAAACACTAACCATAAAAACAACAAGGGTTATAATTATAATTCTTAGGACTATAATTATTATTATACGGTCTGCAAGCTTTGTGCTGAATGCTCTATAAGTGGTTTGCATGGAACATCGCAGAATAATGTGCCAATCAAAATTATATGATCATAAATATTAGTATATATTCCAATTTAAATACTTGAGCTCTTCTATGAGGTATAATTTGTGGATTTTCTTAAACCTGAAGCACATACCAGCATACACTCTCAGAAAAGGAAGACAGGCCGACAGAAAGAGAGAAAAAACTTCCCTCCACTGTTTGGTTTAGTTTACCTTAGGTTAGCTCTTCAGTACTTTCAGCGGTGTTGTTTGTTAATTAATGACTATTATGACAATTCCCCTGAGAAGAGCAGTATGAGCTGCAAGGACTGGACGCTCCCATGTCTAATTTCAACTAGAGGCCTCAGCCCAGTTTGCCTCGACTTCAGCTGCTTCCAATTTGGGCTCAGCACTTGTGCTGCGCTTGTCGTTTACATAACCATGAATATCAGCTGCTGTGGCCTCTTCTGCACGCTGGCTGCTTCCCGCCTCCCTGTATGCGTTCATGTGTCTTTGTGGATATCCTGGATGTTGGTGTAAAAGCAGCTAAATTTGACATCAAATCTGTTTTTGTGAATGAAATGGGAACAAGAGAGAATAACTTATTTAACACCTGCTATTGCAGACACAGTGGAATCCAACATGTGACTGAAAGAAAGGAGAAGGGCTGAATGAAAAGGTGTTTGGTAAGTGTGATGCTTTTGATAGCACTGCTCTGTGTGGTCTAAGAGGAGTGGGAGTGGAGGTCACCTGCTCTTGTTCAGCTCCCTCCTCCCTGACCTCAGGCTGGGGTCCCTCCACTCACAGCTACTAAAGCAGCTAATCACACTGAACAGCTGCATCCTTCACTGTACAAATCCTCAACACCTCGCTCTCCCACCCACACATTCACTCTGGCAGTCAGACAGACACATATACCGGCATCCACGCACTCTCACTCTCCCTTTGCTAATGGCGAACTGCAGCCGCCTGATGTTTAAAGCACAGGGTTTAGCGTGTAGGCCTGTGATAAGCCACGCTGAGCTGTGAAAACACAGATTACATTTCTACGGCTTATTACAGACAGCGCGCCTCTGCCTCCCAGCCATACCCGTAATTGCGACCCAAAAACCGCAGCCTCCGCTTGGCTGCGAGATACGGTTTGATGGGGACCCCCGCGGCAGAGCTTTGACAGCCGTGCTAATTCAAGTCTACGTTCCCCCATATGTTCTGCTGCGCGGCAGCCCCCTCCTGCGATAAGCTGCAGCCACATTTCTTTTAAGTGCTTTCCTCTATAAATCTTATCAGGCCCGAGATATCAACTGCTGTCATCCTCACACTTTTAATGTTCAATCAAAATTATCAGAAATAGGGCAAAAGTCCAAAACATCTATGAATTTTACAGTTTTCTGCAACTGCTGAGTCTGCAGTCGGCTTTCACTGCTGCTCTATATGTTGATGCTGACGCAACCTGTATGAGATAGAGTATTTGAGAGCCAGCTCTAATGTAATAATGTGGCTTTTATTAGACACATTTGATATTCTCATATCACAAAATTGCCTCCAAATGAGGTATAATTTTGATATTTGTGTTTGATGTAGCATAAGTTGGAATATCCCATCTGAAAACAAGCATTTACTTACTTGGAATGCCAAAGCCAACCAGGCATACATTAAATCCCTGTTTCTGGCAGGCTATGAAAGTGCCTCCATCTGCAAATACTTAGAGATCTTTTTTTCTCAGGCTCAATCAGAGATAAAGACCATTGTGTTCCAGGTCCAGAAGTAAGACAATATCTCCCAAACCCCATAGAAAACAATTAGGACCCAGTAATTACACCATGGGCCTGGAATTCCAGCCAAGTGCTGAGGTCTGGGTGAGGAAGTAAGAAAAAGAAAGCGAATGTGAAAGGTGCCTGTCTGATGCAGTGTTATTATCCTCTGCTTGCCCTCTGATGGAGTGAGTTTGTTTATCAGCCTGGGTGTGACGTAATGTTTTGCTTTCGGAGCCCTCGGTTTGAATGTGATAGGCCAAAAATCATTACAAGCCTGTCTATGACTGGATGACAGCATGGCGTGATCTCTCCCCACAATGTTCTCTCATTTATCTCTGCACTCTGCGCACTGCTGTCTCAGTTTTGGAAACGCATAATCCAAAACTTCAACAGAGACATGTTATCTCTTCTTCAGACTGGACCTGTTGATTTACATATGTTGACCAGTCGACTGGCAGGCAGGGGGGTGAGAATGGATGGACGCAAGAGAAAACAATTCTCTCATCTCCATGCGAAATGTAACCATGTAAATGGCTGTGCTTTCAGCTTATAATGCACTTCCTTTCCTCACTTGCACTTTTAGGCAGCCCCCAACCCCAGAGTTTTGCCAGTACGGACATTGTTGAGATCTACTGTAATGTAGACCGGCCCTGGGAGTCCAACACGGCCGGGGGCTTTTGGGGTGGCCTGGTGAGAGAACTGGGGAGATAAAAGCAGGGCGGCATGATAAATGAGCGGATCATACACATTTTCTACAGTCTGTGAAAAGCAGACAAGCAGCGGAAAACGGATGATGGGAGTGAATGTATATAACCAACGCTGGAATGTCAAGAGATGTCTTTAAAGATACATGTATCCGGAGTTAGCAATTTACGACCGCAGGAACTTTCCCCAGGTACTAAGAACCTTTGGAGATACACAGTTCCTCAACCTGCATTTCCACTGGGGGGATCAGGGTCTAAGTTAAGTTACAGGGAGATTGTTTTACCCCCCAAAAAGTACCTCTTCGGGGGGTAGTACTTTCCAAAAGTACAGGAACTTTGTAGGGCAGGGTTTGCAGGGATGACTGTCGCTGATTCGTCAAACACACAGAACGTGGCTGCCGTTATGTAAATTAATGTTAAAGTAAAGTAAGGCATTGTTGTCTGCCTCCTCACTCATTTTAAAAAAAGAGCAAGAGGAATAAATAGAGATAGCGTGAGCGAGCTGAGAGCACTAGTGTGCAAGGAGATTGAGCGGCAGTAGAGAGAACAAAGAAGTGAATGAAAGAAATAAAACGTTATTTTCTGATTGTTTCATGGTGGTTATCTTCTAAAGCACAAATAAATAACCATCAAACACTCAACAAATGTACTGTAGAGACAAACATCCTTAGTTTCAGTTTCATTTTCCTTGCCTGCATTTCTCCTTTTCATTCATTCATTACATCCAACTCATGCAGCACTAAATACAAAGAACAGGACAAATATGTTGTTGTTTCCTCGTGTTAATACTGCATCTCTAAATGTTGTCATCAGTTCTTCCTCGGTCTAATTTACATGATCTACCTGGTTCCTCAGATGCAGTGGAAACACAAACAGGGCTGCACCACAGGGACTTCAAAAGTTCCAAATTTAGTCCCTGAGTTTAGTTCCTTGGGTCCAAAGTGCCTGGAACTTTTGGTGGAAATGGGGCTTATGAGATTTATGATATCCGCAGTTGTATGTTTTTTATGTTTTTCCTTGAGAGTAGATTTTGAAAAGTACAGTAGGATGATGTTTGTTATTTTATATTAAAGAGGTGATTCTTTCACTGACTTCTTTTACTTTACCTTCTTTATTTCATCTCAACTCGGTGTCAAACAAGTGCTCACAGACGTCTGAAAATCCACAAAGAAACGCAAGAGATCTGAAAATGGAGCCACACACAGGTATTAAGAGCCTGGATTTGAAACTTGCACCCATTGAACTACCAATGCAGCTTTAACTTCACTTGGCAACACTATGGCAACAGATTAAGCACAATCCGGTCTCCAGCTTTGCCCGTGTGGCAAGCTTTTATTTCTCCTTAAAGCAGCGGCTGAGGAAGACAGCAGCGGGGTATCAAGTTCTGCGCTGGCAAGAGGTTCTGCTCACACGGCAGGGGCAGAACAAAGTGCCGGTGGCCCTGGATAGCATCCATGGTGCCGGAGAGTAACGGCACTGTGAATGGGACCTGTCACTTCCACTCAGTGCCGCCTGTGATCTGAGCCACCCGGAACGACGCTCAGATAAGTGGCTAATCCCAGTATCCCTGCTGGCTCGACAGCCCCCTACTGCCATGACAACCAGAAGGGAATCTCCTCCAGCAACAACTTAATTGGATAATTTCCTCCCTGTTTGATTGTGTGTCACTCTGCTTTTGTTAAGTAAAGTCTGGATTGTCTGACTGTGGGTGTGTTTTTTTGACTTTGAGAGGGGGGAAGGTCTAAATCAAGCATGATACTCAGGCAGTTTTGATATGCGCCACTGTTAGCTCACCTGGGAGTCGGGGCATAGAAGAGAAAAACAGCCTCTGCTCTCAGTGCCACAAAAAAGGGACCGCATCAACCACTGTAAACATTTATTGTCCTTTGTGTCACAAAACCTGACGATTTATGTTACACCCAGTCAAGTCCTAGGTCCCAGCACAAACAGACACTCCACCCTTCTCCCCAGACTGCCAAGACATGGGGGCCAATGCCAGGGGAAGTCATTATGCACTGGCAGTGTGTGTGTGTGTGTGTGTGTGTGTGTGTGTGTGTGTGTGTGTGTGTGTGTGTGTGTGTGTGTGCCTGTGTCTGTGTGTGGTGGGTAGCTACTGTAGTTGAAAAAATGAAAACAGCAGTGTTAGATTGACACTTTTAGAGGATGAAGACTAGGTTCCAGCCAGGCCATAAAACTCAAAACCACACGAAAGAATCAACCCTTACACACTACAATGACTCAATGAGCACATAAAATCTGATTAATAACGTGGAGGTATCTGACTCAGCCTGAGGACGCTGAGGGATCTTATTTCTCAATTTCATTTAGAAGACAGAAGCAGCCTTATGTAAGCTTAATGGAAATCATTCCTGTTTCATATTACCCTTACACGTGTATTAGAAGGCAGATAAGCCAGATGTACGACAGCAATATAAAACAGAGGGATGCCGATTGTGATAAATAAATAAGCTTGAAGAAAGAAAGAAAGAAAGTGATGGAAACAGAGAAATAAAGAGGCAGAAGTCAAATCTGTCCTAGAACTTGTTTCTCTTAACCATTTCTTAGTCGTAGATTGCAATGTTGACTCCCTCCAAGAGCCCTAATTTATTCGTTTCTATCAGCTGCTGTATAAACAATGTGTGTATGTATCTGTGACTCCCTATGATCCCTCCTTCTGTCTGGACTTACCTTCTTCACAGGCGGTGCCGCTGAATCCTGGACAGCATTTCCACTCCAGAGAGGTCGCAGTGCGGTACACAATTTTATAAGAAGGTCTGACCACAGTCCTGTAGCTGAAAAACATACACATGTGTATTCAGTATGTAGCAGTTGGACTGCAATATTATTTTTTACTTTTTAATATATTTTTTTCCAGGTGAGTGAAAGTAAGAGTTATGAGATGATTGTAAGTGGAGAAGTTGCATCTCTTGTAATAAATTTCTCCCACTGATGCCAAAAGGTGACACTAGGAAGAAACAGTTGCTCTTCAAATACACACAACTGACAATAAACCATGATGTAAACTCAGAGAAAAAACATTTTTCTGCTATTTAACTCCACTCTAACTAGAAAAGGGATTCTTTAAAAGATGAATTCCATGAAAAAACCAAAACCAACAATGAATTGTCAAATATAGCCTGTGAAGAAATGTTAATATAACTTATTCTCAAGTGTCTTAGGCCTCCATTGTTGTCCAAAAACTATGAAAAATCAATTAGTCACACTATTGCACTGGGCATGTTCCTTTATTACCATGAACACACACACTGTAGTTGATTTTGAGTCACTCCCACAAACACTGTCCTGCAGCTGTAAATACACTCACTGGAGCATCAAAAGTGTGGTCACGAATGGGCTTAGGGTTGAGAGCCACAAACAGAGTGGGGATGCCAGAAAAGTAAAAAAACAGACAAAGTCTTATACTTTAAGCTGGATTCTTTTTTCTTTAAAGGATTCACATCTCAGGTGTAAAGCAGTATCAGCAGAGGTAAGGTCTCTTTCGCCGTCTCACCTGCCTCCTGTACATCCCTGTGGCCAGCGGCATGTCTGGTAGACTCGCTGCAGGATTGTCCCATTCTGCACCTGGCAAGTCACTGTCTTAGTGACCGTATGAGGGCACCAGTTCCTGAGGGGAGAAAGAGAAATAGAGCGAGTGAAGCACAGGAATGCTGAGTGCAGAACAGAACAAGTATGATCAGCCTTAGTTTGTTGCTACTAAATACAAGAAAATCGCATTTTTAAAGTGAATAATTCAAGGAGGAACAGTGTATTTTTTTTAACACACCTTCAAACAAGTGCACTCACAAAAGGAAATCAGCCATGCAGTCACGTTCAATACGCTGTTGTCTTCCCGTCGATTCTTCCCTCCCTTCCCCCACCCTTTTGTTTTTAAACTCCTTTATGGTGTTTACATGCTTTTAAATTGGCCACAAGATCTACATTGTGAGCTGTATTCACACTTCCATCTCTCTATCAATACACATCCATTTGCATTCGGCTCTCAGAGGAGGTGAAGTCACACGGCAGGGAATAAAGAGGAAGACAAAGTCCTGTACAGAGATTAGAGGTTTTCAGCAGCTTGTGTTAAGGCTGGGTCATGAGTCCACTCCCTTTCCAGAAAAGCTTCATAAGACATTATCAGAATTGACCAAAGCTGTAAAGGAATTGACCTGCCGGGAAAAAAAAGCTTATGTAAAGGTCAGGGGTTAAGATCTGATAGTGAGTATATGATCACTTAGCAGAGCAGAGAGTCACGTGTACTTGCTTACATTCTTCTCAGAGTTATTTCTTACGTCACCAGAAGCAACTTAAGGGTGTTTTTTTTGCTCAATAAGTAAGGTACAGATATATCATTATACCTCCACTGTCACTCACAGTCACAAAAGTATGTAAAGGATTCCTTTAAGGGGACTGAGAGCTAATTGGTTTGGTTTAATTCTCACCAAGAGCTCAATTACCCCTCTAACAAGAGAATATATCTGATCCTGATAGCACAGAGGCAGTCACAGTATTATAGGTCAGATAAAATGATGATAAAATCATGAAACTGAACGACTCACTTAAGTGTGCCGCTATCTTCCAATAGTTTTACCAACCACACAGATAAGAAAACTCTCAAAAAGCTGGCCTAGGCTTAAAAAGTTTAGTTTCAAAGACCAGTCTAATCTCATCCCTCTACTCTTCGAAACAAAAAAACATGGAGGGGAGGATACCATTCTCTAATATATGGAAAACACACTGAGGCAGTGAAAGCTACCATATGTTACTATTATTTTATTAACAATGAAGTGTACAAATACCCTGATTACCTTCATATGGCTATAGCTGGAGGAAAACATGGAAAACAATTAATATAGCCTGTGTTTACACAATAAATAGATGCATAGAGAGGGGGCTCTATACCCAAACCACAAAGGAGACCGTGTGGCTCGTAGCACAAAACTGCACTTTGTGTGTTCTGTTGCCAGTGTGTTTGCAAGAGTGGGAGGGTATTCCCACCAAAGTCTGTTTGTCAATATGTGAGACCATATGCTTGTGTGTGTGTGTGTGAGAGAGACAGTTTACACTAAAGGAAACCGCCAAAGGCAGAGGATGCGAAGCAGCCCTGAACCAGCTCCCATTAACAATCCCCACATGTTGTGGTGGCCGCACACACAGACCTGTGCCAGCGAGCAGAAACACCTCTGAGAAAGATCTGCATCATCGAATGCTCCTCAGAAATATTACTTTTTGATATGACTGGGTCTCAACTAACAGTTATTTACATCAGTAATTAATATTTTTTTTCTAATTTATCCTCTAGCATAATTACATTTTGCATTATTTTTTTGAGATAAAGTTATCCAATTACAGTGGAAGTCAAAGACTGCATATTTTAATAATTATTAGGTAAGATAAAGGTAAAAGAAAGTGTGCAAAACTAAGACACAGTGTGTAAAGCAAGAGGAGAATTCATCTGCCACACATGTTATTTAAATACAGACCCACCCTTTATGTATCTCAGCATATCCATCAACCGTTAAGGCTACAAAAATGAACAGGGATCTATATGATTACCCTATGATTGCTTTCCCTTCTCCAGAAAAAAAGCTCTAATCATCAGTGGAAACTTTTAGACATTGAAGGAGCTGTGGTCAGGTAGAGGGAGGCATGGAGCCGAGGGGGGGGGGGCTCCCCACCACTTATCCTCCAGACCCAACAGATAAACATCAGAGTTTCCCAGGCTAAGGGGAGGTTTCACCTGGGAACGGCTAAGATTGTCACCAGGGGGTACGTAGGGGGGGAAGTGGGGGTGAGTTTTATGGTTTCCCTCGCTCTCTTTGCATTGCACTTATGCAATTACCAAAGAGGAAACTCCAGCCGCTGCTGCTTCAGTGAAATGTAATAACAAAAGCAGTTGGCATAACAGAGTTAACAATTTCCCAAATGGCTTGACAACCAATGCTTGCATTACCTACATAACTTACTGAAACTCACAGTATTTAATAAGTACAAAGAACAATACTGTCTCCACTGCAGGGAGGGTATGAGGATATACTCCTTTGATGTTTCTTTTGGCCCAGAAGCTTAAAGATAATTGTATTAACTGAGTACAGGTAACAGCATTATCTCCTCTGGGATCAAAAAAGACTAAAGATTAAAAATTGGTCATACTTACAAGCCCTCCAGCTAATAACTCCTCAGTTTGTTGCAGAGACCTATTGCACAATGGTCCATTGATTTTGTGTCTGGTTTTATGGATATTAATGGGCACAGGTGCTTGGTGGACTCAGTCTGTCATTCTAAAATGTTTCATAGTCAACACCTACCTCTTACTGGAGGCGTCCTTGTGTTATGAAATGTGAAACCCACCAGCACCATGCTGTTTCACTGGCAAAAGCACTGAGCAGGTCCTCAGTGAGTATCAGGTCTCTAAGCACACATGGCACACTCAGAATGCTAAATAAATCATCAACCATCTCTTGCAGTCACACACAGCTACAGCTAACAAAGAAATCCACAATTTTATAAGGGACGGAAAAATCACAGCTTTGGCCCATCTGTTCCTCGACGCTGCTGTCGCCAAAGCAGTAAAACATTAGAGGGAAACAAAACCCTTAAATGAATGCAAATGCTGACTGAGAGCACATGAACTTGTCAGAGAAGGCTTACGTGCTGTATTCTTGTTTCTCTGTGTGCCCTAATTTCCACTTGTGCGCTACGCAGCCTGCATCTTTCATGATGACACTACTGAGTTAAGTTAGTACACTTCCAACAGCAGACAGTGCAGGGGAGGAAGAGGCTGGAGTTGAGCCGGTGTGAACTGACAAGAGGGCAAAACGCCGGTCAGACTGAGTGAGAAACGTCCCAGTAACTCCTTTCCATCTACCCGTCCATTCACGTACTGTGGGAGGAGGAGGGCCAACAACTCAAAGATATGTTTGAGAAATGCAGAAAGATAGAAATCTGAAGGAATTTCTTTAGATTTCTGTCTGTGGGAAAAATACTTGGGGGGAGAACAAAGGACAAAAGACAGATGTGGCAAACGGCCAAGCAGAGGAGGAGAGGAGAGGAGAGGAGAAGAGAGGAGAAGAGAGGAGAGGAGAAGAGAGGAGAGGAGAAGAGAGGAGAGGAGAGGAGAGGAGAGGAGAGGAGAGGAGAGGAGAAGAGAGGAGACAAGAGGAGAGGAGAGGAGAGGAGAGGAGAGGAGAGGAGTGGAGTGGAGTGGAGTGGAGAGGGAACAAAGGTCATTTTATCATAAAGGTCATACAAGGCAGCTTCTCATGGGAAAAAGGAAGGAGAAGGAAAGACAATTATGAGGCAGCGTTGGTCCCACAGGATAGGAGAGAGGCGTAAGATAAATGTGGTGCAACAACAAACGACAAAGAGAAAAACAGCGTACAGTTACAGTGACATTAATGAAGAGAGAGGGAGTTGTAATCTGCAGCTGCTGGAAAAACAGAAATAATCAGAGAGGCCAATAAGCAGCAGAATTTTAAAAGATTAAAATGAACAAGAGTTTAGTTCAGTTTGCATTTGAAGAATTAGTAAATGAGAAGTTAATAGGGGTGGTGGAGTTTCATACAGCAGGTTCAAAGCTACCGTTTTTGTTTTCCATGTGCATGTGAGGACAGTGAGGATAAATCAAAGCACAACAGCGAGGCATTGAAGGTCAGGACTAAGTGACTCTTCACAGCAGCCACGGAGGAACGAGGAAAACTCTCATTTGTCTTTGTCTGTTTTGGGCTTTTAGGTCAGGACGCCTACAAGCTTTGAGTGTGTCTCTGCGGATATGAACATCTTTAGGTGTTTGGGTTTGGAAGCAAAAAGGGAATTTCACTCAGTTGAAGAGTTCACTTCTATCATGACTGTGGCTTCATACGGCCTGATCACAGCTCATGAATAAACCATCATCATGTAGATTATAGCTGGACCGGTTACTTGTTTGTCTGAACCAAATTAACTGTACAGTATGTAATCCTAGTTCTGGTGTATGGACTTATTCCCAGAGAATTATCCTGGTTATTGTCACCATTAGGGCTGCAACCAACATTTATTTTCATTACCAATTAATCTTCTGGTTATTTTCTTGATTAGTCAATTAATTATTTTGTCTATAAAATGTCATTTTTGAAATGATGAAAATTGTGAAAAATATCCGTTATAGTTCCCCACAGATATCGTCTTCAAATGTCTTGTTTTGTCTGACTAACAGTCCAAAACTCTTGTACGACAAAGAAAAACATTAAACATCACATTTGAGAACCTGAAAACAGCTAATTTTGTGCATTTTTGCTTAGAAATGTACTAAAACAATTATTCAATAATCAAAATAGTTGCAGATAATTTTTTTGTCAATCGACTAATTGTTGCAGCTCTAATCATCAGGGATAATTAGTGTACAAGCTGTTTAATCGGTGACCGCTTTCAAACATCCATGAACATTTCTCCTTGAGCACATACATTATTTGAAGTTATTTGAATGGTCAAATGCTTTAAGCCACACTGGGCTAAGCCACTGGAATCCCTGCCATCTCCATTCCCATGCTTAAAGAAATGTGGATATGGTTAAGATGGGTGAGGAATGAGGGCCGCCAAAGGGCTCAGACTGCCTGTCAGACCATGACAAGTCCTCCGAGGGAGGATAAAGAAACGGACGAGACAAGAAATAAAGAAGCAGCTACCTCCGTAACCCCTCGGCGTACTGAGCTTATGTAGCCGTTAAGAGCGACAAGGGTGAAAGAACACTTTATCAGCTCCTCTACAGAGCGACCCCACCAGTCAAGAAATTACTCAAGAGGTGTTAATCCCCTTTGATTTGGGTAATCACTGTGTGAAGATGGGGCTGGTATGGGAAGACATTCCTATTAAAGGGTTTCCTGCGACAAACTCCTTTCCCAGTCTGCTAAAAATAATATTTATTTCCCCTTTAAGCACCTGAACCCCACTAACAAGTTCAGTTTCTGTCGCTGAATGTCAACTTGTTAATGCCCATGAGAAAGGCTTGAAATCCCACCGCCACTGTTTGTCTTTGTTGACACACCATAAACTGCTGCTTTCACAGATCAGGCCAGACAGCAGGTGGACAGAGACTTTCGTCTCCTCTCATGTCTCCTCAAACCTGCTGACCTTTCTGCCTCTGAGGACGGCCACTTACAAACAGCAACAAACCCACTGTAAACTCATCTCCCCTTCCAAAAAACAAGCCCAGATGAGGTTTAAAGTCCCAGCTGCTTGTGTTTAGTAAACATGTCCACAAACCTCTAGCCGTGAGTGACGTGGGGAGCCGAGCGAAGGAGGGAGGTGAGCCAGTGGAGCGAGGATGGGAGACCTGCGAGCCACCTGGATGTAACCAGGGGGAGAAGGCCTCTGGGCCACACACACCCTCACCCTCTCACACATTCTGAACCTGACAGCATAAATATTTGTAAAACTGGAAACGTCCTCTCATCATTAAGTGGGTTAGTGCTCTTTGCCTGCGTGTTTAGTCTGGTGACTCTCCTTCAGAAACGCCCTCATCAACAACTCTGCCGTTGCAAGGAGGGATTAATCATTTTCATTCGGTGACCTTTTCTTCAGCTATTCATCTTGTGCACTTTATTACAGACATAAAATCTGTCTGTGACACCTATTCTAGATGCTTTCTGTCCTCTCTGCTGGGATCCACATGCAGTAAGACTGGTTTTGTGTGGAATGATAGTGGTGCTTTAAATGAACCGTAAACATGCATATCTTTGAAGGGCAACCCTGACAGCTGAGAATAAGCAGATGTTGGGAGTTGTTGCATCTCCTGCTGCAGGGGATCAAGAGCTCAGCACACCTCAGAGATAGAGGAGGTGCGCACACACACACAGGGAGGAGGAGAGGGTGGGTGAACTGAGCTGGGAGTCAGCAGAGCAATGTGTGCTGCCAGTACAGGAAAAAGGAAACCAACTGTCAGGAAGACAATAGGACCTGGTAGATGGATGGAGATGGGAGTAGCTCTGCAGCGTCATGCATTGACAAGAGTATCCAAAGTGAGTTACGGTTTAAAAATAGACTGTGGAGGTCAGAAGGTTATTATGTGCACATAACAAGGCGTATATAAGGATTAGTAGACATGACTGTGCTAAAAAAAAGTGACTGGAAGTAAAAGTTCTTCTTACCTTTTCTGATAGATTGAGGTGTGAGAGGCTACTGCTGTCTGGTCTCTGCTCAGCTGCGTCCCGGCTGAGTAGGTTTTGTAAAGTCCCGTCTTCCAGGTGCCGTCAACAAACGTGGTCAGCCAGAGTATCAGCACCGTCCAAAGCAAACTTTTTCTGCAAAGCGCGGACACGCTCTCCCGTTGGCGCGGTCCCATTTCCGTGGCATCCAAAGTTAAACGGCCAGAAAAAAAAGTTTTAATGAGGCCAACTTCCTCCCGGTAAGAGAGCAAACCGGTGAGTTAATCCAGCACGGGTTTTAGGGGGAGGAAATATGTCAAACAGCAGCGGGCCGGTTGGTTAGTGAGAAGACGCGCATCCCATCCGCTAAAACAGCAAACATGCACTTCTGTAGACTGTAAAAGAAACGACTCTAGCTTAGTTTGTGAAACAGCCTGGCTTAAAAGCCAAGGTGAGAGAGAAAATTGCCGCTTCTCGCTTCCCGTTTGTCTCTGACCGAGATCCCGACATCTGAAAATAAACCTTGGATACTCTGTGTGTGTCTCTATGTGTGTGTGTTGTGCTCCTCTCTCAGCTCTGCCTACCTCTGTCTGTCCGTCTGTGCGCACACCGAGCAGAGTCTTTACTGCAGCGGGCATGAAACCACTTTTATAGGCTCCCCGGGTCTTTTAAAAGCACAGCCTGCTGGGTCCTTTTACCCTGCCCCGTTTCAACCTCTCACAGAGGACAATGCAGGCTCAAGACGAAAGCTATTACGCACTGTATTTGTTCTAAATGAATTATGGGGCTGCTTCTCTGGGGTCCCTCTTAAATCACTGTGATGAGTAATTGTTTTCGGTGAACTCAAGTCAATATAAAACCAAATTATGAACAAATTTTGGCCCTGTTAGATGTTCAGTTACATTGCAAAAGTCCATAAAGTCAGCTTTTCACAAAACACTTAGACGCATTGATTACGTTTTAATGGATAAGTGTCGTCCTCAATTGGTTCAGGACTGTGATTATAATCACCACAAAACATGTTTACAGACCTTTGCGACTCAACCCACTTTTATTATCAGATAAAAAAAAATCAGATTTCATCTAATCACAGATTGATCTCTTTCTAGAAAAAAACGTCAAATATGTCACCATTATCATTAGTATGGGAAGCACTTAAAGTATATTTACTGTAAAAGGCCAGATTACTTCTTACTACGCACAGTTAGGAAAAAGCAGAAAGAATCGTATTAATGAATTGATGAATACATTTTTTAACCTTGATTCACAATTAGCAACATCCCTGATGACATTAAAGAACTCCTCCAAAAAGAATTTGACCTACTAACCACACAAACAACGGAGAACCTCTTGCTTAGGTCTGCTTGTAGGTCTCACCCTACAAGCATGGAGATAAAATTAGGAGGATCCTTGCACACCAACTTCGCCAAAAAGCAGCAAGTCAGGCAATCCTTGAGATCCGGGATGAATCAGATATGGTCTGTATAGATAACTCTGCCATTAACTCACCCTTTATGAGGTTTTATTATACACCCAAGTCCAGGGGCGGATTTAGTGATTTAGGGGTCCTATGGGCAAAATCAGTCATGGGGCCTCCTTCGCACTTTATTTTCACCCTTTCTCTAATGGTATTGGTGGTGGTAGACAAAGTACTTAAATCTTTAAACTATTAATACCACACTAACAACACTTTGTTAAAACTAAAAATCCTGCATTTAAAAATGTACTTTGTTGAAAGTACAGAAGTATTATTAGCACAATGGACTTACATTTACGGAACGTCTGGTCAAGGTGGAGCTCATTTTAGCTGCTTTACATACTTCTAGATAGTTTGATCTATCATCAATGCATCAAATTCTATATCTGTTGATCATATATTATGTGTTTAAAATCTTAATCCGTAAAGTAACCAGTAACAAGCTGTCAGATAAATGTAGAATGACAAGTACAGTGTTTCCTCCTAAAATAGAAGGAACTGAATCCCCAGTAGAAGTGGAGTAGAAGTATACAGTTGCATAAAATGGAAATATTAAAGTAAAGTACATGTACCTCAAAACTGTAACATAATACTTGAGTAAATGTACTTGGTTATTTTTCACCAAATGGTATCAAGGAGGTTGATTTCCATAACTGCAGTCACTTGCCAGGTTTTTTCCTCCGCTTCCCTGATATGAACTGCACACTGAAGCAGCCAGTGAAAAAGACTACATTTATTTACTCAAGTGAGGTAGGCTACTAGTACTTTTGGCCACTTGCATATTATACTCCTTATGCTACTTTATATTGATACTCGACTACATTTACTGATTAAGATTTTTGATACACAGTATATGAAATGATAAAATATGATGCATCCTTATAGATTAAACTACCCAGTAGTAGCAATATAAATTACAATTATGTTAAAATTAACATTAAAATGTTGCTTATAAGGCAATACACCTGTAATAATAATACAAGTAACATGTAACATAGTAAAACTTTATATATAACACAAGTAAAACTTTAAATGCAGGACTTTGACTTGTGATGGAATATTTCTATATAGTAGTTCTGT
This sequence comes from Thunnus albacares, assembly GCF_914725855.1. Classification (NCBI taxonomy): domain Eukaryota; kingdom Metazoa; phylum Chordata; class Actinopteri; order Scombriformes; family Scombridae; genus Thunnus; species Thunnus albacares. The sequence continues at coordinate 20,437,476 of NC_058107.1, read as the reverse complement.
GACTTTAAGGATCTGAATCCTTCTTCCATCACTTGGAGCAGCAGGTTGCTGCACATTGTCTTCCTCTTGCTCTCTGTCCTGAGAGCAGTTTTCTTTTCTTATAGGCTGCTAGTTGACTCTCTCTCTTCAATGAGTGCAGTTTATTATCATCATTCTCTTTGTCTGTTTTGTCTGTGGTCCTGCTAGTTGTTTCAGGGGGAGCGACACTTTTCTTCTTAGTTTTTCTTTTGAAACATGCTCCTTGACAATTCTGTTTCACTGTTTGATGTTGTGTTGGATTGCATGTTACCTGGAGGAGTTTCTGCATCCCTATAAACATGTGAGTCGAGATGTGTGCTGCGGCCACAGCCCCTCATCCTGTGAAAGAATAGTCCATTCATCTGTAGTACATGCAGTGGGGGGAAGGAGGGTCATAAATTGACAATGATTTTTTTAGTGGTTGGACGCCTTTTGTACATAATTTCAGGGTTTAATGAGTTAGAATAGCAACACTATTTTATATGTTTCATATCTAAACATCATAATAAATGTATAACTGTTTGGGGCCCCTTTTGGTTGGGGGCCCCAGGCAGTTACTGACCTTGCCTAATGGTAAATTCTGCCTCCTGTCTGAATCGCTGAGAGATGATCACTTAATTAAATCATTTCTCCAAAGTGTTGCAATCCCTCACATGGACCCTGTGACAGCAGCCAAGCTAGAGTCTCCGTTTTCATTTGGAGAAATTGAGATGGCCATTAGGAGTATGCAATGTGGAAAAGCCCCGGGGCCAGATGGGTATCCATATATTCTTTAAGAAATTTTCAAATCAATTGGCTCCCATTTTAAACTCTGTATATAATGACTCCTGTCAGTTGGCTCACTGCTTGAAACATTACGATAAGCTACCATATCACTTATTCTGAAAAAAGGCAAACGTCAACGCGAATGTGGCTCCTACCGTCCTATCTCTTTGTTCAATGTTGACAGCAAAATCTTTGCAAAAATGATTGCTCAATGTCTTGAAACAGTTCTTCCAACCATAATCTCACCAGACCAGGTGGGCCTCATAAAAAAATCAAAAAAAAAAAATCGTCAATCCTCCCTCAACATCAAGTGCCTGTATAACATAATTTATGGTCCCTCTCCACCCAACAAACCAGATGTGGTTATATCTCTAGATGCTGAAAAGGCCTTTGATCAGGTAGAGTGGGACTATTTATTTCATACCCTTGAGAAATTTGGATTGGGGCCAAATTTTTTATCATGGATGAAAATTATAATACGGACAGCTGTCACATCCAAAAATTCTCAGACAACACAGTTATTGTCGGCTGTATAACCGGTGGTGATGAGCGTGAGTACAGGGGTACAGGGGTCAATGACTTTATAGAGTGGTGCCTGCGAAATTGCCAGCTCAGTGCAAGGGCAGTGCAGGACTTTCGCAGGGCTAAACGATCATCAGTCAGTCCAGTGAACATCAAAAGGACTGAAATTGAGGCTGTTCAGTCCTATAAATACCTGGGTTTGCATCTTAAAAACAGACAACACTATGGCCCTGTACAAGAAGGGCCAGAGTCAACTCTACCTACTGCAGAGAATGAGGTCCTTTGGTGTACAGGGACCACTTCTGAAGTCATTCTATGACTCAGTGGTGGCACCAGCCATCTTTTATGTGGTTGTCTACCTGGGCAGTAGCACTGCCACAACTGAACAACTAAATAAACTGATCAGCAGGGCTGGATCTGTCCTAGGGTGCTCCCTGGATACCTTGGACATGGTGAGTGAGAGGAGGATGATGGTTAAACTCTGGGTCATCTTGGACAACATTTCCCTATTAGTATTATTAGTGGTAGTAGTACTGTATTTTTAGTATTACTACTGAATTGTGTCATAACTCCTTCCACTGAACCACCCAACCCCAGGGTCTGTGCTGACATATTATTATGCTTGTCACTTTGAAGCAGTTACATCCCAAGTCTCACACTTTTGGCTGCTATTTGTTTGTTTGTGTACATGGTTTGTATAGACATTTGTATGTTGTGCTCTTATGTTTTGTATGTTGTCTGCTTCTTACTTGTGGCTTGCTGCTGTAACACTTAAATTTCTGTCCGTGGGATCAATAAAGGTTCATCTTATGTTAATTCTATACAATTCGCCAATGGCAGCAGTACGTATAAATAATAATATATCACCTTTTAAACTAACACAAGCGACAAGACAGGGATGTCCACTGTCACTCCTCCTTTTTGCCATTACAGTTGAATTGTTAGCTATAGCTTTACATATCGCTAAAGACATTAAGGGTATTACAAGAACAGGGTTGGAACATAAAGTCTCTCTATATGCAGACGATATGTTACCCTATCGGTCTGACCCTTCCTCATCTCTCCCTGTAGCTCTTAATCTCTTAAGTAAATTCGGCAAAATTTCTGGCCCATAAACGTTGCAGCAATAGAATCCCCGTTCATTCGTACGTAGCCATTTAAAGTGTGCATGGACAAAATAAAATATCTTGGTGTCTGAGTCACACACAAATTTAAGAACCTTTTCTCAGCAAATTTCCCCCCTCTCCTGTCCTCTCTTAAGGAGGATATTGATTGTTGGGATCTGTTACCCTTATCTCTGGCAGGTAGAATTAACACCATAAAGATCAACATATTGCCCAAGCTTCTTTATATGTTTCAATGTATACCAGTCTTCTTAACTAAAACATCCTTCATTTCCCTAGATAGAACGCTTTCTTCCTATATTTGAAATAAAAAAAACAAAAACATATACGTAAAGCCATACTACCTCATCAGTGGGGACGGCTTGGACTGCCACACCTTCAGTTCTGCTATTGGGCATCAAATAATAAAATGATTTCCTATTGGATGAAAAAGAAATGAAGTAACAGCTGTACCTGACTGGCTCATTGCAGAGAGAGACTCTTGTAAGAACACTTCATTATTTGCCTTATTGTGCTCTAGTCTGCCATATTCAGAGCCTATTACCAAACACACTTATAACCCAGTTGTTATTCATTCTTTAAAAATATGGGAACAGTTCAGACAGTCCTTTGAGAATTTGAGAATCTGAATTTTTCAATACTCACTCCCATTGTAGAGAATCATGCATTCCTGCCATCTTTGACAGACTTGCCTCTTTTGAGCAGATTATTCAGAAATTCAGTATCTCCAAGTCACACTTCTTCAGATACTTACAAATTCACTGCTTCATATCTTCTTATCTTCCCTTCACAGCCCCCAGACTCACTCCTAGACTCAATCAATGACATCACATCATCCAGAAAGGGAAAGATGGGTGACATATATTCTTTATTAATGAGAGAAAACATGACAAGTCTTAACTCCCTTGAAGGCCAGTGGGAGGGGGATCTGAGTATAGAGATTTCAGGATCCATCTGGTCAAAGATGATGGGGGGAATATATTAATCTTTGGTAAGAATGAAACATATTATTGTGCAGTTTAAAAATTTCCACCGACTGCACTGGACC